>NC_090921.1:12133874-12441019 GCF_040938575.1 Ambystoma mexicanum | reverse complement strand
TCGACCCAAGGAGCTACTGCAAACTCTTAGCCTAACACTAGCCCTAAATGAAAGACGCCTATTGTCCTCACATGTGGGATTTTGTTCTCGCTGCTAGTGCATACGAAACTTGGTTCCGACGTGTCCAGGAGTGGGAGAATTACCAGGGACCTTGCAATCTCGTGCCTGGGGGTTTCTAAGCTGGGCATAGGAGCTCCACTGGATGGAGCCAAGTGTCTTGAACTGAGTTTTTGTGATGCAGCAGGAAAAGGCGCTGCAAAAAGGAGCAACTACCAAGGCAAAGAGATGTGCATTCATTAGGGCATCGTGTCGGCAGATTTGTGGCCCTGCCAAGCACGTGTTTATTGACAGGATCGTGAACGCATGTCCGTTTTCAGTGAACAGTGATTTATGCTTTACCCTTTTTTGGTGAAAACGCACACGAGTCAGATGTGTGCTTTCAGTCTGGGTGTTCAGAAAAGCAAGAATTCATAAACACATGCCATTCCCTGGCTCCCAATTGTCCTGTCTGTACACGTGGCATGAAGATAAAAAAGAAACAGCTATTGGCAGCGGTGGGATTCGAACCCACGCCTCCAAAGAGACTGGAGCCTAAATCCAGCGCCTTAGACCGCTCGGCCACGCTACCCTGCTGGTACTGAAACGAGAGCCTCTGAGACCTGTATTTTTTTAGGGATTGGCTGGTTTGGCCATTAATTCAAAATCAAAGCAAAGCATGAACTTGGATTGAATTCTAGCACTGGCTGTGCAAAGCCCGAACTGAACAATAAAGCACACTTGTCAGCCTGAAATTGAAATGTCACCTTTCGGGAGTGCTCTGTTCAACAGCAGTCTGGTAGCCTAGTGGTCAATGTCAGCACCCCTCCATCCAGCAGTCTTGAGTTCAATTCCCGGTGAGGGAGGTCAGATCTTTTCTAGGTTTTTTTTGGTTCTAAAAATGTTTGGGAAGCGAAGGTTCAGGAACATTGCCGGTAGGGAGAGTAAGCTCTTTAAAGGCATGCAATGAGATGTGTTTTTCTTTATTTCTGCATATTTCTGTAGCTAGCTGCATTCTTTCAGTCAACATCCCGCCCCATTTAGTGCTCACGTTTTTAAAGAAGTCCACCATTAGCCCGCAGTGTAAGCCTACCCGGGGCCTCCGCCGATGGTCCATGGTGTGTGGGATCCTTACTGGACCAACCCCAGCCGTAACGCAAATCTTAGCTTTGTCTCATTCGACCCCTAACTCGACCCAAGGAGCTACTGCAAACTCTTAGCCTAACACTAGCCCTAAATGAAAGACGCCTATTGTCCTCACATGTGGGATTTTGTTCTCGCTGCTAGTGCATACGAAACTTGGTTCCGACGTGTCCAGGAGTGGGAGAATTACCAGGGACCTTGCAATCTCGTGCCTGGGGGTTTCTAAGCTGGGCATAGGAGCTCCACTGGATGGAGCCAAGTGTCTTGAACTGAGTTTTTGTGATGCAGCAGGAAAAGGCGCTGCAAAAAGGAGCAACTACCAAGGCAAAGAGATGTGCATTCATTAGGGCATCGTGTCGGCAGATTTGTGGCCCTGCCAAGCACGTGTTTATTGACAGGATCGTGAACGCATGTCCGTTTTCAGTGAACAGTGATTTATGCTTTACCCTTTTTTGGTGAAAACGCACACGAGTCAGATGTGTGCTTTCAGTCTGGGTGTTCAGAAAAGCAAGAATTCATAAACACATGCCATTCCCTGGCTCCCAATTGTCCTGTCTGTACACGTGGCATGAAGATAAAAAAGAAACAGCTATTGGCAGCGGTGGGATTCGAACCCACGCCTCCAAAGAGACTGGAGCCTAAATCCAGCGCCTTAGACCGCTCGGCCACGCTACCCTGCTGGTACTGAAACGAGAGCCTCTGAGACCTGTATTTTTTTAGGGATTGGCTGGTTTGGCCATTAATTCAAAATCAAAGCAAAGCATGAACTTGGATTGAATTCTAGCACTGGCTGTGCAAAGCCCGAACTGAACAATAAAGCACACTTGTCAGCCTGAAATTGAAATGTCACCTTTCGGGAGTGCTCTGTTCAACAGCAGTCTGGTAGCCTAGTGGTCAATGTCAGCACCCCTCCATCCAGCAGTCTTGAGTTCAATTCCCGGTGAGGGAGGTCAGATCTTTTCTAGGTTTTTTTTGGTTCTAAAAATGTTTGGGAAGCGAAGGTTCAGGAACATTGCCGGTAGGGAGAGTAAGCTCTTTAAAGGCATGCAATGAGATGTGTTTTTCTTTATTTCTGCATATTTCTGTAGCTAGCTGCATTCTTTCAGTCAACATCCCGCCCCATTTAGTGCTCACGTTTTTAAAGAAGTCCACCATTAGCCCGCAGTGTAAGCCTACCCGGGGCCTCCGCCGATGGTCCATGGTGTGTGGGATCCTTACTGGACCAACCCCAGCCGTAACGCAAATCTTAGCTTTGTCTCATTCGACCCCTAACTCGACCCAAGGAGCTACTGCAAACTCTTAGCCTAACACTAGCCCTAAATGAAAGACGCCTATTGTCCTCACATGTGGGATTTTGTTCTCGCTGCTAGTGCATACGAAACTTGGTTCCGACGTGTCCAGGAGTGGGAGAATTACCAGGGACCTTGCAATCTCGTGCCTGGGGGTTTCTAAGCTGGGCATAGGAGCTCCACTGGATGGAGCCAAGTGTCTTGAACTGAGTTTTTGTGATGCAGCAGGAAAAGGCGCTGCAAAAAGGAGCAACTACCAAGGCAAAGAGATGTGCATTCATTAGGGCATCGTGTCGGCAGATTTGTGGCCCTGCCAAGCACGTGTTTATTGACAGGATCGTGAACGCATGTCCGTTTTCAGTGAACAATGATTTATGCTTTACCCTTTTTTGGTGAAAACGCACACGAGTCAGATGTGTGCTTTCAGTCTGGGTGTTCAGAAAAGCAAGAATTCATAAACACATGCCATTCCCTGGCTCCCAATTGTCCTGTCTGTACACGTGGCATGAAGATAAAAAAGAAACAGCTATTGGCAGCGGTGGGATTCGAACCCACGCCTCCAAAGAGACTGGAGCCTAAATCCAGCGCCTTAGACCGCTCGGCCACGCTACCCTGCTGGTACTGAAACGAGAGCCTCTGAGACCTGTATTTTTTTAGGGATTGGCTGGTTTGGCCATTAATTCAAAATCAAAGCAAAGCATGAACTTGGATTGAATTCTAGCACTGGCTGTGCAAAGCCCGAACTGAACAATAAAGCACACTTGTCAGCCTGAAATTGAAATGTCACCTTTCGGGAGTGCTCTGTTCAACAGCAGTCTGGTAGCCTAGTGGTCAATGTCAGCACCCCTCCATCCAGCAGTCTTGAGTTCAATTCCCGGTGAGGGAGGTCAGATCTTTTCTAGGTTTTTTTTGGTTCTAAAAATGTTTGGGAAGCGAAGGTTCAGGAACATTGCCGGTAGGGAGAGTAAGCTCTTTAAAGGCATGCAATGAGATGTGTTTTTCTTTATTTCTGCATATTTCTGTAGCTAGCTGCATTCTTTCAGTCAACATCCCGCCCCATTTAGTGCTCACGTTTTTAAAGAAGTCCACCATTAGCCCGCAGTGTAAGCCTACCCGGGGCCTCCGCCGATGGTCCATGGTGTGTGGGATCCTTACTGGACCAACCCCAGCCGTAACGCAAATCTTAGCTTTGTCTCATTCGACCCCTAACTCGACCCAAGGAGCTACTGCAAACTCTTAGCCTAACACTAGCCCTAAATGAAAGACGCCTATTGTCCTCACATGTGGGATTTTGTTCTCGCTGCTAGTGCATACGAAACTTGGTTCCGACGTGTCCAGGAGTGGGAGAATTACCAGGGACCTTGCAATCTCGTGCCTGGGGGTTTCTAAGCTGGGCATAGGAGCTCCACTGGATGGAGCCAAGTGTCTTGAACTGAGTTTTTGTGATGCAGCAGGAAAAGGCGCTGCAAAAAGGAGCAACTACCAAGGCAAAGAGATGTGCATTCATTAGGGCATCGTGTCGGCAGATTTGTGGCCCTGCCAAGCACGTGTTTATTGACAGGATCGTGAACGCATGTCCGTTTTCAGTGAACAGTGATTTATGCTTTACCCTTTTTTGGTGAAAACGCACACGAGTCAGATGTGTGCTTTCAGTCTGGGTGTTCAGAAAAGCAAGAATTCATAAACACATGCCATTCCCTGGCTCCCAATTGTCCTGTCTGTACACGTGGCATGAAGATAAAAAAGAAACAGCTATTGGCAGCGGTGGGATTCGAACCCACGCCTCCAAAGAGACTGGAGCCTAAATCCAGCGCCTTAGACCGCTCGGCCACGCTACCCTGCTGGTACTGAAACGAGAGCCTCTGAGACCTGTATTTTTTTAGGGATTGGCTGGTTTGGCCATTAATTCAAAATCAAAGCAAAGCATGAACTTGGATTGAATTCTAGCACTGGCTGTGCAAAGCCCGAACTGAACAATAAAGCACACTTGTCAGCCTGAAATTGAAATGTCACCTTTCGGGAGTGCTCTGTTCAACAGCAGTCTGGTAGCCTAGTGGTCAATGTCAGCACCCCTCCATCCAGCAGTCTTGAGTTCAATTCCCGGTGAGGGAGGTCAGATCTTTTCTAGGTTTTTTTTGGTTCTAAAAATGTTTGGGAAGCGAAGGTTCAGGAACATTGCCGGTAGGGAGAGTAAGCTCTTTAAAGGCATGCAATGAGATGTGTTTTTCTTTATTTCTGCATATTTCTGTAGCTAGCTGCATTCTTTCAGTCAACATCCCGCCCCATTTAGTGCTCACGTTTTTAAAGAAGTCCACCATTAGCCCGCAGTGTAAGCCTACCCGGGGCCTCCGCCGATGGTCCATGGTGTGTGGGATCCTTACTGGACCAACCCCAGCCGTAACGCAAATCTTAGCTTTGTCTCATTCGACCCCTAACTCGACCCAAGGAGCTACTGCAAACTCTTAGCCTAACACTAGCCCTAAATGAAAGACGCCTATTGTCCTCACATGTGGGATTTTGTTCTCGCTGCTAGTGCATACGAAACTTGGTTCCGACGTGTCCAGGAGTGGGAGAATTACCAGGGACCTTGCAATCTCGTGCCTGGGGGTTTCTAAGCTGGGCATAGGAGCTCCACTGGATGGAGCCAAGTGTCTTGAACTGAGTTTTTGTGATGCAGCAGGAAAAGGCGCTGCAAAAAGGAGCAACTACCAAGGCAAAGAGATGTGCATTCATTAGGGCATCGTGTCGGCAGATTTGTGGCCCTGCCAAGCACGTGTTTATTGACAGGATCGTGAACGCATGTCCGTTTTCAGTGAACAGTGATTTATGCTTTACCCTTTTTTGGTGAAAACGCACACGAGTCAGATGTGTGCTTTCAGTCTGGGTGTTCAGAAAAGCAAGAATTCATAAACACATGCCATTCCCTGGCTCCCAATTGTCCTGTCTGTACACGTGGCATGAAGATAAAAAAGAAACAGCTATTGGCAGCGGTGGGATTCGAACCCACGCCTCCAAAGAGACTGGAGCCTAAATCCAGCGCCTTAGACCGCTCGGCCACGCTACCCTGCTGGTACTGAAACGAGAGCCTCTGAGACCTGTATTTTTTTAGGGATTGGCTGGTTTGGCCATTAATTCAAAATCAAAGCAAAGCATGAACTTGGATTGAATTCTAGCACTGGCTGTGCAAAGCCCGAACTGAACAATAAAGCACACTTGTCAGCCTGAAATTGAAATGTCACCTTTCGGGAGTGCTCTGTTCAACAGCAGTCTGGTAGCCTAGTGGTCAATGTCAGCACCCCTCCATCCAGCAGTCTTGAGTTCAATTCCCGGTGAGGGAGGTCAGATCTTTTCTAGGTTTTTTTTGGTTCTAAAAATGTTTGGGAAGCGAAGGTTCAGGAACATTGCCGGTAGGGAGAGTAAGCTCTTTAAAGGCATGCAATGAGATGTGTTTTTCTTTATTTCTGCATATTTCTGTAGCTAGCTGCATTCTTTCAGTCAACATCCCGCCCCATTTAGTGCTCACGTTTTTAAAGAAGTCCACCATTAGCCCGCAGTGTAAGCCTACCCGGGGCCTCCGCCGATGGTCCATGGTGTGTGGGATCCTTACTGGACCAACCCCAGCCGTAACGCAAATCTTAGCTTTGTCTCATTCGACCCCTAACTCGACCCAAGGAGCTACTGCAAACTCTTAGCCTAACACTAGCCCTAAATGAAAGACGCCTATTGTCCTCACATGTGGGATTTTGTTCTCGCTGCTAGTGCATACGAAACTTGGTTCCGACGTGTCCAGGAGTGGGAGAATTACCAGGGACCTTGCAATCTCGTGCCTGGGGGTTTCTAAGCTGGGCATAGGAGCTCCACTGGATGGAGCCAAGTGTCTTGAACTGAGTTTTTGTGATGCAGCAGGAAAAGGCGCTGCAAAAAGGAGCAACTACCAAGGCAAAGAGATGTGCATTCATTAGGGCATCGTGTCGGCAGATTTGTGGCCCTGCCAAGCACGTGTTTATTGACAGGATCGTGAACGCATGTCCGTTTTCAGTGAACAGTGATTTATGCTTTACCCTTTTTTGGTGAAAACGCACACGAGTCAGATGTGTGCTTTCAGTCTGGGTGTTCAGAAAAGCAAGAATTCATAAACACATGCCATTCCCTGGCTCCCAATTGTCCTGTCTGTACACGTGGCATGAAGATAAAAAAGAAACAGCTATTGGCAGCGGTGGGATTCGAACCCACGCCTCCAAAGAGACTGGAGCCTAAATCCAGCGCCTTAGACCGCTCGGCCACACTACCCTGCTGGTACTGAAACGAGAGCCTCTGAGACCTGTATTTTTTTAGGGATTGGCTGGTTTGGCCATTAATTCAAAATCAAAGCAAAGCATGAACTTGGATTGAATTCTAGCACTGGCTGTGCAAAGCCCGAACTGAACAATAAAGCACACTTGTCAGCCTGAAATTGAAATGTCACCTTTCGGGAGTGCTCTGTTCAACAGCAGTCTGGTAGCCTAGTGGTCAATGTCAGCACCCCTCCATCCAGCAGTCTTGAGTTCAATTCCCGGTGAGGGAGGTCAGATCTTTTCTAGGTTTTTTTTGGTTCTAAAAATGTTTGGGAAGCGAAGGTTCAGGAACATTGCCGGTAGGGAGAGTAAGCTCTTTAAAGGCATGCAATGAGATGTGTTTTTCTTTATTTCTGCATATTTCTGTAGCTAGCTGCATTCTTTCAGTCAACATCCCGCCCCATTTAGTGCTCACGTTTTTAAAGAAGTCCACCATTAGCCCGCAGTGTAAGCCTACCCGGGGCCTCCGCCGATGGTCCATGGTGTGTGGGATCCTTACTGGACCAACCCCAGCCGTAACGCAAATCTTAGCTTTGTCTCATTCGACCCCTAACTCGACCCAAGGAGCTACTGCAAACTCTTAGCCTAACACTAGCCCTAAATGAAAGACGCCTATTGTCCTCACATGTGGGATTTTGTTCTCGCTGCTAGTGCATACGAAACTTGGTTCCGACGTGTCCAGGAGTGGGAGAATTACCAGGGACCTTGCAATCTCGTGCCTGGGGGTTTCTAAGCTGGGCATAGGAGCTCCACTGGATGGAGCCAAGTGTCTTGAACTGAGTTTTTGTGATGCAGCAGGAAAAGGCGCTGCAAAAAGGAGCAACTACCAAGGCAAAGAGATGTGCATTCATTAGGGCATCGTGTCGGCAGATTTGTGGCCCTGCCAAGCACGTGTTTATTGACAGGATCGTGAACGCATGTCCGTTTTCAGTGAACAGTGATTTATGCTTTACCCTTTTTTGGTGAAAACGCACACGAGTCAGATGTGTGCTTTCAGTCTGGGTGTTCAGAAAAGCAAGAATTCATAAACACATGCCATTCCCTGGCTCCCAATTGTCCTGTCTGTACACGTGGCATGAAGATAAAAAAGAAACAGCTATTGGCAGCGGTGGGATTCGAACCCACGCCTCCAAAGAGACTGGAGCCTAAATCCAGCGCCTTAGACCGCTCGGCCACGCTACCCTGCTGGTACTGAAACGAGAGCCTCTGAGACCTGTATTTTTTTAGGGATTGGCTGGTTTGGCCATTAATTCAAAATCAAAGCAAAGCATGAACTTGGATTGAATTCTAGCACTGGCTCTGCAAAGCCCGAACTGAACAATAAAGCACACTTGTCAGCCTGAAATTGAAATGTCACCTTTCGGGAGTGCTCTGTTCAACAGCAGTCTGGTAGCCTAGTGGTCAATGTCAGCACCCCTCCATCCAGCAGTCTTGAGTTCAATTCCCGGTGAGGGAGGTCAGATCTTTTCTAGGTTTTTTTTGGTTCTAAAAATGTTTGGGAAGCGAAGGTTCAGGAACATTGCCGGTAGGGAGAGTAAGCTCTTTAAAGGCATGCAATGAGATGTGTTTTTCTTTATTTCTGCATATTTCTGTAGCTAGCTGCATTCTTTCAGTCAACATCCCGCCCCATTTAGTGCTCACGTTTTTAAAGAAGTCCACCATTAGCCCGCAGTGTAAGCCTACCCGGGGCCTCCGCCGATGGTCCATGGTGTGTGGGATCCTTACTGGACCAACCCCAGCCGTAACGCAAATCTTAGCTTTGTCTCATTCGACCCCTAACTCGACCCAAGGAGCTACTGCAAACTCTTAGCCTAACACTAGCCCTAAATGAAAGACGCCTATTGTCCTCACATGTGGGATTTTGTTCTCGCTGCTAGTGCATACGAAACTTGGTTCCGACGTGTCCAGGAGTGGGAGAATTACCAGGGACCTTGCAATCTCGTGCCTGGGGGTTTCTAAGCTGGGCATAGGAGCTCCACTGGATGGAGCCAAGTGTCTTGAACTGAGTTTTTGTGATGCAGCAGGAAAAGGCGCTGCAAAAAGGAGCAACTACCAAGGCAAAGAGATGTGCATTCATTAGGGCATCGTGTCGGCAGATTTGTGGCCCTGCCAAGCACGTGTTTATTGACAGGATCGTGAACGCATGTCCGTTTTCAGTGAACAGTGATTTATGCTTTACCCTTTTTTGGTGAAAACGCACACGAGTCAGATGTGTGCTTTCAGTCTGGGTGTTCAGAAAAGCAAGAATTCATAAACACATGCCATTCCCTGGCTCCCAATTGTCCTGTCTGTACACGTGGCATGAAGATAAAAAAGAAACAGCTATTGGCAGCGGTGGGATTCGAACCCACGCCTCCAAAGAGACTGGAGCCTAAATCCAGCGCCTTAGACCGCTCGGCCACGCTACCCTGCTGGTACTGAAACGAGAGCCTCTGAGACCTGTATTTTTTTAGGGATTGGCTGGTTTGGCCATTAATTCAAAATCAAAGCAAAGCATGAACTTGGATTGAATTCTAGCACTGGCTGTGCAAAGCCCGAACTGAACAATAAAGCACACTTGTCAGCCTGAAATTGAAATGTCACCTTTCGGGAGTGCTCTGTTCAACAGCAGTCTGGTAGCCTAGTGGTCAATGTCAGCACCCCTCCATCCAGCAGTCTTGAGTTCAATTCCCGGTGAGGGAGGTCAGATCTTTTCTAGGTTTTTTTTGGTTCTAAAAATGTTTGGGAAGCGAAGGTTCAGGAACATTGCCGGTAGGGAGAGTAAGCTCTTTAAAGGCATGCAATGAGATGTGTTTTTCTTTATTTCTGCATATTTCTGTAGCTAGCTGCATTCTTTCAGTCAACATCCCGCCCCATTTAGTGCTCACGTTTTTAAAGAAGTCCACCATTAGCCCGCAGTGTAAGCCTACCCGGGGCCTCCGCCGATGGTCCATGGTGTGTGGGATCCTTACTGGACCAACCCCAGCCGTAACGCAAATCTTAGCTTTGTCTCATTCGACCCCTAACTCGACCCAAGGAGCTACTGCAAACTCTTAGCCTAACACTAGCCCTAAATGAAAGACGCCTATTGTCCTCACATGTGGGATTTTGTTCTCGCTGCTAGTGCATACGAAACTTGGTTCCGACGTGTCCAGGAGTGGGAGAATTACCAGGGACCTTGCAATCTCGTGCCTGGGGGTTTCTAAGCTGGGCATAGGAGCTCCACTGGATGGAGCCAAGTGTCTTGAACTGAGTTTTTGTGATGCAGCAGGAAAAGGCGCTGCAAAAAGGAGCAACTACCAAGGCAAAGAGATGTGCATTCATTAGGGCATCGTGTCGGCAGATTTGTGGCCCTGCCAAGCACGTGTTTATTGACAGGATCGTGAACGCATGTCCGTTTTCAGTGAACAGTGATTTATGCTTTACCCTTTTTTGGTGAAAACGCACACGAGTCAGATGTGTGCTTTCAGTCTGGGTGTTCAGAAAAGCAAGAATTCATAAACACATGCCATTCCCTGGCTCCCAATTGTCCTGTCTGTACACGTGGCATGAAGATAAAAAAGAAACAGCTATTGGCAGCGGTGGGATTCGAACCCACGCCTCCAAAGAGACTGGAGCCTAAATCCAGCGCCTTAGACCGCTCGGCCACACTACCCTGCTGGTACTGAAACGAGAGCCTCTGAGACCTGTATTTTTTTAGGGATTGGCTGGTTTGGCCATTAATTCAAAATCAAAGCAAAGCATGAACTTGGATTGAATTCTAGCACTGGCTGTGCAAAGCCCGAACTGAACAATAAAGCACACTTGTCAGCCTGAAATTGAAATGTCACCTTTCGGGAGTGCTCTGTTCAACAGCAGTCTGGTAGCCTAGTGGTCAATGTCAGCACCCCTCCATCCAGCAGTCTTGAGTTCAATTCCCGGTGAGGGAGGTCAGATCTTTTCTAGGTTTTTTTTGGTTCTAAAAATGTTTGGGAAGCGAAGGTTCAGGAACATTGCCGGTAGGGAGAGTAAGCTCTTTAAAGGCATGCAATGAGATGTGTTTTTCTTTATTTCTGCATATTTCTGTAGCTAGCTGCATTCTTTCAGTCAACATCCCGCCCCATTTAGTGCTCACGTTTTTAAAGAAGTCCACCATTAGCCCGCAGTGTAAGCCTACCCGGGGCCTCCGCCGATGGTCCATGGTGTGTGGGATCCTTACTGGACCAACCCCAGCCGTAACGCAAATCTTAGCTTTGTCTCATTCGACCCCTAACTCGACCCAAGGAGCTACTGCAAACTCTTAGCCTAACACTAGCCCTAAATGAAAGACGCCTATTGTCCTCACATGTGGGATTTTGTTCTCGCTGCTAGTGCATACGAAACTTGGTTCCGACGTGTCCAGGAGTGGGAGAATTACCAGGGACCTTGCAATCTCGTGCCTGGGGGTTTCTAAGCTGGGCATAGGAGCTCCACTGGATGGAGCCAAGTGTCTTGAACTGAGTTTTTGTGATGCAGCAGGAAAAGGCGCTGCAAAAAGGAGCAACTACCAAGGCAAAGAGATGTGCATTCATTAGGGCATCGTGTCGGCAGATTTGTGGCCCTGCCAAGCACGTGTTTATTGACAGGATCGTGAACGCATGTCCGTTTTCAGTGAACAGTGATTTATGCTTTACCCTTTTTTGGTGAAAACGCACACGAGTCAGATGTGTGCTTTCAGTCTGGGTGTTCAGAAAAGCAAGAATTCATAAACACATGCCATTCCCTGGCTCCCAATTGTCCTGTCTGTACACGTGGCATGAAGATAAAAAAGAAACAGCTATTGGCAGCGGTGGGATTCGAACCCACGCCTCCAAAGAGACTGGAGCCTAAATCCAGCGCCTTAGACCGCTCGGCCACGCTACCCTGCTGGTACTGAAACGAGAGCCTCTGAGACCTGTATTTTTTTAGGGATTGGCTGGTTTGGCCATTAATTCAAAATCAAAGCAAAGCATGAACTTGGATTGAATTCTAGCACTGGCTCTGCAAAGCCCGAACTGAACAATAAAGCACACTTGTCAGCCTGAAATTGAAATGTCACCTTTCGGGAGTGCTCTGTTCAACAGCAGTCTGGTAGCCTAGTGGTCAATGTCAGCACCCCTCCATCCAGCAGTCTTGAGTTCAATTCCCGGTGAGGGAGGTCAGATCTTTTCTAGGTTTTTTTTGGTTCTAAAAATGTTTGGGAAGCGAAGGTTCAGGAACATTGCCGGTAGGGAGAGTAAGCTCTTTAAAGGCATGCAATGAGATGTGTTTTTCTTTATTTCTGCATATTTCTGTAGCTAGCTGCATTCTTTCAGTCAACATCCCGCCCCATTTAGTGCTCACGTTTTTAAAGAAGTCCACCATTAGCCCGCAGTGTAAGCCTACCCGGGGCCTCCGCCGATGGTCCATGGTGTGTGGGATCCTTACTGGACCAACCCCAGCCGTAACGCAAATCTTAGCTTTGTCTCATTCGACCCCTAACTCGACCCAAGGAGCTACTGCAAACTCTTAGCCTAACACTAGCCCTAAATGAAAGACGCCTATTGTCCTCACATGTGGGATTTTGTTCTCGCTGCTAGTGCATACGAAACTTGGTTCCGACGTGTCCAGGAGTGGGAGAATTACCAGGGACCTTGCAATCTCGTGCCTGGGGGTTTCTAAGCTGGGCATAGGAGCTCCACTGGATGGAGCCAAGTGTCTTGAACTGAGTTTTTGTGATGCAGCAGGAAAAGGCGCTGCAAAAAGGAGCAACTACCAAGGCAAAGAGATGTGCATTCATTAGGGCATCGTGTCGGCAGATTTGTGGCCCTGCCAAGCACGTGTTTATTGACAGGATCGTGAACGCATGTCCGTTTTCAGTGAACAGTGATTTATGCTTTACCCTTTTTTGGTGAAAACGCACACGAGTCAGATGTGTGCTTTCAGTCTGGGTGTTCAGAAAAGCAAGAATTCATAAACACATGCCATTCCCTGGCTCCCAATTGTCCTGTCTGTACACGTGGCATGAAGATAAAAAAGAAACAGCTATTGGCAGCGGTGGGATTCGAACCCACGCCTCCAAAGAGACTGGAGCCTAAATCCAGCGCCTTAGACCGCTCGGCCACGCTACCCTGCTGGTACTGAAACGAGAGCCTCTGAGACCTGTATTTTTTTAGGGATTGGCTGGTTTGGCCATTAATTCAAAATCAAAGCAAAGCATGAACTTGGATTGAATTCTAGCACTGGCTGTGCAAAGCCCGAACTGAACAATAAAGCACACTTGTCAGCCTGAAATTGAAATGTCACCTTTCGGGAGTGCTCTGTTCAACAGCAGTCTGGTAGCCTAGTGGTCAATGTCAGCACCCCTCCATCCAGCAGTCTTGAGTTCAATTCCCGGTGAGGGAGGTCAGATCTTTTCTAGGTTTTTTTTGGTTCTAAAAATGTTTGGGAAGCGAAGGTTCAGGAACATTGCCGGTAGGGAGAGTAAGCTCTTTAAAGGCATGCAATGAGATGTGTTTTTCTTTATTTCTGCATATTTCTGTAGCTAGCTGCATTCTTTCAGTCAACATCCCGCCCCATTTAGTGCTCACGTTTTTAAAGAAGTCCACCATTAGCCCGCAGTGTAAGCCTACCCGGGGCCTCCGCCGATGGTCCATGGTGTGTGGGATCCTTACTGGACCAACCCCAGCCGTAACGCAAATCTTAGCTTTGTCTCATTCGACCCCTAACTCGACCCAAGGAGCTACTGCAAACTCTTAGCCTAACACTAGCCCTAAATGAAAGACGCCTATTGTCCTCACATGTGGGATTTTGTTCTCGCTGCTAGTGCATACGAAACTTGGTTCCGACGTGTCCAGGAGTGGGAGAATTACCAGGGACCTTGCAATCTCGTGCCTGGGGGTTTCTAAGCTGGGCATAGGAGCTCCACTGGATGGAGCCAAGTGTCTTGAACTGAGTTTTTGTGATGCAGCAGGAAAAGGCGCTGCAAAAAGGAGCAACTACCAAGGCAAAGAGATGTGCATTCATTAGGGCATCGTGTCGGCAGATTTGTGGCCCTGCCAAGCACGTGTTTATTGACAGGATCGTGAACGCATGTCCGTTTTCAGTGAACAGTGATTTATGCTTTACCCTTTTTTGGTGAAAACGCACACGAGTCAGATGTGTGCTTTCAGTCTGGGTGTTCAGAAAAGCAAGAATTCATAAACACATGCCATTCCCTGGCTCCCAATTGTCCTGTCTGTACACGTGGCATGAAGATAAAAAAGAAACAGCTATTGGCAGCGGTGGGATTCGAACCCACGCCTCCAAAGAGACTGGAGCCTAAATCCAGCGCCTTAGACCGCTCGGCCACGCTACCCTGCTGGTACTGAAACGAGAGCCTCTGAGACCTGTATTTTTTTAGGGATTGGCTGGTTTGGCCATTAATTCAAAATCAAAGCAAAGCATGAACTTGGATTGAATTCTAGCACTGGCTGTGCAAAGCCCGAACTGAACAATAAAGCACACTTGTCAGCCTGAAATTGAAATGTCACCTTTCGGGAGTGCTCTGTTCAACAGCAGTCTGGTAGCCTAGTGGTCAATGTCAGCACCCCTCCATCCAGCAGTCTTGAGTTCAATTCCCGGTGAGGGAGGTCAGATCTTTTCTAGGTTTTTTTTGGTTCTAAAAATGTTTGGGAAGCGAAGGTTCAGGAACATTGCCGGTAGGGAGAGTAAGCTCTTTAAAGGCATGCAATGAGATGTGTTTTTCTTTATTTCTGCATATTTCTGTAGCTAGCTGCATTCTTTCAGTCAACATCCCGCCCCATTTAGTGCTCACGTTTTTAAAGAAGTCCACCATTAGCCCGCAGTGTAAGCCTACCCGGGGCCTCCGCCGATGGTCCATGGTGTGTGGGATCCTTACTGGACCAACCCCAGCCGTAACGCAAATCTTAGCTTTGTCTCATTCGACCCCTAACTCGACCCAAGGAGCTACTGCAAACTCTTAGCCTAACACTAGCCCTAAATGAAAGACGCCTATTGTCCTCACATGTGGGATTTTGTTCTCGCTGCTAGTGCATACGAAACTTGGTTCCGACGTGTCCAGGAGTGGGAGAATTACCAGGGACCTTGCAATCTCGTGCCTGGGGGTTTCTAAGCTGGGCATAGGAGCTCCACTGGATGGAGCCAAGTGTCTTGAACTGAGTTTTTGTGATGCAGCAGGAAAAGGCGCTGCAAAAAGGAGCAACTACCAAGGCAAAGAGATGTGCATTCATTAGGGCATCGTGTCGGCAGATTTGTGGCCCTGCCAAGCACGTGTTTATTGACAGGATCGTGAACGCATGTCCGTTTTCAGTGAACAGTGATTTATGCTTTACCCTTTTTTGGTGAAAACGCACACGAGTCAGATGTGTGCTTTCAGTCTGGGTGTTCAGAAAAGCAAGAATTCATAAACACATGCCATTCCCTGGCTCCCAATTGTCCTGTCTGTACACGTGGCATGAAGATAAAAAAGAAACAGCTATTGGCAGCGGTGGGATTCGAACCCACGCCTCCAAAGAGACTGGAGCCTAAATCCAGCGCCTTAGACCGCTCGGCCACGCTACCCTGCTGGTACTGAAACGAGAGCCTCTGAGACCTGTATTTTTTTAGGGATTGGCTGGTTTGGCCATTAATTCAAAATCAAAGCAAAGCATGAACTTGGATTGAATTCTAGCACTGGCTGTGCAAAGCCCGAACTGAACAATAAAGCACACTTGTCAGCCTGAAATTGAAATGTCACCTTTCGGGAGTGCTCTGTTCAACAGCAGTCTGGTAGCCTAGTGGTCAATGTCAGCACCCCTCCATCCAGCAGTCTTGAGTTCAATTCCCGGTGAGGGAGGTCAGATCTTTTCTAGGTTTTTTTTGGTTCTAAAAATGTTTGGGAAGCGAAGGTTCAGGAACATTGCCGGTAGGGAGAGTAAGCTCTTTAAAGGCATGCAATGAGATGTGTTTTTCTTTATTTCTGCATATTTCTGTAGCTAGCTGCATTCTTTCAGTCAACATCCCGCCCCATTTAGTGCTCACGTTTTTAAAGAAGTCCACCATTAGCCCGCAGTGTAAGCCTACCCGGGGCCTCCGCCGATGGTCCATGGTGTGTGGGATCCTTACTGGACCAACCCCAGCCGTAACGCAAATCTTAGCTTTGTCTCATTCGACCCCTAACTCGACCCAAGGAGCTACTGCAAACTCTTAGCCTAACACTAGCCCTAAATGAAAGACGCCTATTGTCCTCACATGTGGGATTTTGTTCTCGCTGCTAGTGCATACGAAACTTGGTTCCGACGTGTCCAGGAGTGGGAGAATTACCAGGGACCTTGCAATCTCGTGCCTGGGGGTTTCTAAGCTGGGCATAGGAGCTCCACTGGATGGAGCCAAGTGTCTTGAACTGAGTTTTTGTGATGCAGCAGGAAAAGGCGCTGCAAAAAGGAGCAACTACCAAGGCAAAGAGATGTGCATTCATTAGGGCATCGTGTCGGCAGATTTGTGGCCCTGCCAAGCACGTGTTTATTGACAGGATCGTGAACGCATGTCCGTTTTCAGTGAACAGTGATTTATGCTTTACCCTTTTTTGGTGAAAACGCACACGAGTCAGATGTGTGCTTTCAGTCTGGGTGTTCAGAAAAGCAAGAATTCATAAACACATGCCATTCCCTGGCTCCCAATTGTCCTGTCTGTACACGTGGCATGAAGATAAAAAAGAAACAGCTATTGGCAGCGGTGGGATTCGAACCCACGCCTCCAAAGAGACTGGAGCCTAAATCCAGCGCCTTAGACCGCTCGGCCACGCTACCCTGCTGGTACTGAAACGAGAGCCTCTGAGACCTGTATTTTTTTAGGGATTGGCTGGTTTGGCCATTAATTCAAAATCAAAGCAAAGCATGAACTTGGATTGAATTCTAGCACTGGCTGTGCAAAGCCCGAACTGAACAATAAAGCACACTTGTCAGCCTGAAATTGAAATGTCACCTTTCGGGAGTGCTCTGTTCAACAGCAGTCTGGTAGCCTAGTGGTCAATGTCAGCACCCCTCCATCCAGCAGTCTTGAGTTCAATTCCCGGTGAGGGAGGTCAGATCTTTTCTAGGTTTTTTTTGGTTCTAAAAATGTTTGGGAAGCGAAGGTTCAGGAACATTGCCGGTAGGGAGAGTAAGCTCTTTAAAGGCATGCAATGAGATGTGTTTTTCTTTATTTCTGCATATTTCTGTAGCTAGCTGCATTCTTTCAGTCAACATCCCGCCCCATTTAGTGCTCACGTTTTTAAAGAAGTCCACCATTAGCCCGCAGTGTAAGCCTACCCGGGGCCTCCGCCGATGGTCCATGGTGTGTGGGATCCTTACTGGACCAACCCCAGCCGTAACGCAAATTTAGCTTTGTCTCATTCGACCCCTAACTCGACCCAAGGAGCTACTGCAAACTCTTAGCCTAACACTAGCCCTAAATGAAAGACGCCTATTGTCCTCACATGTGGGATTTTGTTCTCGCTGCTAGTGCATACGAAACTTGGTTCCGACGTGTCCAGGAGTGGGAGAATTACCAGGGACCTTGCAATCTCGTGCCTGGGGGTTTCTAAGCTGGGCATAGGAGCTCCACTGGATGGAGCCAAGTGTCTTGAACTGAGTTTTTGTGATGCAGCAGGAAAAGGCGCTGCAAAAAGGAGCAACTACCAAGGCAAAGAGATGTGCATTCATTAGGGCATCGTGTCGGCAGATTTGTGGCCCTGCCAAGCACGTGTTTATTGACAGGATCGTGAACGCATGTCCGTTTTCAGTGAACAGTGATTTATGCTTTACCCTTTTTTGGTGAAAACGCACACGAGTCAGATGTGTGCTTTCAGTCTGGGTGTTCAGAAAAGCAAGAATTCATAAACACATGCCATTCCCTGGCTCCCAATTGTCCTGTCTGTACACGTGGCATGAAGATAAAAAAGAAACAGCTATTGGCAGCGGTGGGATTCGAACCCACGCCTCCAAAGAGACTGGAGCCTAAATCCAGCGCCTTAGACCGCTCGGCCACGCTACCCTGCTGGTACTGAAACGAGAGCCTCTGAGACCTGTATTTTTTTAGGGATTGGCTGGTTTGGCCATTAATTCAAAATCAAAGCAAAGCATGAACTTGGATTGAATTCTAGCACTGGCTGTGCAAAGCCCGAACTGAACAATAAAGCACACTTGTCAGCCTGAAATTGAAATGTCACCTTTCGGGAGTGCTCTGTTCAACAGCAGTCTGGTAGCCTAGTGGTCAATGTCAGCACCCCTCCATCCAGCAGTCTTGAGTTCAATTCCCGGTGAGGGAGGTCAGATCTTTTCTAGGTTTTTTTTGGTTCTAAAAATGTTTGGGAAGCGAAGGTTCAGGAACATTGCCGGTAGGGAGAGTAAGCTCTTTAAAGGCATGCAATGAGATGTGTTTTTCTTTATTTCTGCATATTTCTGTAGCTAGCTGCATTCTTTCAGTCAACATCCCGCCCCATTTAGTGCTCACGTTTTTAAAGAAGTCCACCATTAGCCCGCAGTGTAAGCCTACCCGGGGCCTCCGCCGATGGTCCATGGTGTGTGGGATCCTTACTGGACCAACCCCAGCCGTAACGCAAATCTTAGCTTTGTCTCATTCGACCCCTAACTCGACCCAAGGAGCTACTGCAAACTCTTAGCCTAACACTAGCCCTAAATGAAAGACGCCTATTGTCCTCACATGTGGGATTTTGTTCTCGCTGCTAGTGCATACGAAACTTGGTTCCGACGTGTCCAGGAGTGGGAGAATTACCAGGGACCTTGCAATCTCGTGCCTGGGGGTTTCTAAGCTGGGCATAGGAGCTCCACTGGATGGAGCCAAGTGTCTTGAACTGAGTTTTTGTGATGCAGCAGGAAAAGGCGCTGCAAAAAGGAGCAACTACCAAGGCAAAGAGATGTGCATTCATTAGGGCATCGTGTCGGCAGATTTGTGGCCCTGCCCTGAACGTGTTTATTGACAGGATCGTGAACGCATGTCCGTTTTCAGTGAACAGTGATTTATGCTTTACCCTTTTTTGGTGAAAACGCACACGAGTCAGATGTGTGCTTTCAGTCTGGGTGTTCAGAAAAGCAAGAATTCATAAACACATGCCATTCCCTGGCTCCCAATTGTCCTGTCTGTACACGTGGCATGAAGATAAAAAAGAAACAGCTATTGGCAGCGGTGGGATTCGAACCCACGCCTCCAAAGAGACTGGAGCCTAAATCCAGCGCCTTAGACCGCTCGGCCACGCTACCCTGCTGGTACTGAAACGAGAGCCTCTGAGACCTGTATTTTTTTAGGGATTGGCTGGTTTGGCCATTAATTCAAAATCAAAGCAAAGCATGAACTTGGATTGAATTCTAGCACTGGCTGTGCAAAGCCCGAACTGAACAATAAAGCACACTTGTCAGCCTGAAATTGAAATGTCACCTTTCGGGAGTGCTCTGTTCAACAGCAGTCTGGTAGCCTAGTGGTCAATGTCAGCACCCCTCCATCCAGCAGTCTTGAGTTCAATTCCCGGTGAGGGAGGTCAGATCTTTTCTAGGTTTTTTTTGGTTCTAAAAATGTTTGGGAAGCGAAGGTTCAGGAACATTGCCGGTAGGGAGAGTAAGCTCTTTAAAGGCATGCAATGAGATGTGTTTTTCTTTATTTCTGCATATTTCTGTAGCTAGCTGCATTCTTTCAGTCAACATCCCGCCCCATTTAGTGCTCACGTTTTTAAAGAAGTCCACCATTAGCCCGCAGTGTAAGCCTACCCGGGGCCTCCGCCGATGGTCCATGGTGTGTGGGATCCTTACTGGACCAACCCCAGCCGTAACGCAAATCTTAGCTTTGTCTCATTCGACCCCTAACTCGACCCAAGGAGCTACTGCAAACTCTTAGCCTAACACTAGCCCTAAATGAAAGACGCCTATTGTCCTCACATGTGGGATTTTGTTCTCGCTGCTAGTGCATACGAAACTTGGTTCCGACGTGTCCAGGAGTGGGAGAATTACCAGGGACCTTGCAATCTCGTGCCTGGGGGTTTCTAAGCTGGGCATAGGAGCTCCACTGGATGGAGCCAAGTGTCTTGAACTGAGTTTTTGTGATGCAGCAGGAAAAGGCGCTGCAAAAAGGAGCAACTACCAAGGCAAAGAGATGTGCATTCATTAGGGCATCGTGTCGGCAGATTTGTGGCCCTGCCAAGCACGTGTTTATTGACAGGATCGTGAACGCATGTCCGTTTTCAGTGAACAGTGATTTATGCTTTACCCTTTTTTGGTGAAAACGCACACGAGTCAGATGTGTGCTTTCAGTCTGGGTGTTCAGAAAAGCAAGAATTCATAAACACATGCCATTCCCTGGCTCCCAATTGTCCTGTCTGTACACGTGGCATGAAGATAAAAAAGAAACAGCTATTGGCAGCGGTGGGATTCGAACCCACGCCTCCAAAGAGACTGGAGCCTAAATCCAGCGCCTTAGACCGCTCGGCCACGCTACCCTGCTGGTACTGAAACGAGAGCCTCTGAGACCTGTATTTTTTTAGGGATTGGCTGGTTTGGCCATTAATTCAAAATCAAAGCAAAGCATGAACTTGGATTGAATTCTAGCACTGGCTGTGCAAAGCCCGAACTGAACAATAAAGCACACTTGTCAGCCTGAAATTGAAATGTCACCTTTCGGGAGTGCTCTGTTCAACAGCAGTCTGGTAGCCTAGTGGTCAATGTCAGCACCCCTCCATCCAGCAGTCTTGAGTTCAATTCCCGGTGAGGGAGGTCAGATCTTTTCTAGGTTTTTTTTGGTTCTAAAAATGTTTGGGAAGCGAAGGTTCAGGAACATTGCCGGTAGGGAGAGTAAGCTCTTTAAAGGCATGCAATGAGATGTGTTTTTCTTTATTTCTGCATATTTCTGTAGCTAGCTGCATTCTTTCAGTCAACATCCCGCCCCATTTAGTGCTCACGTTTTTAAAGAAGTCCACCATTAGCCCGCAGTGTAAGCCTACCCGGGGCCTCCGCCGATGGTCCATGGTGTGTGGGATCCTTACTGGACCAACCCCAGCCGTAACGCAAATCTTAGCTTTGTCTCATTCGACCCCTAACTCGACCCAAGGAGCTACTGCAAACTCTTAGCCTAACACTAGCCCTAAATGAAAGACGCCTATTGTCCTCACATGTGGGATTTTGTTCTCGCTGCTAGTGCATACGAAACTTGGTTCCGACGTGTCCAGGAGTGGGAGAATTACCAGGGACCTTGCAATCTCGTGCCTGGGGGTTTCTAAGCTGGGCATAGGAGCTCCACTGGATGGAGCCAAGTGTCTTGAACTGAGTTTTTGTGATGCAGCAGGAAAAGGCGCTGCAAAAAGGAGCAACTACCAAGGCAAAGAGATGTGCATTCATTAGGGCATCGTGTCGGCAGATTTGTGGCCCTGCCAAGCACGTGTTTATTGACAGGATCGTGAACGCATGTCCGTTTTCAGTGAACAGTGATTTATGCTTTACCCTTTTTTGGTGAAAACGCACACGAGTCAGATGTGTGCTTTCAGTCTGGGTGTTCAGAAAAGCAAGAATTCATAAACACATGCCATTCCCTGGCTCCCAATTGTCCTGTCTGTACACGTGGCATGAAGATAAAAAAGAAACAGCTATTGGCAGCGGTGGGATTCGAACCCACGCCTCCAAAGAGACTGGAGCCTAAATCCAGCGCCTTAGACCGCTCGGCCACGCTACCCTGCTGGTACTGAAACGAGAGCCTCTGAGACCTGTATTTTTTTAGGGATTGGCTGGTTTGGCCATTAATTCAAAATCAAAGCAAAGCATGAACTTGGATTGAATTCTAGCACTGGCTGTGCAAAGCCCGAACTGAACAATAAAGCACACTTGTCAGCCTGAAATTGAAATGTCACCTTTCGGGAGTGCTCTGTTCAACAGCAGTCTGGTAGCCTAGTGGTCAATGTCAGCACCCCTCCATCCAGCAGTCTTGAGTTCAATTCCCGGTGAGGGAGGTCAGATCTTTTCTAGGTTTTTTTTGGTTCTAAAAATGTTTGGGAAGCGAAGGTTCAGGAACATTGCCGGTAGGGAGAGTAAGCTCTTTAAAGGCATGCAATGAGATGTGTTTTTCTTTATTTCTGCATATTTCTGTAGCTAGCTGCATTCTTTCAGTCAACATCCCGCCCCATTTAGTGCTCACGTTTTTAAAGAAGTCCACCATTAGCCCGCAGTGTAAGCCTACCCGGGGCCTCCGCCGATGGTCCATGGTGTGTGGGATCCTTACTGGACCAACCCCAGCCGTAACGCAAATCTTAGCTTTGTCTCATTCGACCCCTAACTCGACCCAAGGAGCTACTGCAAACTCTTAGCCTAACACTAGCCCTAAATGAAAGACGCCTATTGTCCTCACATGTGGGATTTTGTTCTCGCTGCTAGTGCATACGAAACTTGGTTCCGACGTGTCCAGGAGTGGGAGAATTACCAGGGACCTTGCAATCTCGTGCCTGGGGGTTTCTAAGCTGGGCATAGGAGCTCCACTGGATGGAGCCAAGTGTCTTGAACTGAGTTTTTGTGATGCAGCAGGAAAAGGCGCTGCAAAAAGGAGCAACTACCAAGGCAAAGAGATGTGCATTCATTAGGGCATCGTGTCGGCAGATTTGTGGCCCTGCCAAGCACGTGTTTATTGACAGGATCGTGAACGCATGTCCGTTTTCAGTGAACAGTGATTTATGCTTTACCCTTTTTTGGTGAAAACGCACACGAGTCAGATGTGTGCTTTCAGTCTGGGTGTTCAGAAAAGCAAGAATTCATAAACACATGCCATTCCCTGGCTCCCAATTGTCCTGTCTGTACACGTGGCATGAAGATAAAAAAGAAACAGCTATTGGCAGCGGTGGGATTCGAACCCACGCCTCCAAAGAGACTGGAGCCTAAATCCAGCGCCTTAGACCGCTCGGCCACGCTACCCTGCTGGTACTGAAACGAGAGCCTCTGAGACCTGTATTTTTTTAGGGATTGGCTGGTTTGGCCATTAATTCAAAATCAAAGCAAAGCATGAACTTGGATTGAATTCTAGCACTGGCTGTGCAAAGCCCGAACTGAACAATAAAGCACACTTGTCAGCCTGAAATTGAAATGTCACCTTTCGGGAGTGCTCTGTTCAACAGCAGTCTGGTAGCCTAGTGGTCAATGTCAGCACCCCTCCATCCAGCAGTCTTGAGTTCAATTCCCGGTGAGGGAGGTCAGATCTTTTCTAGGTTTTTTTTGGTTCTAAAAATGTTTGGGAAGCGAAGGTTCAGGAACATTGCCGGTAGGGAGAGTAAGCTCTTTAAAGGCATGCAATGAGATGTGTTTTTCTTTATTTCTGCATATTTCTGTAGCTAGCTGCATTCTTTCAGTCAACATCCCGCCCCATTTAGTGCTCACGTTTTTAAAGAAGTCCACCATTAGCCCGCAGTGTAAGCCTACCCGGGGCCTCCGCCGATGGTCCATGGTGTGTGGGATCCTTACTGGACCAACCCCAGCCGTAACGCAAATCTTAGCTTTGTCTCATTCGACCCCTAACTCGACCCAAGGAGCTACTGCAAACTCTTAGCCTAACACTAGCCCTAAATGAAAGACGCCTATTGTCCTCACATGTGGGATTTTGTTCTCGCTGCTAGTGCATACGAAACTTGGTTCCGACGTGTCCAGGAGTGGGAGAATTACCAGGGACCTTGCAATCTCGTGCCTGGGGGTTTCTAAGCTGGGCATAGGAGCTCCACTGGATGGAGCCAAGTGTCTTGAACTGAGTTTTTGTGATGCAGCAGGAAAAGGCGCTGCAAAAAGGAGCAACTACCAAGGCAAAGAGATGTGCATTCATTAGGGCATCGTGTCGGCAGATTTGTGGCCCTGCCAAGCACGTGTTTATTGACAGGATCGTGAACGCATGTCCGTTTTCAGTGAACAGTGATTTATGCTTTACCCTTTTTTGGTGAAAACGCACACGAGTCAGATGTGTGCTTTCAGTCTGGGTGTTCAGAAAAGCAAGAATTCATAAACACATGCCATTCCCTGGCTCCCAATTGTCCTGTCTGTACACGTGGCATGAAGATAAAAAAGAAACAGCTATTGGCAGCGGTGGGATTCGAACCCACGCCTCCAAAGAGACTGGAGCCTAAATCCAGCGCCTTAGACCGCTCGGCCACGCTACCCTGCTGGTACTGAAACGAGAGCCTCTGAGACCTGTATTTTTTTAGGGATTGGCTGGTTTGGCCATTAATTCAAAATCAAAGCAAAGCATGAACTTGGATTGAATTCTAGCACTGGCTGTGCAAAGCCCGAACTGAACAATAAAGCACACTTGTCAGCCTGAAATTGAAATGTCACCTTTCGGGAGTGCTCTGTTCAACAGCAGTCTGGTAGCCTAGTGGTCAATGTCAGCACCCCTCCATCCAGCAGTCTTGAGTTCAATTCCCGGTGAGGGAGGTCAGATCTTTTCTAGGTTTTTTTTGGTTCTAAAAATGTTTGGGAAGCGAAGGTTCAGGAACATTGCCGGTAGGGAGAGTAAGCTCTTTAAAGGCATGCAATGAGATGTGTTTTTCTTTATTTCTGCATATTTCTGTAGCTAGCTGCATTCTTTCAGTCAACATCCCGCCCCATTTAGTGCTCACGTTTTTAAAGAAGTCCACCATTAGCCCGCAGTGTAAGCCTACCCGGGGCCTCCGCCGATGGTCCATGGTGTGTGGGATCCTTACTGGACCAACCCCAGCCGTAACGCAAATTTAGCTTTGTCTCATTCGACCCCTAACTCGACCCAAGGAGCTACTGCAAACTCTTAGCCTAACACTAGCCCTAAATGAAAGACGCCTATTGTCCTCACATGTGGGATTTTGTTCTCGCTGCTAGTGCATACGAAACTTGGTTCCGACGTGTCCAGGAGTGGGAGAATTACCAGGGACCTTGCAATCTCGTGCCTGGGGGTTTCTAAGCTGGGCATAGGAGCTCCACTGGATGGAGCCAAGTGTCTTGAACTGAGTTTTTGTGATGCAGCAGGAAAAGGCGCTGCAAAAAGGAGCAACTACCAAGGCAAAGAGATGTGCATTCATTAGGGCATCGTGTCGGCAGATTTGTGGCCCTGCCAAGCACGTGTTTATTGACAGGATCGTGAACGCATGTCCGTTTTCAGTGAACAGTGATTTATGCTTTACCCTTTTTTGGTGAAAACGCACACGAGTCAGATGTGTGCTTTCAGTCTGGGTGTTCAGAAAAGCAAGAATTCATAAACACATGCCATTCCCTGGCTCCCAATTGTCCTGTCTGTACACGTGGCATGAAGATAAAAAAGAAACAGCTATTGGCAGCGGTGGGATTCGAACCCACGCCTCCAAAGAGACTGGAGCCTAAATCCAGCGCCTTAGACCGCTCGGCCACGCTACCCTGCTGGTACTGAAACGAGAGCCTCTGAGACCTGTATTTTTTTAGGGATTGGCTGGTTTGGCCATTAATTCAAAATCAAAGCAAAGCATGAACTTGGATTGAATTCTAGCACTGGCTGTGCAAAGCCCGAACTGAACAATAAAGCACACTTGTCAGCCTGAAATTGAAATGTCACGTTTCGGGAGTGCTCTGTTCAACAGCAGTCTGGTAGCCTAGTGGTCAATGTCAGCACCCCTCCATCCAGCAGTCTTGAGTTCAATTCCCGGTGAGGGAGGTCAGATCTTTTCTAGGTTTTTTTTGATTCTAAAAATGTTTGGGAAGCGAAGGTTCAGGAACATTGCCG
The DNA here is from genome assembly GCF_040938575.1 of Ambystoma mexicanum. Lineage (NCBI taxonomy): Eukaryota > Metazoa > Chordata > Amphibia > Caudata > Ambystomatidae > Ambystoma > Ambystoma mexicanum. Next base: position 12,415,530 of record NC_090921.1, on the reverse strand, counting down.
GTAGGGAGAGTAAGCTCTTTAAAGGCATGCAATGAGATGTGTTTTTCTTTATTTCTGCATATTTCTGTAGCTAGCTGCATTCTTTCAGTCAACATCCCGCCCCATTTAGTGCTCACGTTTTTAAAGAAGTCCACCATTAGCCCGCAGTGTAAGCCTACCCGGGGCCTCCGCCGATGGTCCATGGTGTGTGGGATCCTTACTGGACCAACCCCAGCCGTAACGCAAATCTTAGCTTTGTCTCATTCGACCCCTAACTCGACCCAAGGAGCTACTGCAAACTCTTAGCCTAACACTAGCCCTAAATGAAAGACGCCTATTGTCCTCACATGTGGGATTTTGTTCTCGCTGCTAGTGCATACGAAACTTGGTTCCGACGTGTCCAGGAGTGGGAGAATTACCAGGGACCTTGCAATCTCGTGCCTGGGGGTTTCTAAGCTGGGCATAGGAGCTCCACTGGATGGAGCCAAGTGTCTTGAACTGAGTTTTTGTGATGCAGCAGGAAAAGGCGCTGCAAAAAGGAGCAACTACCAAGGCAAAGAGATGTGCATTCATTAGGGCATCGTGTCGGCAGATTTGTGGCCCTGCCAAGCACGTGTTTATTGACAGGATCGTGAACGCATGTCCGTTTTCAGTGAACAGTGATTTATGCTTTACCCTTTTTTGGTGAAAACGCACACGAGTCAGATGTGTGCTTTCAGTCTGGGTGTTCAGAAAAGCAAGAATTCATAAACACATGCCATTCCCTGGCTCCCAATTGTCCTGTCTGTACACGTGGCATGAAGATAAAAAAGAAACAGCTATTAGCAGCGGTGGGATTCGAACCCACGCCTCCAAAGAGACTGGAGCCTAAATCCAGCGCCTTAGACCGCTCGGCCACGCTACCCTGCTGGTACTGAAACGAGAGCCTCTGAGACCTTTATTTTTTTAGGGATTGGCTGGTTTGGCCATTAATTCAAAATCAAAGCAAAGCATGAACTTGGATTGAATTCTAGCACTGGCTGTGCAAAGCCCGAATTGAACAATAAAGCACACTTGTCAGCCTGAAATTGAAATGTCACCTTTCGGGAGTGCTCTGTTCAACAGCAGTCTGGTAGCCTAGTGGTCAATGTCAGCACCCCTCCATCCAGCAGTCTTGAGTTCAATTCCCGGTGAGGGAGGTCAGATCTTTTCTAGGTTTTTTTTGGTTCTAAAAATGTTTGGGAAGCGAAGGTTCAGGAACATTGCCGGTAGGGAGAGTAAGCTCTTTAAAGGCATGCAATGAGATGTGTTTTTCTTTATTTCTGCATATTTCTGTAGCTAGCTGCATTCTTTCAGTCAACATCCCGCCCCATTTAGTGCTCACGTTTTTAAAGAAGTCCACCATTAGCCCGCAGTGTAAGCCTACCCGGGGCCTCCGCCGATGGTCCATGGTGTGTGGGATCCTTACTGGACCAACCCCAGCCGTAACGCAAATCTTAGCTTTGTCTCATTCGACCCCTAACTCGACCCAAGGAGCTACTGCAAACTCTTAGCCTAACACTAGCCCTAAATGAAAGACGCCTATTGTCCTCACATGTGGGATTTTGTTCTCGCTGCTAGTGCATACGAAACTTGGTTCCGACGTGTCCAGGAGTGGGAGAATTACCAGGGACCTTGCAATCTCGTGCCTGGGGGTTTCTAAGCTGGGCATAGGAGCTCCACTGGATGGAGCCAAGTGTCTTGAACTGAGTTTTTGTGATGCAGCAGGAAAAGGCGCTGCAAAAAGGAGCAACTACCAAGGCAAAGAGATGTGCATTCATTAGGGCATCGTGTCGGCAGATTTGTGGCCCTGCCAAGCACGTGTTTATTGACAGGATCGTGAACGCATGTCCGTTTTCAGTGAACAGTGATTTATGCTTTACCCTTTTTTGGTGAAAACGCACACGAGTCAGATGTGTGCTTTCAGTCTGGGTGTTCAGAAAAGCAAGAATTCATAAACACATGCCATTCCCTGGCTCCCAATTGTCCTGTCTGTACACGTGGCATGAAGATAAAAAAGAAACAGCTATTGGCAGCGGTGGGATTCGAACCCACGCCTCCAAAGAGACTGGAGCCTAAATCCAGCGCCTTAGACCGCTCGGCCACGCTACCCTGCTGGTACTGAAACGAGAGCCTCTGAGACCTGTATTTTTTTAGGGATTGGCTGGTTTGGCCATTAATTCAAAATCAAAGCAAAGCATGAACTTGGATTGAATTCTAGCACTGGCTGTGCAAAGCCCGAACTGAACAATAAAGCACACTTGTCAGCCTGAAATTGAAATGTCACCTTTCGGGAGTGCTCTGTTCGACAGCAGTCTGGTAGCCTAGTGGTCAATGTCAGCACCCCTCCATCCAGCAGTCTTGAGTTCAATTCCCGGTGAGGGAGGTCAGATCTTTTCTAGGTTTTTTTTGGTTCTAAAAATGTTTGGGAAGCGAAGGTTCAGGAACATTGCCGGTAGGGAGAGTAAGCTCTTTAAAGGCATGCAATGAGATGTGTTTTTCTTTATTTCTGCATATTTCTGTAGCTAGCTGCATTCTTTCAGTCAACATCCCGCCCCATTTAGTGCTCACGTTTTTAAAGAAGTCCACCATTAGCCCGCAGTGTAAGCCTACCCGGGGCCTCCGCCGATGGTCCATGGTGTGTGGGATCCTTACTGGACCAACCCCAGCCGTAACGCAAATCTTAGCTTTGTCTCATTCGACCCCTAACTCGACCCAAGGAGCTACTGCAAACTCTTAGCCTAACACTAGCCCTAAATGAAAGACGCCTATTGTCCTCACATGTGGGATTTTGTTCTCGCTGCTAGTGCATACGAAACTTGGTTCCGACGTGTCCAGGAGTGGGAGATTTACCAGGGACCTTGCAATCTCGTGCCTGGGGGTTTCTAAGCTGGGCATAGGAGCTCCACTGGATGGAGCCAAGTGTCTTGAACTGAGTTTTTGTGATGCAGCAGGAAAAGGCGCTGCAAAAAGGAGCAACTACCAAGGCAAAGAGATGTGCATTCATTAGGGCATCGTGTCGGCAGATTTGTGGCCCTGCCAAGCACGTGTTTATTGACAGGATCGTGAACGCATGTCCGTTTTCAGTGAACAGTGATTTATGCTTTACCCTTTTTTGGTGAAAACGCACACGAGTCAGATGTGTGCTTTCAGTCTGGGTGTTCAGAAAAGCAAGAATTCATAAACACATGCCATTCCCTGGCTCCCAATTGTCCTGTCTGTACACGTGGCATGAAGATAAAAAAGAAACAGCTATTGGCAGCGGTGGGATTCGAACCCACGCCTCCAAAGAGACTGGAGCCTAAATCCAGCGCCTTAGACCGCTCGGCCACGCTACCCTGCTGGTACTGAAACGAGAGCCTCTGAGACCTGTATTTTTTTAGGGATTGGCTGGTTTGGCCATTAATTCAAAATCAAAGCAAAGCATGAACTTGGATTGAATTCTAGCACTGGCTGTGCAAAGCCCGAACTGAACAATAAAGCACACTTGTCAGCCTGAAATTGAAATGTCACCTTTCGGGAGTGCTCTGTTCAACAGCAGTCTGGTAGCCTAGTGGTCAATGTCAGCACCCCTCCATCCAGCAGTCTTGAGTTCAATTCCCGGTGAGGGAGGTCAGATCTTTTCTAGGTTTTTTTTGGTTCTAAAAATGTTTGGGAAGCGAAGGTTCAGGAACATTGCCGGTAGGGAGAGTAAGCTCTTTAAAGGCATGCAATGAGATGTGTTTTTCTTTATTTCTGCATATTTCTGTAGCTAGCTGCATTCTTTCAGTCAACATCCCGCCCCATTTAGTGCTCACGTTTTTAAAGAAGTCCACCATTAGCCCGCAGTGTAAGCCTACCCGGGGCCTCCGCCGATGGTCCATGGTGTGTGGGATCCTTACTGGACCAACCCCAGCCGTAACGCAAATTTAGCTTTGTCTCATTCGACCCCTAACTCGACCCAAGGAGCTACTGCAAACTCTTAGCCTAACACTAGCCCTAAATGAAAGACGCCTATTGTCCTCACATGTGGGATTTTGTTCTCGCTGCTAGTGCATACGAAACTTGGTTCCGACGTGTCCAGGAGTGGGAGAATTACCAGGGACCTTGCAATCTCGTGCCTGGGGGTTTCTAAGCTGGGCATAGGAGCTCCACTGGATGGAGCCAAGTGTCTTGAACTGAGTTTTTGTGATGCAGCAGGAAAAGGCGCTGCAAAAAGGAGCAACTACCAAGGCAAAGAGATGTGCATTCATTAGGGCATCGTGTCGGCAGATTTGTGGCCCTGCCAAGCACGTGTTTATTGACAGGATCGTGAACGCATGTCCGTTTTCAGTGAACAGTGATTTATGCTTTACCCTTTTTTGGTGAAAACGCACACGAGTCAGATGTGTGCTTTCAGTCTGGGTGTTCAGAAAAGCAAGAATTCATAAACACATGCCATTCCCTGGCTCCCAATTGTCCTGTCTGTACACGTGGCATGAAGATAAAAAAGAAACAGCTATTGGCAGCGGTGGGATTCGAACCCACGCCTCCAAAGAGACTGGAGCCTAAATCCAGCGCCTTAGACCGCTCGGCCACGCTACCCTGCTGGTACTGAAACGAGAGCCTCTGAGACCTGTATTTTTTTAGGGATTGGCTGGTTTGGCCATTAATTCAAAATCAAAGCAAAGCATGAACTTGGATTGAATTCTAGCACTGGCTGTGCAAAGCCCGAACTGAACAATAAAGCACACTTGTCAGCCTGAAATTGAAATGTCACGTTTCGGGAGTGCTCTGTTCAACAGCAGTCTGGTAGCCTAGTGGTCAATGTCAGCACCCCTCCATCCAGCAGTCTTGAGTTCAATTCCCGGTGAGGGAGGTCAGATCTTTTCTAGGTTTTTTTTGATTCTAAAAATGTTTGGGAAGCGAAGGTTCAGGAACATTGCCGGTAGGGAGAGTAAGCTCTTTAAAGGCATGCAATGAGATGTGTTTTTCTTTATTTCTGCATATTTCTGTAGCTAGCTGCATTCTTTCAGTCAACATCCCGCCCCATTTAGTGCTCACGTTTTTAAAGAAGTCCACCATTAGCCCGCAGTGTAAGCCTACCCGGGGCCTCCGCCGATGGTCCATGGTGTGTGGGATCCTTACTGGACCAACCCCAGCCGTAACGCAAATCTTAGCTTTGTCTCATTCGACCCCTAACTCGACCCAAGGAGCTACTGCAAACTCTTAGCCTAACACTAGCCCTAAATGAAAGACGCCTATTGTCCTCACATGTGGGATTTTGTTCTCGCTGCTAGTGCATACGAAACTTGGTTCCGACGTGTCCAGGAGTGGGAGAATTACCAGGGACCTTGCAATCTCGTGCCTGGGGGTTTCTAAGCTGGGCATAGGAGCTCCACTGGATGGAGCCAAGTGTCTTGAACTGAGTTTTTGTGATGCAGCAGGAAAAGGCGCTGCAAAAAGGAGCAACTACCAAGGCAAAGAGATGTGCATTCATTAGGGCATCGTGTCGGCAGATTTGTGGCCCTGCCAAGCACGTGTTTATTGACAGGATCGTGAACGCATGTCCGTTTTCAGTGAACAGTGATTTATGCTTTACCCTTTTTTGGTGAAAACGCACACGAGTCAGATGTGTGCTTTCAGTCTGGGTGTTCAGAAAAGCAAGAATTCATAAACACATGCCATTCCCTGGCTCCCAATTGTCCTGTCTGTACACGTGGCATGAAGATAAAAAAGAAACAGCTATTAGCAGCGGTGGGATTCGAACCCACGCCTCCAAAGAGACTGGAGCCTAAATCCAGCGCCTTAGACCGCTCGGCCACGCTACCCTGCTGGTACTGAAACGAGAGCCTCTGAGACCTTTATTTTTTTAGGGATTGGCTGGTTTGGCCATTAATTCAAAATCAAAGCAAAGCATGAACTTGGATTGAATTCTAGCACTGGCTGTGCAAAGCCCGAATTGAACAATAAAGCACACTTGTCAGCCTGAAATTGAAATGTCACCTTTCGGGAGTGCTCTGTTCAACAGCAGTCTGGTAGCCTAGTGGTCAATGTCAGCACCCCTCCATCCAGCAGTCTTGAGTTCAATTCCCGGTGAGGGAGGTCAGATCTTTTCTAGGTTTTTTTTGGTTCTAAAAATGTTTGGGAAGCGAAGGTTCAGGAACATTGCCGGTAGGGAGAGTAAGCTCTTTAAAGGCATGCAATGAGATGTGTTTTTCTTTATTTCTGCATATTTCTGTAGCTAGCTGCATTCTTTCAGTCAACATCCCGCCCCATTTAGTGCTCACGTTTTTAAAGAAGTCCACCATTAGCCCGCAGTGTAAGCCTACCCGGGGCCTCCGCCGATGGTCCATGGTGTGTGGGATCCTTACTGGACCAACCCCAGCCGTAACGCAAATCTTAGCTTTGTCTCATTCGACCCCTAACTCGACCCAAGGAGCTACTGCAAACTCTTAGCCTAACACTAGCCCTAAATGAAAGACGCCTATTGTCCTCACATGTGGGATTTTGTTCTCGCTGCTAGTGCATACGAAACTTGGTTCCGACGTGTCCAGGAGTGGGAGAATTACCAGGGACCTTGCAATCTCGTGCCTGGGGGTTTCTAAGCTGGGCATAGGAGCTCCACTGGATGGAGCCAAGTGTCTTGAACTGAGTTTTTGTGATGCAGCAGGAAAAGGCGCTGCAAAAAGGAGCAACTACCAAGGCAAAGAGATGTGCATTCATTAGGGCATCGTGTCGGCAGATTTGTGGCCCTGCCAAGCACGTGTTTATTGACAGGATCGTGAACGCATGTCCGTTTTCAGTGAACAGTGATTTATGCTTTACCCTTTTTTGGTGAAAACGCACACGAGTCAGATGTGTGCTTTCAGTCTGGGTGTTCAGAAAAGCAAGAATTCATAAACACATGCCATTCCCTGGCTCCCAATTGTCCTGTCTGTACACGTGGCATGAAGATAAAAAAGAAACAGCTATTGGCAGCGGTGGGATTCGAACCCACGCCTCCAAAGAGACTGGAGCCTAAATCCAGCGCCTTAGACCGCTCGGCCACGCTACCCTGCTGGTACTGAAACGAGAGCCTCTGAGACCTGTATTTTTTTAGGGATTGGCTGGTTTGGCCATTAATTCAAAATCAAAGCAAAGCATGAACTTGGATTGAATTCTAGCACTGGCTGTGCAAAGCCCGAACTGAACAATAAAGCACACTTGTCAGCCTGAAATTGAAATGTCACCTTTCGGGAGTGCTCTGTTCGACAGCAGTCTGGTAGCCTAGTGGTCAATGTCAGCACCCCTCCATCCAGCAGTCTTGAGTTCAATTCCCGGTGAGGGAGGTCAGATCTTTTCTAGGTTTTTTTTGGTTCTAAAAATGTTTGGGAAGCGAAGGTTCAGGAACATTGCCGGTAGGGAGAGTAAGCTCTTTAAAGGCATGCAATGAGATGTGTTTTTCTTTATTTCTGCATATTTCTGTAGCTAGCTGCATTCTTTCAGTCAACATCCCGCCCCATTTAGTGCTCACGTTTTTAAAGAAGTCCACCATTAGCCCGCAGTGTAAGCCTACCCGGGGCCTCCGCCGATGGTCCATGGTGTGTGGGATCCTTACTGGACCAACCCCAGCCGTAACGCAAATCTTAGCTTTGTCTCATTCGACCCCTAACTCGACCCAAGGAGCTACTGCAAACTCTTAGCCTAACACTAGCCCTAAATGAAAGACGCCTATTGTCCTCACATGTGGGATTTTGTTCTCGCTGCTAGTGCATACGAAACTTGGTTCCGACGTGTCCAGGAGTGGGAGATTTACCAGGGACCTTGCAATCTCGTGCCTGGGGGTTTCTAAGCTGGGCATAGGAGCTCCACTGGATGGAGCCAAGTGTCTTGAACTGAGTTTTTGTGATGCAGCAGGAAAAGGCGCTGCAAAAAGGAGCAACTACCAAGGCAAAGAGATGTGCATTCATTAGGGCATCGTGTCGGCAGATTTGTGGCCCTGCCAAGCACGTGTTTATTGACAGGATCGTGAACGCATGTCCGTTTTCAGTGAACAGTGATTTATGCTTTACCCTTTTTTGGTGAAAACGCACACGAGTCAGATGTGTGCTTTCAGTCTGGGTGTTCAGAAAAGCAAGAATTCATAAACACATGCCATTCCCTGGCTCCCAATTGTCCTGTCTGTACACGTGGCATGAAGATAAAAAAGAAACAGCTATTGGCAGCGGTGGGATTCGAACCCACGCCTCCAAAGAGACTGGAGCCTAAATCCAGCGCCTTAGACCGCTCGGCCACGCTACCCTGCTGGTACTGAAACGAGAGCCTCTGAGACCTGTATTTTTTTAGGGATTGGCTGGTTTGGCCATTAATTCAAAATCAAAGCAAAGCATGAACTTGGATTGAATTCTAGCACTGGCTGTGCAAAGCCCGAACTGAACAATAAAGCACACTTGTCAGCCTGAAATTGAAATGTCACCTTTCGGGAGTGCTCTGTTCGACAGCAGTCTGGTAGCCTAGTGGTCAATGTCAGCACCCCTCCATCCAGCAGTCTTGAGTTCAATTCCCGGTGAGGGAGGTCAGATCTTTTCTAGGTTTTTTTTGGTTCTAAAAATGTTTGGGAAGCGAAGGTTCAGGAACATTGCCGGTAGGGAGAGTAAGCTCTTTAAAGGCATGCAATGAGATGTGTTTTTCTTTATTTCTGCATATTTCTGTAGCTAGCTGCATTCTTTCAGTCAACATCCCGCCCCATTTAGTGCTCACGTTTTTAAAGAAGTCCACCATTAGCCCGCAGTGTAAGCCTACCCGGGGCCTCCGCCGATGGTCCATGGTGTGTGGGATCCTTACTGGACCAACCCCAGCCGTAACGCAAATCTTAGCTTTGTCTCATTCGACCCCTAACTCGACCCAAGGAGCTACTGCAAACTCTTAGCCTAACACTAGCCCTAAATGAAAGACGCCTATTGTCCTCACATGTGGGATTTTGTTCTCGCTGCTAGTGCATACGAAACTTGGTTCCGACGTGTCCAGGAGTGGGAGAATTACCAGGGACCTTGCAATCTCGTGCCTGGGGGTTTCTAAGCTGGGCATAGGAGCTCCACTGGATGGAGCCAAGTGTCTTGAACTGAGTTTTTGTGATGCAGCAGGAAAAGGCTCTGCAAAAAGGAGCAACTACCAAGGCAAAGAGATGTGCATTCATTAGGGCATCGTGTCGGCAGATTTGTGGCCCTGCCAAGCACGTGTTTATTGACAGGATCGTGAACGCATGTCGGTTTTCAGTGAACAGTGATTTATGCTTTACCCTTTTTTGGTGAAAACGCACACGAGTCAGATGTGTGCTTTCAGTCTGGGTGTTCAGAAAAGCAAGAATTCATAAACACATGCCATTCCCTGGCTCCCAATTGTCCTGTCTGTACACGTGGCATGAAGATAAAAAAGAAACAGCTATTGGCAGCGGTGGGATTCGAACCCACGCCTCCAAAGAGACTGGAGCCTAAATCCAGCGCCTTAGACCGCTCGGCCACGCTACCCTGCTGGTACTGAAACGAGAGCCTCTGAGACCTGTATTTTTTTAGGGATTGGCTGGTTTGGCCATTAATTCAAAATCAAAGCAAAGCATGAACTTGGATTGAATTCTAGCACTGGCTGTGCAAAGCCCGAACTGAACAATAAAGCACACTTGTCAGCCTGAAATTGAAATGTCACCTTTCGGGAGTGCTCTGTTCGACAGCAGTCTGGTAGCCTAGTGGTCAATGTCAGCACCCCTCCATCCAGCAGTCCTGAGTTCAATTCCCGGTGAGGGAGGTCAGATCTTTTCTAGGTTTTTTTTGGTTCTAAAAATGTTTGGGAAGCGAAGGTTCAGGAACATTGCCGGTAGGGAGAGTAAGCTCTTTAAAGGCATGCAATGAGATGTGTTTTTCTTTATTTCTGCATATTTCTGTAGCTAGCTGCATTCTTTCAGTCAACATCCCGCCCCATTTAGTGCTCACGTTTTTAAAGAAGTCCACCATTAGCCCGCAGTGTAAGCCTACCCGGGGCCTCCGCCGATGGTCCATGGTGTGTGGGATCCTTACTGGACCAACCCCAGCCGTAACGCAAATCTTAGCTTTGTCTCATTCGACCCCTAACTCGACCCAAGGAGCTACTGCAAACTCTTAGCCTAACACTAGCCCTAAATGAAAGACGCCTATTGTCCTCACATGTGGGATTTTGTTCTCGCTGCTAGTGCATACGAAACTTGGTTCCGACGTGTCCAGGAGTGGGAGAATTACCAGGGACCTTGCAATCTCGTGCCTGGGGGTTTCTAAGCTGGGCATAGGAGCTCCACTGGATGGAGCCAAGTGTCTTGAACTGAGTTTTTGTGATGCAGCAGGAAAAGGCGCTGCAAAAAGGAGCAACTACCAAGGCAAAGAGATGTGCATTCATTAGGGCATCGTGTCGGCAGATTTGTGGCCCTGCCAAGCACGTGTTTATTGACAGGATCGTGAACGCATGTCCGTTTTCAGTGAACAGTGATTTATGCTTTACCCTTTTTTGGTGAAAACGCACACGAGTCAGATGTGTGCTTTCAGTCTGGGTGTTCAGAAAAGCAAGAATTCATAAACACATGCCATTCCCTGGCTCCCAATTGTCCTGTCTGTACACGTGGCATGAAGATAAAAAAGAAACAGCTATTGGCAGCGGTGGGATTCGAACCCACGCCTCCAAAGAGACTGGAGCCTAAATCCAGCGCCTTAGACCGCTCGGCCACGCTACCCTGCTGGTACTGAAACGAGAGCCTCTGAGACCTGTATTTTTTTAGGGATTGGCTGGTTTGGCCATTAATTCAAAATCAAAGCAAAGCATGAACTTGGATTGAATTCTAGCACTGGCTGTGCAAAGCCCGAACTGAACAATAAAGCACACTTGTCAGCCTGAAATTGAAATGTCACCTTTCGGGAGTGCTCTGTTCAACAGCAGTCTGGTAGCCTAGTGGTCAATGTCAGCACCCCTCCATCCAGCAGTCTTGAGTTCAATTCCCGGTGAGGGAGGTCAGATCTTTTCTAGGTTTTTTTTGGTTCTAAAAATGTTTGGGAAGCGAAGGTTCAGGAACATTGCCGGTAGGGAGAGTAAGCTCTTTAAAGGCATGCAATGAGATGTGTTTTTCTTTATTTCTGCATATTTCTGTAGCTAGCTGCATTCTTTCAGTCAACATCCCGCCCCATTTAGTGCTCACGTTTTTAAAGAAGTCCACCATTAGCCCGCAGTGTAAGCCTACCCGGGGCCTCCGCCGATGGTCCATGGTGTGTGGGATCCTTACTGGACCAACCCCAGCCGTAACGCAAATCTTAGCTTTGTCTCATTCGACCCCTAACTCGACCCAAGGAGCTACTGCAAACTCTTAGCCTAACACTAGCCCTAAATGAAAGACGCCTATTGTCCTCACATGTGGGATTTTGTTCTCGCTGCTAGTGCATACGAAACTTGGTTCCGACGTGTCCAGGAGTGGGAGAATTACCAGGGACCTTGCAATCTCGTGCCTGGGGGTTTCTAAGCTGGGCATAGGAGCTCCACTGGATGGAGCCAAGTGTCTTGAACTGAGTTTTTGTGATGCAGCAGGAAAAGGCGCTGCAAAAAGGAGCAACTACCAAGGCAAAGAGATGTGCATTCATTAGGGCATCGTGTCGGCAGATTTGTGGCCCTGCCAAGCACGTGTTTATTGACAGGATCGTGAACGCATGTCCGTTTTCAGTGAACAATGATTTATGCTTTACCCTTTTTTGGTGAAAACGCACACGAGTCAGATGTGTGCTTTCAGTCTGGGTGTTCAGAAAAGCAAGAATTCATAAACACATGCCATTCCCTGGCTCCCAATTGTCCTGTCTGTACACGTGGCATGAAGATAAAAAAGAAACAGCTATTGGCAGCGGTGGGATTCGAACCCACGCCTCCAAAGAGACTGGAGCCTAAATCCAGCGCCTTAGACCGCTCGGCCACGCTACCCTGCTGGTACTGAAACGAGAGCCTCTGAGACCTGTATTTTTTTAGGGATTGGCTGGTTTGGCCATTAATTCAAAATCAAAGCAAAGCATGAACTTGGATTGAATTCTAGCACTGGCTGTGCAAAGCCCGAACTGAACAATAAAGCACACTTGTCAGCCTGAAATTGAAATGTCACCTTTCGGGAGTGCTCTGTTCAACAGCAGTCTGGTAGCCTAGTGGTCAATGTCAGCACCCCTCCATCCAGCAGTCTTGAGTTCAATTCCCGGTGAGGGAGGTCAGATCTTTTCTAGGTTTTTTTTGGTTCTAAAAATGTTTGGGAAGCGAAGGTTCAGGAACATTGCCGGTAGGGAGAGTAAGCTCTTTAAAGGCATGCAATGAGATGTGTTTTTCTTTATTTCTGCATATTTCTGTAGCTAGCTGCATTCTTTCAGTCAACATCCCGCCCCATTTAGTGCTCACGTTTTTAAAGAAGTCCACCATTAGCCCGCAGTGTAAGCCTACCCGGGGCCTCCGCCGATGGTCCATGGTGTGTGGGATCCTTACTGGACCAACCCCAGCCGTAACGCAAATCTTAGCTTTGTCTCATTCGACCCCTAACTCGACCCAAGGAGCTACTGCAAACTCTTAGCCTAACACTAGCCCTAAATGAAAGACGCCTATTGTCCTCACATGTGGGATTTTGTTCTCGCTGCTAGTGCATACGAAACTTGGTTCCGACGTGTCCAGGAGTGGGAGAATTACCAGGGACCTTGCAATCTCGTGCCTGGGGGTTTCTAAGCTGGGCATAGGAGCTCCACTGGATGGAGCCAAGTGTCTTGAACTGAGTTTTTGTGATGCAGCAGGAAAAGGCGCTGCAAAAAGGAGCAACTACCAAGGCAAAGAGATGTGCATTCATTAGGGCATCGTGTCGGCAGATTTGTGGCCCTGCCAAGCACGTGTTTATTGACAGGATCGTGAACGCATGTCCGTTTTCAGTGAACAGTGATTTATGCTTTACCCTTTTTTGGTGAAAACGCACACGAGTCAGATGTGTGCTTTCAGTCTGGGTGTTCAGAAAAGCAAGAATTCATAAACACATGCCATTCCCTGGCTCCCAATTGTCCTGTCTGTACACGTGGCATGAAGATAAAAAAGAAACAGCTATTGGCAGCGGTGGGATTCGAACCCACGCCTCCAAAGAGACTGGAGCCTAAATCCAGCGCCTTAGACCGCTCGGCCACGCTACCCTGCTGGTACTGAAACGAGAGCCTCTGAGACCTGTATTTTTTTAGGGATTGGCTGGTTTGGCCATTAATTCAAAATCAAAGCAAAGCATGAACTTGGATTGAATTCTAGCACTGGCTGTGCAAAGCCCGAACTGAACAATAAAGCACACTTGTCAGCCTGAAATTGAAATGTCACCTTTCGGGAGTGCTCTGTTCAACAGCAGTCTGGTAGCCTAGTGGTCAATGTCAGCACCCCTCCATCCAGCAGTCTTGAGTTCAATTCCCGGTGAGGGAGGTCAGATCTTTTCTAGGTTTTTTTTGGTTCTAAAAATGTTTGGGAAGCGAAGGTTCAGGAACATTGCCGGTAGGGAGAGTAAGCTCTTTAAAGGCATGCAATGAGATGTGTTTTTCTTTATTTCTGCATATTTCTGTAGCTAGCTGCATTCTTTCAGTCAACATCCCGCCCCATTTAGTGCTCACGTTTTTAAAGAAGTCCACCATTAGCCCGCAGTGTAAGCCTACCCGGGGCCTCCGCCGATGGTCCATGGTGTGTGGGATCCTTACTGGACCAACCCCAGCCGTAACGCAAATCTTAGCTTTGTCTCATTCGACCCCTAACTCGACCCAAGGAGCTACTGCAAACTCTTAGCCTAACACTAGCCCTAAATGAAAGACGCCTATTGTCCTCACATGTGGGATTTTGTTCTCGCTGCTAGTGCATACGAAACTTGGTTCCGACGTGTCCAGGAGTGGGAGAATTACCAGGGACCTTGCAATCTCGTGCCTGGGGGTTTCTAAGCTGGGCATAGGAGCTCCACTGGATGGAGCCAAGTGTCTTGAACTGAGTTTTTGTGATGCAGCAGGAAAAGGCGCTGCAAAAAGGAGCAACTACCAAGGCAAAGAGATGTGCATTCATTAGGGCATCGTGTCGGCAGATTTGTGGCCCTGCCAAGCACGTGTTTATTGACAGGATCGTGAACGCATGTCCGTTTTCAGTGAACAGTGATTTATGCTTTACCCTTTTTTGGTGAAAACGCACACGAGTCAGATGTGTGCTTTCAGTCTGGGTGTTCAGAAAAGCAAGAATTCATAAACACATGCCATTCCCTGGCTCCCAATTGTCCTGTCTGTACACGTGGCATGAAGATAAAAAAGAAACAGCTATTGGCAGCGGTGGGATTCGAACCCACGCCTCCAAAGAGACTGGAGCCTAAATCCAGCGCCTTAGACCGCTCGGCCACGCTACCCTGCTGGTACTGAAACGAGAGCCTCTGAGACCTGTATTTTTTTAGGGATTGGCTGGTTTGGCCATTAATTCAAAATCAAAGCAAAGCATGAACTTGGATTGAATTCTAGCACTGGCTGTGCAAAGCCCGAACTGAACAATAAAGCACACTTGTCAGCCTGAAATTGAAATGTCACCTTTCGGGAGTGCTCTGTTCAACAGCAGTCTGGTAGCCTAGTGGTCAATGTCAGCACCCCTCCATCCAGCAGTCTTGAGTTCAATTCCCGGTGAGGGAGGTCAGATCTTTTCTAGGTTTTTTTTGGTTCTAAAAATGTTTGGGAAGCGAAGGTTCAGGAACATTGCCGGTAGGGAGAGTAAGCTCTTTAAAGGCATGCAATGAGATGTGTTTTTCTTTATTTCTGCATATTTCTGTAGCTAGCTGCATTCTTTCAGTCAACATCCCGCCCCATTTAGTGCTCACGTTTTTAAAGAAGTCCACCATTAGCCCGCAGTGTAAGCCTACCCGGGGCCTCCGCCGATGGTCCATGGTGTGTGGGATCCTTACTGGACCAACCCCAGCCGTAACGCAAATCTTAGCTTTGTCTCATTCGACCCCTAACTCGACCCAAGGAGCTACTGCAAACTCTTAGCCTAACACTAGCCCTAAATGAAAGACGCCTATTGTCCTCACATGTGGGATTTTGTTCTCGCTGCTAGTGCATACGAAACTTGGTTCCGACGTGTCCAGGAGTGGGAGAATTACCAGGGACCTTGCAATCTCGTGCCTGGGGGTTTCTAAGCTGGGCATAGGAGCTCCACTGGATGGAGCCAAGTGTCTTGAACTGAGTTTTTGTGATGCAGCAGGAAAAGGCGCTGCAAAAAGGAGCAACTACCAAGGCAAAGAGATGTGCATTCATTAGGGCATCGTGTCGGCAGATTTGTGGCCCTGCCAAGCACGTGTTTATTGACAGGATCGTGAACGCATGTCCGTTTTCAGTGAACAGTGATTTATGCTTTACCCTTTTTTGGTGAAAACGCACACGAGTCAGATGTGTGCTTTCAGTCTGGGTGTTCAGAAAAGCAAGAATTCATAAACACATGCCATTCCCTGGCTCCCAATTGTCCTGTCTGTACACGTGGCATGAAGATAAAAAAGAAACAGCTATTGGCAGCGGTGGGATTCGAACCCACGCCTCCAAAGAGACTGGAGCCTAAATCCAGCGCCTTAGACCGCTCGGCCACGCTACCCTGCTGGTACTGAAACGAGAGCCTCTGAGACCTGTATTTTTTTAGGGATTGGCTGGTTTGGCCATTAATTCAAAATCAAAGCAAAGCATGAACTTGGATTGAATTCTAGCACTGGCTGTGCAAAGCCCGAACTGAACAATAAAGCACACTTGTCAGCCTGAAATTGAAATGTCACCTTTCGGGAGTGCTCTGTTCAACAGCAGTCTGGTAGCCTAGTGGTCAATGTCAGCACCCCTCCATCCAGCAGTCTTGAGTTCAATTCCCGGTGAGGGAGGTCAGATCTTTTCTAGGTTTTTTTTGGTTCTAAAAATGTTTGGGAAGCGAAGGTTCAGGAACATTGCCGGTAGGGAGAGTAAGCTCTTTAAAGGCATGCAATGAGATGTGTTTTTCTTTATTTCTGCATATTTCTGTAGCTAGCTGCATTCTTTCAGTCAACATCCCGCCCCATTTAGTGCTCACGTTTTTAAAGAAGTCCACCATTAGCCCGCAGTGTAAGCCTACCCGGGGCCTCCGCCGATGGTCCATGGTGTGTGGGATCCTTACTGGACCAACCCCAGCCGTAACGCAAATCTTAGCTTTGTCTCATTCGACCCCTAACTCGACCCAAGGAGCTACTGCAAACTCTTAGCCTAACACTAGCCCTAAATGAAAGACGCCTATTGTCCTCACATGTGGGATTTTGTTCTCGCTGCTAGTGCATACGAAACTTGGTTCCGACGTGTCCAGGAGTGGGAGAATTACCAGGGACCTTGCAATCTCGTGCCTGGGGGTTTCTAAGCTGGGCATAGGAGCTCCACTGGATGGAGCCAAGTGTCTTGAACTGAGTTTTTGTGATGCAGCAGGAAAAGGCGCTGCAAAAAGGAGCAACTACCAAGGCAAAGAGATGTGCATTCATTAGGGCATCGTGTCGGCAGATTTGTGGCCCTGCCAAGCACGTGTTTATTGACAGGATCGTGAACGCATGTCCGTTTTCAGTGAACAGTGATTTATGCTTTACCCTTTTTTGGTGAAAACGCACACGAGTCAGATGTGTGCTTTCAGTCTGGGTGTTCAGAAAAGCAAGAATTCATAAACACATGCCATTCCCTGGCTCCCAATTGTCCTGTCTGTACACGTGGCATGAAGATAAAAAAGAAACAGCTATTGGCAGCGGTGGGATTCGAACCCACGCCTCCAAAGAGACTGGAGCCTAAATCCAGCGCCTTAGACCGCTCGGCCACGCTACCCTGCTGGTACTGAAACGAGAGCCTCTGAGACCTGTATTTTTTTAGGGATTGGCTGGTTTGGCCATTAATTCAAAATCAAAGCAAAGCATGAACTTGGATTGAATTCTAGCACTGGCTGTGCAAAGCCCGAACTGAACAATAAAGCACACTTGTCAGCCTGAAATTGAAATGTCACCTTTCGGGAGTGCTCTGTTCAACAGCAGTCTGGTAGCCTAGTGGTCAATGTCAGCACCCCTCCATCCAGCAGTCTTGAGTTCAATTCCCGGTGAGGGAGGTCAGATCTTTTCTAGGTTTTTTTTGGTTCTAAAAATGTTTGGGAAGCGAAGGTTCAGGAACATTGCCGGTAGGGAGAGTAAGCTCTTTAAAGGCATGCAATGAGATGTGTTTTTCTTTATTTCTGCATATTTCTGTAGCTAGCTGCATTCTTTCAGTCAACATCCCGCCCCATTTAGTGCTCACGTTTTTAAAGAAGTCCACCATTAGCCCGCAGTGTAAGCCTACCCGGGGCCTCCGCCGATGGTCCATGGTGTGTGGGATCCTTACTGGACCAACCCCAGCCGTAACGCAAATCTTAGCTTTGTCTCATTCGACCCCTAACTCGACCCAAGGAGCTACTGCAAACTCTTAGCCTAACACTAGCCCTAAATGAAAGACGCCTATTGTCCTCACATGTGGGATTTTGTTCTCGCTGCTAGTGCATACGAAACTTGGTTCCGACGTGTCCAGGAGTGGGAGAATTACCAGGGACCTTGCAATCTCGTGCCTGGGGGTTTCTAAGCTGGGCATAGGAGCTCCACTGGATGGAGCCAAGTGTCTTGAACTGAGTTTTTGTGATGCAGCAGGAAAAGGCGCTGCAAAAAGGAGCAACTACCAAGGCAAAGAGATGTGCATTCATTAGGGCATCGTGTCGGCAGATTTGTGGCCCTGCCAAGCACGTGTTTATTGACAGGATCGTGAACGCATGTCCGTTTTCAGTGAACAGTGATTTATGCTTTACCCTTTTTTGGTGAAAACGCACACGAGTCAGATGTGTGCTTTCAGTCTGGGTGTTCAGAAAAGCAAGAATTCATAAACACATGCCATTCCCTGGCTCCCAATTGTCCTGTCTGTACACGTGGCATGAAGATAAAAAAGAAACAGCTATTGGCAGCGGTGGGATTCGAACCCACGCCTCCAAAGAGACTGGAGCCTAAATCCAGCGCCTTAGACCGCTCGGCCACGCTACCCTGCTGGTACTGAAACGAGAGCCTCTGAGACCTGTATTTTTTTAGGGATTGGCTGGTTTGGCCATTAATTCAAAATCAAAGCAAAGCATGAACTTGGATTGAATTCTAGCACTGGCTGTGCAAAGCCCGAACTGAACAATAAAGCACACTTGTCAGCCTGAAATTGAAATGTCACCTTTCGGGAGTGCTCTGTTCAACAGCAGTCTGGTAGCCTAGTGGTCAATGTCAGCACCCCTCCATCCAGCAGTCTTGAGTTCAATTCCCGGTGAGGGAGGTCAGATCTTTTCTAGGTTTTTTTTGGTTCTAAAAATGTTTGGGAAGCGAAGGTTCAGGAACATTGCCGGTAGGGAGAGTAAGCTCTTTAAAGGCATGCAATGAGATGTGTTTTTCTTTATTTCTGCATATTTCTGTAGCTAGCTGCATTCTTTCAGTCAACATCCCGCCCCATTTAGTGCTCACGTTTTTAAAGAAGTCCACCATTAGCCCGCAGTGTAAGCCTACCCGGGGCCTCCGCCGATGGTCCATGGTGTGTGGGATCCTTACTGGACCAACCCCAGCCGTAACGCAAATTTAGCTTTGTCTCATTCGACCCCTAACTCGACCCAAGGAGCTACTGCAAACTCTTAGCCTAACACTAGCCCTAAATGAAAGACGCCTATTGTCCTCACATGTGGGATTTTGTTCTCGCTGCTAGTGCATACGAAACTTGGTTCCGACGTGTCCAGGAGTGGGAGAATTACCAGGGACCTTGCAATCTCGTGCCTGGGGGTTTCTAAGCTGGGCATAGGAGCTCCACTGGATGGAGCCAAGTGTCTTGAACTGAGTTTTTGTGATGCAGCAGGAAAAGGCGCTGCAAAAAGGAGCAACTACCAAGGCAAAGAGATGTGCATTCATTAGGGCATCGTGTCGGCAGATTTGTGGCCCTGCCAAGCACGTGTTTATTGACAGGATCGTGAACGCATGTCCGTTTTCAGTGAACAGTGATTTATGCTTTACCCTTTTTTGGTGAAAACGCACACGAGTCAGATGTGTGCTTTCAGTCTGGGTGTTCAGAAAAGCAAGAATTCATAAACACATGCCATTCCCTGGCTCCCAATTGTCCTGTCTGTACACGTGGCATGAAGATAAAAAAGAAACAGCTATTGGCAGCGGTGGGATTCGAACCCACGCCTCCAAAGAGACTGGAGCCTAAATCCAGCGCCTTAGACCGCTCGGCCACGCTACCCTGCTGGTACTGAAACGAGAGCCTCTGAGACCTGTATTTTTTTAGGGATTGGCTGGTTTGGCCATTAATTCAAAATCAAAGCAAAGCATGAACTTGGATTGAATTCTAGCACTGGCTGTGCAAAGCCCGAACTGAACAATAAAGCACACTTGTCAGCCTGAAATTGAAATGTCACGTTTCGGGAGTGCTCTGTTCAACAGCAGTCTGGTAGCCTAGTGGTCAATGTCAGCACCCCTCCATCCAGCAGTCTTGAGTTCAATTCCCGGTGAGGGAGGTCAGATCTTTTCTAGGTTTTTTTTGATTCTAAAAATGTTTGGGAAGCGAAGGTTCAGGAACATTGCCGGTAGGGAGAGTAAGCTCTTTAAAGGCATGCAATGAGATGTGTTTTTCTTTATTTCTGCATATTTCTGTAGCTAGCTGCATTCTTTCAGTCAACATCCCGCCCCATTTAGTGCTCACGTTTTTAAAGAAGTCCACCATTAGCCCGCAGTGTAAGCCTACCCGGGGCCTCCGCCGATGGTCCATGGTGTGTGGGATCCTTACTGGACCAACCCCAGCCGTAACGCAAATCTTAGCTTTGTCTCATTCGACCCCTAACTCGACCCAAGGAGCTACTGCAAACTCTTAGCCTAACACTAGCCCTAAATGAAAGACGCCTATTGTCCTCACATGTGGGATTTTGTTCTCGCTGCTAGTGCATACGAAACTTGGTTCCGACGTGTCCAGGAGTGGGAGAATTACCAGGGACCTTGCAATCTCGTGCCTGGGGGTTTCTAAGCTGGGCATAGGAGCTCCACTGGATGGAGCCAAGTGTCTTGAACTGAGTTTTTGTGATGCAGCAGGAAAAGGCGCTGCAAAAAGGAGCAACTACCAAGGCAAAGAGATGTGCATTCATTAGGGCATCGTGTCGGCAGATTTGTGGCCCTGCCAAGCACGTGTTTATTGACAGGATCGTGAACGCATGTCCGTTTTCAGTGAACAGTGATTTATGCTTTACCCTTTTTTGGTGAAAACGCACACGAGTCAGATGTGTGCTTTCAGTCTGGGTGTTCAGAAAAGCAAGAATTCATAAACACATGCCATTCCCTGGCTCCCAATTGTCCTGTCTGTACACGTGGCATGAAGATAAAAAAGAAACAGCTATTGGCAGCGGTGGGATTCGAACCCACGCCTCCAAAGAGACTGGAGCCTAAATCCAGCGCCTTAGACCGCTCGGCCACGCTACCCTGCTGGTACTGAAACGAGAGCCTCTGAGACCTGTATTTTTTTAGGGATTGGCTGGTTTGGCCATTAATTCAAAATCAAAGCAAAGCATGAACTTGGATTGAATTCTAGCACTGGCTGTGCAAAGCCCGAACTGAACAATAAAGCACACTTGTCAGCCTGAAATTGAAATGTCACGTTTCGGGAGTGCTCTGTTCAACAGCAGTCTGGTAGCCTAGTGGTCAATGTCAGCACCCCTCCATCCAGCAGTCTTGAGTTCAATTCCCGGTGAGGGAGGTCAGATCTTTTCTAGGTTTTTTTTGATTCTAAAAATGTTTGGGAAGCGAAGGTTCAGGAACATTGCCGGTAGGGAGAGTAAGCTCTTTAAAGGCATGCAATGAGATGTGTTTTTCTTTATTTCTGCATATTTCTGTAGCTAGCTGCATTCTTTCAGTCAACATCCCGCCCCATTTAGTGCTCACGTTTTTAAAGAAGTCCACCATTAGCCCGCAGTGTAAGCCTACCCGGGGCCTCCGCCGATGGTCCATGGTGTGTGGGATCCTTACTGGACCAACCCCAGCCGTAACGCAAATCTTAGCTTTGTCTCATTCGACCCCTAACTCGACCCAAGGAGCTACTGCAAACTCTTAGCCTAACACTAGCCCTAAATGAAAGACGCCTATTGTCCTCACATGTGGGATTTTGTTCTCGCTGCTAGTGCATACGAAACTTGGTTCCGACGTGTCCAGGAGTGGGAGAATTACCAGGGACCTTGCAATCTCGTGCCTGGGGGTTTCTAAGCTGGGCATAGGAGCTCCACTGGATGGAGCCAAGTGTCTTGAACTGAGTTTTTGTGATGCAGCAGGAAAAGGCGCTGCAAAAAGGAGCAACTACCAAGGCAAAGAGATGTGCATTCATTAGGGCATCGTGTCGGCAGATTTGTGGCCCTGCCAAGCACGTGTTTATTGACAGGATCGTGAACGCATGTCCGTTTTCAGTGAACAGTGATTTATGCTTTACCCTTTTTTGGTGAAAACGCACACGAGTCAGATGTGTGCTTTCAGTCTGGGTGTTCAGAAAAGCAAGAATTCATAAACACATGCCATTCCCTGGCTCCCAATTGTCCTGTCTGTACACGTGGCATGAAGATAAAAAAGAAACAGCTATTGGCAGCGGTGGGATTCGAACCCACGCCTCCAAAGAGACTGGAGCCTAAATCCAGCGCCTTAGACCGCTCGGCCACGCTACCCTGCTGGTACTGAAACGAGAGCCTCTGAGACCTGTATTTTTTTAGGGATTGGCTGGTTTGGCCATTAATTCAAAATCAAAGCAAAGCATGAACTTGGATTGAATTCTAGCACTGGCTGTGCAAAGCCCGAACTGAACAATAAAGCACACTTGTCAGCCTGAAATTGAAATGTCACCTTTCGGGAGTGCTCTGTTCAACAGCAGTCTGGTAGCCTAGTGGTCAATGTCAGCACCCCTCCATCCAGCAGTCTTGAGTTCAATTCCCGGTGAGGGAGGTCAGATCTTTTCTAGGTTTTTTTTGGTTCTAAAAATGTTTGGGAAGCTAAGGTTCAGGAACATTGCCGGTAGGGAGAGTAAGCTCTTTAAAGGCATGCAATGAGATGTGTTTTTCTTTATTTCTGCATATTTCTGTAGCTAGCTGCATTCTTTCAGTCAACATCCCGCCCCATTTAGTGCTCACGTTTTTAAAGAAGTCCACCATTAGCCCGCAGTGTAAGCCTACCCGGGGCCTCCGCCGATGGTCCATGGTGTGTGGGATCCTTACTGGACCAACCCCAGCCGTAACGCAAATCTTAGCTTTGTCTCATTCGACCCCTAACTCGACCCAAGGAGCTACTGCAAACTCTTAGCCTAACACTAGCCCTAAATGAAAGACGCCTATTGTCCTCACATGTGGGATTTTGTTCTCGCTGCTAGTGCATACGAAACTTGGTTCCGACGTGTCCAGGAGTGGGAGAATTACCAGGGACCTTGCAATCTCGTGCCTGGGGGTTTCTAAGCTGGGCATAGGAGCTCCACTGGATGGAGCCAAGTGTCTTGAACTGAGTTTTTGTGATGCAGCAGGAAAAGGCGCTGCAAAAAGGAGCAACTACCAAGGCAAAGAGATGTGCATTCATTAGGGCATCGTGTCGGCAGATTTGTGGCCCTGCCAAGCACGTGTTTATTGACAGGATCGTGAACGCATGTCCGTTTTCAGTGAACAGTGATTTATGCTTTACCCTTTTTTGGTGAAAACGCACACGAGTCAGATGTGTGCTTTCAGTCTGGGTGTTCAGAAAAGCAAGAATTCATAAACAC
This sequence comes from Ambystoma mexicanum, assembly GCF_040938575.1. NCBI lineage: Eukaryota > Metazoa > Chordata > Amphibia > Caudata > Ambystomatidae > Ambystoma > Ambystoma mexicanum. The sequence continues at coordinate 12,392,731 of NC_090921.1, read as the reverse complement.
ATGCCATTCCCTGGCTCCCAATTGTCCTGTCTGTACACGTGGCATGAAGATAAAAAAGAAACAGCTATTGGCAGCGGTGGGATTCGAACCCACGCCTCCAAAGAGACTGGAGCCTAAATCCAGCGCCTTAGACCGCTCGGCCACGCTACCCTGCTGGTACTGAAACGAGAGCCTCTGAGACCTGTATTTTTTTAGGGATTGGCTGGTTTGGCCATTAATTCAAAATCAAAGCAAAGCATGAACTTGGATTGAATTCTAGCACTGGCTGTGCAAAGCCCGAACTGAACAATAAAGCACACTTGTCAGCCTGAAATTGAAATGTCACCTTTCGGGAGTGCTCTGTTCAACAGCAGTCTGGTAGCCTAGTGGTCAATGTCAGCACCCCTCCATCCAGCAGTCTTGAGTTCAATTCCCGGTGAGGGAGGTCAGATCTTTTCTAGGTTTTTTTTGGTTCTAAAAATGTTTGGGAAGCGAAGGTTCAGGAACATTGCCGGTAGGGAGAGTAAGCTCTTTAAAGGCATGCAATGAGATGTGTTTTTCTTTATTTCTGCATATTTCTGTAGCTAGCTGCATTCTTTCAGTCAACATCCCGCCCCATTTAGTGCTCACGTTTTTAAAGAAGTCCACCATTAGCCCGCAGTGTAAGCCTACCCGGGGCCTCCGCCGATGGTCCATGGTGTGTGGGATCCTTACTGGACCAACCCCAGCCGTAACGCAAATCTTAGCTTTGTCTCATTCGACCCCTAACTCGACCCAAGGAGCTACTGCAAACTCTTAGCCTAACACTAGCCCTAAATGAAAGACGCCTATTGTCCTCACATGTGGGATTTTGTTCTCGCTGCTAGTGCATACGAAACTTGGTTCCGACGTGTCCAGGAGTGGGAGAATTACCAGGGACCTTGCAATCTCGTGCCTGGGGGTTTCTAAGCTGGGCATAGGAGCTCCACTGGATGGAGCCAAGTGTCTTGAACTGAGTTTTTGTGATGCAGCAGGAAAAGGCGCTGCAAAAAGGAGCAACTACCAAGGCAAAGAGATGTGCATTCATTAGGGCATCGTGTCGGCAGATTTGTGGCCCTGCCAAGCACGTGTTTATTGACAGGATCGTGAACGCATGTCCGTTTTCAGTGAACAGTGATTTATGCTTTACCCTTTTTTGGTGAAAACGCACACGAGTCAGATGTGTGCTTTCAGTCTGGGTGTTCAGAAAAGCAAGAATTCATAAACACATGCCATTCCCTGGCTCCCAATTGTCCTGTCTGTACACGTGGCATGAAGATAAAAAAGAAACAGCTATTGGCAGCGGTGGGATTCGAACCCACGCCTCCAAAGAGACTGGAGCCTAAATCCAGCGCCTTAGACCGCTCGGCCACGCTACCCTGCTGGTACTGAAACGAGAGCCTCTGAGACCTGTATTTTTTTAGGGATTGGCTGGTTTGGCCATTAATTCAAAATCAAAGCAAAGCATGAACTTGGATTGAATTCTAGCACTGGCTGTGCAAAGCCCGAACTGAACAATAAAGCACACTTGTCAGCCTGAAATTGAAATGTCACCTTTCGGGAGTGCTCTGTTCAACAGCAGTCTGGTAGCCTAGTGGTCAATGTCAGCACCCCTCCATCCAGCAGTCTTGAGTTCAATTCCCGGTGAGGGAGGTCAGATCTTTTCTAGGTTTTTTTTGGTTCTAAAAATGTTTGGGAAGCGAAGGTTCAGGAACATTGCCGGTAGGGAGAGTAAGCTCTTTAAAGGCATGCAATGAGATGTGTTTTTCTTTATTTCTGCATATTTCTGTAGCTAGCTGCATTCTTTCAGTCAACATCCCGCCCCATTTAGTGCTCACGTTTTTAAAGAAGTCCACCATTAGCCCGCAGTGTAAGCCTACCCGGGGCCTCCGCCGATGGTCCATGGTGTGTGGGATCCTTACTGGACCAACCCCAGCCGTAACGCAAATCTTAGCTTTGTCTCATTCGACCCCTAACTCGACCCAAGGAGCTACTGCAAACTCTTAGCCTAACACTAGCCCTAAATGAAAGACGCCTATTGTCCTCACATGTGGGATTTTGTTCTCGCTGCTAGTGCATACGAAACTTGGTTCCGACGTGTCCAGGAGTGGGAGAATTACCAGGGACCTTGCAATCTCGTGCCTGGGGGTTTCTAAGCTGGGCATAGGAGCTCCACTGGATGGAGCCAAGTGTCTTGAACTGAGTTTTTGTGATGCAGCAGGAAAAGGCGCTGCAAAAAGGAGCAACTACCAAGGCAAAGAGATGTGCATTCATTAGGGCATCGTGTCGGCAGATTTGTGGCCCTGCCAAGCACGTGTTTATTGACAGGATCGTGAACGCATGTCCGTTTTCAGTGAACAGTGATTTATGCTTTACCCTTTTTTGGTGAAAACGCACACGAGTCAGATGTGTGCTTTCAGTCTGGGTGTTCAGAAAAGCAAGAATTCATAAACACATGCCATTCCCTGGCTCCCAATTGTCCTGTCTGTACACGTGGCATGAAGATAAAAAAGAAACAGCTATTGGCAGCGGTGGGATTCGAACCCACGCCTCCAAAGAGACTGGAGCCTAAATCCAGCGCCTTAGACCGCTCGGCCACGCTACCCTGCTGGTACTGAAACGAGAGCCTCTGAGACCTGTATTTTTTTAGGGATTGGCTGGTTTGGCCATTAATTCAAAATCAAAGCAAAGCATGAACTTGGATTGAATTCTAGCACTGGCTGTGCAAAGCCCGAACTGAACAATAAAGCACACTTGTCAGCCTGAAATTGAAATGTCACCTTTCGGGAGTGCTCTGTTCAACAGCAGTCTGGTAGCCTAGTGGTCAATGTCAGCACCCCTCCATCCAGCAGTCTTGAGTTCAATTCCCGGTGAGGGAGGTCAGATCTTTTCTAGGTTTTTTTTGGTTCTAAAAATGTTTGGGAAGCGAAGGTTCAGGAACATTGCCGGTAGGGAGAGTAAGCTCTTTAAAGGCATGCAATGAGATGTGTTTTTCTTTATTTCTGCATATTTCTGTAGCTAGCTGCATTCTTTCAGTCAACATCCCGCCCCATTTAGTGCTCACGTTTTTAAAGAAGTCCACCATTAGCCCGCAGTGTAAGCCTACCCGGGGCCTCCGCCGATGGTCCATGGTGTGTGGGATCCTTACTGGACCAACCCCAGCCGTAACGCAAATCTTAGCTTTGTCTCATTCGACCCCTAACTCGACCCAAGGAGCTACTGCAAACTCTTAGCCTAACACTAGCCCTAAATGAAAGACGCCTATTGTCCTCACATGTGGGATTTTGTTCTCGCTGCTAGTGCATACGAAACTTGGTTCCGACGTGTCCAGGAGTGGGAGAATTACCAGGGACCTTGCAATCTCGTGCCTGGGGGTTTCTAAGCTGGGCATAGGAGCTCCACTGGATGGAGCCAAGTGTCTTGAACTGAGTTTTTGTGATGCAGCAGGAAAAGGCGCTGCAAAAAGGAGCAACTACCAAGGCAAAGAGATGTGCATTCATTAGGGCATCGTGTCGGCAGATTTGTGGCCCTGCCAAGCACGTGTTTATTGACAGGATCGTGAACGCATGTCCGTTTTCAGTGAACAGTGATTTATGCTTTACCCTTTTTTGGTGAAAACGCACACGAGTCAGATGTGTGCTTTCAGTCTGGGTGTTCAGAAAAGCAAGAATTCATAAACACATGCCATTCCCTGGCTCCCAATTGTCCTGTCTGTACACGTGGCATGAAGATAAAAAAGAAACAGCTATTGGCAGCGGTGGGATTCGAACCCACGCCTCCAAAGAGACTGGAGCCTAAATCCAGCGCCTTAGACCGCTCGGCCACGCTACCCTGCGGGTACTGAAACGAGTGCCTCTGAGACCTGTATTTTTTTAGGGATTGGCTGGTTTGGCCATTAATTCAAAATCAAAGCAAAGCATGAACTTGGATTGAATTCTAGCACTGGCTGTGCAAAGCCCGAACTGAACAATAAAGCACACTTGTCAGCCTGAAATTGAAATGTCACCTTTCGGGAGTGCTCTGTTCAACAGCAGTCTGGTAGCCTAGTGGTCAATGTCAGCACCCCTCCATCCAGCAGTCTTGAGTTCAATTCCCGGTGAGGGAGGTCAGATCTTTTCTAGGTTTTTTTTTGGTTCTAAAAATGTTTGGGAAGCGAAGGTTCAGGAACATTGCCGGTAGGGAGAGTAAGCTCTTTAAAGGCATGCAATGAGATGTGTTTTTCTTTATTTCTGCATATTTCTGTAGCTAGCTGCATTCTTTCAGTCAACATCCCGCCCCATTTAGTGCTCACGTTTTTAAAGAAGTCCACCATTAGCCCGCAGTGTAAGCCTACCCGGGGCCTCCGCCGATGGTCCATGGTGTGTGGGATCCTTACTGGACCAACCCCAGCCGTAACGCAAATCTTAGCTTTGTCTCATTCGACCCCTAACTCGACCCAAGGAGCTACTGCAAACTCTTAGCCTAACACTAGCCCTAAATGAAAGACGCCTATTGTCCTCACATGTGGGATTTTGTTCTCGCTGCTAGTGCATACGAAACTTGGTTCCGACGTGTCCAGGAGTGGGAGAATTACCAGGGACCTTGCAATCTCGTGCCTGGGGGTTTCTAAGCTGGGCATAGGAGCTCCACTGGATGGAGCCAAGTGTCTTGAACTGAGTTTTTGTGATGCAGCAGGAAAAGGCGCTGCAAAAAGGAGCAACTACCAAGGCAAAGAGATGTGCATTCATTAGGGCATCGTGTCGGCAGATTTGTGGCCCTGCCAAGCACGTGTTTATTGACAGGATCGTGAACGCATGTCCGTTTTCAGTGAACAGTGATTTATGCGTTACCCTTTTTTGGTGAAAACGCACACGAGTCAGATGTGTGCTTTCAGTCTGGGTGTTCAGAAAAGCAAGAATTCATAAACACATGCCATTCCCTGGCTCCCAATTGTCCTGTCTGTACACGTGGCATGAAGATAAAAAAGAAACAGCTATTGGCAGCGGTGGGATTCGAACCCACGCCTCCAAAGAGACTGGAGCCTAAATCCAGCGCCTTAGACCGCTCGGCCACGCTACCCTGCGGGTACTGAAACGAGTGCCTCTGAGACCTGTATTTTTTCAGGGATTGGCCGGTTTGGCCATTGATTCAAAATCAAAGCAAAGCATGAACTTGGATTGAATTCTAGCACTGGCTCTGCAAAGCCCGAACTGAACAATAAAGCACACCTGTCAGCCTGAAATTGAAATGTCACCTTTCGGGTGTGCTCTGTTCAACAGCAGTTTGGTAGCCTAGTGGTCAATGTCAGCACCCCTCCATCCAGCAGTCTTGAGTTCAATTCCCGGTGAGGGAGGTCAGATCTTTTCTAGGTTTTTTTTGGTTCTAAAAATGTTTGGGAAGCGAAGGTTCAGGAACATTGCCGGTAGGGAGAGTAAGCTCTTTAAAGGCATGCAATGAGATGTGTTTTTCTTTATTTCTGCATATTTCTGTAGCTAGCTGCATTCTTTCAGTCAACATCCCGCCCCATTTAGTGCTCACGTTTTTAAAGAAGTCCACCATTAGCCCGCAGTGTAAGCCTACCCGGGGCCTCCGCCGATGGTCCATGGTGTGTGGGATCCTTACTGGACCAACCCCAGCCGTAACGCAAATCTTAGCTTTGTCTCATTCGACCCCTAACTCGACCCAAGGAGCTACTGCAAACTCTTAGCCTAACACTAGCCCTAAATGAAAGACGCCTATTGTCCTCACATGTGGGATTTTGTTCTCGCTGCTAGTGCATACGAAACTTGGTTCCGACGTGTCCAGGAGTGGGAGAATTACCAGGGACCTTGCAATCTCGTGCCTGGGGGTTTCTAAGCTGGGCATAGGAGCTCCACTGGATGGAGCCAAGTGTCTTGAACTGAGTTTTTGTGATGCAGCAGGAAAAGGCGCTGCTAAAAGGAGCAACTACCAAGGCAAAGAGATGTGCATTCATTAGGGCATCGTGTCGGCAGATTTGTGGCCCTGCCAAGCACGTGTTTATTGACAGGATCGTGAACGCATGTCCGTTTTCAGTGAACAGTGATTTATGCTTTACCCTTTTTTGGTGAAAACGCACACGAGTCAGATGTGTGCTTTCAGTCTGGGTGTTCAGAAAAGCAAGAATTCATAAACACATGCCATTCCCTGGCTCCCAATTGTCCTGTCTGTACACGTGGCATGAAGATAAAAAAGAAACAGCTATTGGCAGCGGTGGGATTCGAACCCACGCCTCCAAAGAGACTGGAGCCTAAATCCAGCGCCTTAGACCGCTCGGCCACGCTACCCTGCTGGTACTGAAACGAGAGCCTCTGAGACCTGTATTTTTTTAGGGATTGGCTGGTTTGGCCATTGATTCAAAATCAAAGCAAAGCATGAACTTGGATTGAATTCTAGCACTGGCTCTGCAAAGCCCGAACTGAACAATAAAGCACACCTGTCAGCCTGAAATTGAAATGTCACCTTTCGGGAGTGCTCTGTTCGACAGCAGTCTGGTAGCCTAGTGGTCAATGTCAGCACCCCTCCATCCAGCAGTCTTGAGTTCAATTCCCGGTGAGGGAGGTCAGATCTTTTCTAGGTTTTTTTTGGTTCTAAAAATGTTTGGGAAGCGAAGGTTCAGGAACATTGCCGGTAGGGAGAGTAAGCTCTTTAAAGGCATGCAATGAGATGTGTTTTTCTTTATTTCTGCATATTTCTGTAGCTAGCTGCATTCTTTCAGTCAACATCCCGCCCCATTTAGTGCTCACGTTTTTAAAGAAGTCCACCATTAGCCCGCAGTGTAAGCCTACCCGGGGCCTCCGCCGATGGTCCATGGTGTGTGGGATCCTTACTGGACCAACCCCAGCCGTAACGCAAATCTTAGCTTTGTCTCATTCGACCCCTAACTCGACCCAAGGAGCTACTGCAAACTCTTAGCCTAACACTAGCCCTAAATGAAAGACGCCTATTGTCCTCACATGTGGGATTTTGTTCTCGCTGCTAGTGCATACGAAACTTGGTTCCGACGTGTCCAGGAGTGGGAGAATTACCAGGGACCTTGCAATCTCCTGCCTGGGGGTTTCTAAGCTGGGCATAGGAGCTCCACTGGATGGAGCCAAGTGTCTTGAACTGAGTTTTTGTGATGCAGCAGGAAAAGGCGCTGCTAAAAGGAGCAACTACCAAGGCAAAGAGATGTGCATTCATTAGGGCATCGTGTCGGCAGATTTGTGGCCCTGCCAAGCACGTGTTTATTGACAGGATCGTGAACGCATGTCCGTTTTCAGTGAACAGTGATTTATGCTTTACCCTTTTTTGGTGAAAACGCACACGAGTCAGATGTGTGCTTTCAGTCTGGGTGTTCAGAAAAGCAAGAATTCATAAACACATGCCATTCCCTGGCTCCCAATTGTCCTGTCTGTACACGTGGCATGAAGAAAAAAAGAAACAGCTATTGGCAGCGGTGGGATTCGAACCCACGCCTCCAAAGAGACTGGAGCCTAAATCCAGCGCCTTAGACCGCTCGGCCACGCTACCCTGCTGGTACTTAAACGAGTGCCTCTGAGACCTGTATTTTTTCAGGGATTGGCCGGTTTGGCCATTGATTCAAAATCAAAGCAAAGCATGAACTTGGATTGAATTCTAGCACTGGCTCTGCAAAGCCCGAACTGAACAATAAAGCACACCTGTCAGCCTGAAATTGAAATGTCACCTTTCGGGTGTGCTCTGTTCGACAGCAGTCTGGTAGCCTAGTGGTCAATGTCAGCACCCCTCCATCCAGCAGTCTTGAGTTCAATTCCCGGTGAGGGAGGTCAGATCTTTTCTAGGTTTTTTTTGGTTCTAAAAATGTTTGGGAAGCGAAGGTTCAGGAACATTGCCGGTAGGGAGAGTAAGCTCTTTAAAGGCATGCAATGAGATGTGTTTTTCTTTATTTCTGCATATTTCTGTAGCTAGCTGCATTCTTTCAGTCAACATCCCGCCCCATTTAGTGCTCACGTTTTTAAAGAAGTCCACCATTAGCCCGCAGTGTAAGCCTACCCGGGGCCTCCGCCGATGGTCCATGGTGTGTGGGATCCTTACTGGACCAACCCCAGCCGTAACGCAAATCTTAGCTTTGTCTCATTCGACCCCTAACTCGACCCAAGGAGCTACTGCAAACTCTTAGCCTAACACTAGCCCTAAATGAAAGACGCCTATTGTCCTCACATGTGGGATTTTGTTCTCGCTGCTAGTGCATACGAAACTTGGTTCCGACGTGTCCAGGAGTGGGAGAATTACCAGGGACCTTGCAATCTCGTGCCTGGGGGTTTCTAAGCTGGGCATAGGAGCTCCACTGGATGGAGCCAAGTGTCTTGAACTGAGTTTTTGTGATGCAGCAGGAAAAGGCTCTGCAAAAAGGAGCAACTACCAAGGCAAAGAGATGTGCATTCATTAGGGCATCGTGTCGGCAGATTTGTGGCCCTGCCAAGCACGTGTTTATTGACAGGATCGTGAACGCATGTCCGTTTTCAGTGAACAGTGATTTATGCTTTACCCTTTTTTGGTGAAAACGCACACGAGTCAGATGTGTGCTTTCAGTCTGGGTGTTCAGAAAAGCAAGAATTCATAAACACATGCCATTCCCTGGCTCCCAATTGTCCTGTCTGTACACGTGGCATGAAGAAAAAAAGAAACAGCTATTGGCAGCGGTGGGATTCGAACCCACGCCTCCAAAGAGACTGGAGCCTAAATCCAGCGCCTTAGACCGCTCGGCCACGCTACCCTGCTGGTACTGAAACGAGTGCCTCTGAGACCTGTATTTTTTCAGGGATTGGCCGGTTTGGCCATTGATTCAAAATCAAAGCAAAGCATGAACTTGGATTGAATTCTAGCACTGGCTCTGCAAAGCCCGAACTGAACAATAAAGCACACCTGTCAGCCTGAAATTGAAATGTCACCTTTCGGGTGTGCTCTGTTCGACAGCAGTCTGGTAGCCTAGTGGTCAATGTCAGCACCCCTCCATCCAGCAGTCTTGAGTTCAATTCCCGGTGAGGCAGGTCAGATCTTTTCTAGGTTTTTTTTGGTTCTAAAAATGTTTGGGAAGCGAAGGTTCAGGAACATTGCCGGTAGGGAGAGTAAGCTCTTTAAAGGCATGCAATGAGATGTGTTTTTCTTTATTTCTGCATATTTCTGTAGCTAGCTGCATTCTTTCAGTCAACATCCCGCCCCATTTAGTGCTCACGTTTTTAAAGAAGTCCACCATTAGCCCGCAGTGTAAGCCTACCCGGGGCCTCCGCCGATGGTCCATGGTGTGTGGGATCCTTACTGGACCAACCCCAGCCGTAACGCAAATCTTAGCTTTGTCTCATTCGACCCCTAACTCGACCCAAGGAGCTACTGCAAACTCTTAGCCTAACACTAGCCCTAAATGAAAGACGCCTATTGTCCTCACATGTGGGATTTTGTTCTCGCTGCTAGTGCATACGAAACTTGGTTCCGACGTGTCCAGGAGTGGGAGAATTACCAGGGACCTTGCAATCTCGTGCCTGGGGGTTTCTAAGCTGGGCATAGGAGCTCCACTGGATGGAGGCAAGTGTCTTGAACTGAGTTTTTGTGATGCAGCAGGAAAAGGCGCTGCTAAAAGGAGCAACTACCAAGGCAAAGAGATTTGCATTCATTAGGGCATCGTGTCGGCAGATTTGTGGCCCTGCCAAGCACGTGTTTATTGACAGGATCGTGAACGCATGTCCGTTTTCAGTGAACAGTGATTTATGCTTTACCCTTTTTTGGTGAAAACGCACACGAGTCAGATGTGTGCTTTCAGTCTGGGTGTTCAGAAAAGCAAGAATTCATAAACACATGCCATTCCCTGGCTCCCAATTGTCCTGTCTGTACACGTGGCATGAAGAAAAAAAGAAACAGCTATTGGCAGCGGTGGGATTCGAACCCACGCCTCCAAAGAGACTGGAGCCTAAATCCAGCGCCTTAGACCGCTCGGCCACGCTACCCTGCTGGTACTGAAACGAGAGCCTCTGAGACCTGTATTTTTTTAGGGATTGGCTGGTTTGGCCATTGATTCAAAATCAAAGCAAAGCATGAACTTGGATTGAATTCTAGCACTGGCTCTGCAAAGCCCGAACTGAACAATAAAGCACACCTGTCAGCCTGAAATTGAAATGTCACCTTTCGGGAGTGCTCTGTTCAACAGCACTCTGGTAGCCTAGTGGTCAATGTCAGCACCCCTCCATCCAGCAGTCTTGAGATCAATTCCCGGTGAGGGAGGTCAGATCTTTTCTAGGTTTTTTTTGGTTCTAAAAATGTTTGGGAAGCGAAGGTTCAGGAACATTGCCGGTAGGGAGAGTAAGCTCTTTAAAGGCATGCAATGAGATGTGTTTTTCTTTATTTCTGCATATTTCTGTAGCTAGCTGCATTCTTTCAGTCAACATCCCGCCCCATTTAGTGCTCACGTTTTTAAAGAAGTCCACCATTAGCCCGCAGTGTAAGCCTACCCGGGGCCTCCGCCGATGGTCCATGGTGTGTGGGATCCTTACTGGACCAACCCCAGCCGTAACGCAAATCTTAGCTTTGTCTCATTCGACCCCTAACTCGACCCACGGAGCTACTGCAAACTCTTAGCCTAACACTAGCCCTAAATGAAAGACGCCTATTGTCCTCACATGTAGGATTTTGTTCTCGCTGCTAGTGCATACGAAACTTGGTTCCGACGTGTCCAGGAGTGGGAGAATTACCAGGGACCTTGCAATCTCGTGCCTGGGGGTTTCTAAGCTGGGCATAGGAGCTCCACTGGATGGAGCCAAGTGTCTTGAACTGAGTTTTTGTGATGCAGCAGGAAAAGGCGCTGCAAAAAGGAGCAACTACCAAGGCAAAGAGATGTGCATTCATTAGGGCATCGTGTCGGCAGATTTGTGGCCCTGCCAAGCACGTGTTTATTGACAGGATCGTGAACGCATGTCCGTTTTCAGTGAACAGTGATTTATGCTTTACCCTTTTTTGGTGAAAACGCACACGAGTCAGATGTGTGCTTTCAGTCTGGGTGTTCAGAAAAGCAAGAATTCATAAACACATGCCATTCCCTGGCTCCCAATTGTCCTGTCTGTACACGTGGCATGAAGATAAAAAAGAAACAGCTATTGGCAGCGGTGGGATTCGAACCCACGCCTCCAAAGAGACTGGAGCCTAAATCCAGCGCCTTAGACCGCTCGGCCACGCTACCCTGCTGGTACTGAAACGAGAGCCTCTGAGACCTGTATTTTTTTAGGGATTGGCTGGTTTGGCCATTGATTCAAAATCAAAGCAAAGCATGAACTTGGATTGAATTCTAGCACTGGCTCTGCAAAGCCCGAACTGAACAATAAAGCACACCTGTCAGCCTGAAATTGAAATGTCACCTTTCGGGAGTGCTCTGTTCGACAGCAGTCTGGCAGCCTAGTGGTCAATGTCAGCACCCCTCCATCCAGCAGTCTTGAGTTCAATTCCCGGTGAGGGAGGTCAGATCTTTTCTAGGTTTTTTTTGGTTCTAAAAATGTTTGGGAAGCGAAGGTTCAGGAACATTGCCGGTAGGGAGAGTAAGCTCTTTAAAGGCATGCAATGAGATGTGTTTTTCTTTATTTCTGCATATTTCTGTAGCTAGCTGCATTCTTTCAGTCAACATCCCGCCCCATTTAGTGCTCACGTTTTTAAAGAAGTCCACCATTAGCCCGCAGTGTAAGCCTACCCGGGGCCTCCGCCGATGGTCCATGGTGTGTGGGATCCTTACTGGACCAACCCCAGCCGTAACGCAAATCTTAGCTTTGTCTCATTCGACCCCTAACTCGACCCAAGGAGCTACTGCAAACTCTTAGCCTAACACTAGCCCTAAATGAAAGACGCCTATTGTCCTCACATGTGGGATTTTGTTCTCGCTGCTAGTGCATACGAAACTTGGTTCCGACGTGTCCAGGAGTGGGAGAATTACCAGGGACCTTGCAATCTCGTGCCTGGGGGTTTCTAAGCTGGGCATAGGAGCTCCACTGGATGGAGCCAAGTGTCTTGAACTGAGTTTTTGTGATGCAGCAGGAAAAGGCGCTGCAAAAAGGAGCAACTACCAAGGCAAAGAGATGTGCATTCATTAGGGCATCGTGTCGGCAGATTTGTGGCCCTGCCAAGCACGTGTTTATTGACAGGATCGTGAACGCATGTCCGTTTTCAGTGAACAGTGATTTATGCTTTACCCTTTTTTGGTGAAAACGCACACGAGTCAGATGTGTGCTTTCAGTCTGGGTGTTCAGAAAAGCAAGAATTCATAAACACATGCCATTCCCTGGCTCCCAATTGTCCTGTCTGTACACGTGGCATGAAGATAAAAAAGAAACAACTATTGGCAGCGGTGGGATTCGGACCCACGCCTCCAAAGAGACTGGAGCCTAAATCCAGCGCCTTAGACCGCTCGGCCACGCTACCCTGCTGGTACTGAGACGAGAGCCTCTGAGACCTGTATTTTTTCAGGGATTGGCCGGTTTGGCCATTAATTCAAAATCAAAGCAAAGCATGAACTTGGATTGAATTCTAGCACTGGCTCTGCAAAGCCCGAACTGAACAATAAAGCACACTTGTCAGCCTGAAATTGAAATGTCACCTTTCGGGTGTGCTCTGTTCGACAGCAGTCTGGTAGCCTAGTGGTCAATGTCAGCACCCCTCCATCCAGCAGTCTTGAGTTCAATTCCCGGTGAGGGAGGTCAGATCTTTTCTAGGTTTTTTTTGGTTCTAAAAATGTTTGGGAAGCGAAGGTTCAGGAACATTGCCGGTAGGGAGAGTAAGCTCTTTAAAGGCATGCAATGAGATGTGTTTTTCTTTATTTCTGCATATTTCTGTAGCTAGCTGCATTCTTTCAGTCAACATCCCGCCCCATTTAGTGCTCACGTTTTTAAAGAAGTCCACCATTAGCCCGCAGTGTAAGCCTACCCGGGGCCTCCGCCGATGGTCCATGGTGTGTGGGATCCTTACTGGACCAACCCCAGCCGTAACGCAAATCTTAGCTTTGTCTCATTCGACCCCTAACTCGACCCAAGGAGCTACTGCAAACTCTTAGCCTAACACTAGCCCTAAATGAAAGACGCCTATTGTCCTCACATGTGGGATTTTGTTCTCGCTGCTAGTGCATACGAAACGTGGTTCCGACGTGTCCAGGAGTGGGAGAATTACCAGGGACCTTGCAATCTCGTGCCTGGGGGTTTCTAAGCTGGGCATAGGAGCTCCACTGGATGGAGCCAAGTGTCTTGAACTGAGTTTTTGTGATGCAGCAGGAAAAGGCGCTGCAAAAAGGAGCAACTACCAAGGCAAAGAGATGTGCATTCATTAGGGCATCGTGTCGGCAGATTTGTGGCCCTGCCAAGCACGTGTTTATTGACAGGATCGTGAACGCATGTCCGTTTTCAGTGAACAGTGATTTATGCTTTACCCTTTTTTGGTGAAAACGCACACGAGTCAGATGTGTGCTTTCAGTCTGGGTGTTCAGAAAAGCAAGAATTCATAAACACATGCCATTCCCTGGCTCCCAATTGTCCTGTCTGTACACGTGGCATGAAGATAAAAAAGAAACAGCTATTGGCAGCGGTGGGATTCGAACCCACGCCTCCAAAGAGACTGGAGCCTAAATCCAGCGCCTTAGACCGCTCGGCCACGCTACCCTGCTGGTACTGAAACGAGTGCCTCTGAGACCTGTATTTTTTCAGGGATTGGCCGGTTTGGCCATTAATTCAAAATCAAAGCAAAGCATGAACTTGGATTGAATTCTAGCACTGGCTCTGCAAAGCCCGAACTGAACAATAAAGCACACCTGTCAGCCTAAAATTGAAATGTCACCTTTCGGGTGTGCTCTGTTCGACAGCAGTCTGGTAGCCTAGTGGTCAATGTCAGCACCCCTCCATCCAGCAGTCTTGAGTTCAATTCCCGGTGAGGGAGGTCAGATCTTTTCTAGGTTTTTTTTGGTTCTAAAAATGTTTGGGAAGCGAAGGTTCAGGAACATTGCCGGTAGGGAGAGTAAGCTCTTTAAAGGCATGCAATGAGATGTGTTTTTCTTTATTTCTGCATATTTCTGTAGCTAGCTGCATTCTTTCAGTCAACATCCCGCCCCATTTAGTGCTCACGTTTTTAAAGAAGTCCACCATTAGCCCGCAGTGTAAGCCTACCCGGGGCCTCCGCCGATGGTCCATGGTGTGTGGGATCCTTACTGGACCAACCCTAGCCGTAACGCAAATCTTAGCTTTGTCTCATTCGACCCCTAACTCGACCCAAGGAGCTACTGCAAACTCTTAGCCTAACACTAGCCCTAAATGAAAGACGCCTATTGTCCTCACATGTGGGATTTTGTTCTCGCTGCTAGTGCATACGAAACTTGGTTCCGACGTGTCCAGGAGTGGGAGAATTACCAGGGACCTTGCAATCTCGTGCCTGGGGGTTTCTAAGCTGGGCATAGGAGCTCCACTGGATGGAGCCAAGTGTCTTGAACTGAGTTTTTGTGATGCAGCAGGAAAAGGCGCTGCAAAAAGGAGCAACTACCAAGGCAAAGAGATGTGCATTCATTAGGGCATCGTGTCGGCAGATTTGTGGCCCTGCCAAGCACGTGTTTATTGACAGGATCGTGAACGCATGTCCGTTTTCAGTGAACAGTGATTTATGCTTTACCCTTTTTTGGTGAAAACGCACACGAGTCAGATGTGTGCTTTCAGTCTGGGTGTTCAGAAAAGCAAGAATTCATAAACACATGCCATTCCCTGGCTCCCAATTGTCCTGTCTGTACACGTGGCATGAAGATAAAAAAGAAACAGCTATTGGCAGCGGTGGGATTCGAACCCACGCCTCCAAAGAGACTGGAGCCTAAATCCAGCGCCTTAGACCGCTCGGCCACGCTACCCTGCTGGTACTGAAACGAGAGCCTCTGAGACCTGTATTTTTTTAGGGATTGGCTGGTTTGGCCATTAATTCAAAATCAAAGCAAAGCATGAACTTGGATTGAATTCTAGCACTGGCTGTGCAAAGCCCGAACTGAACAATAAAGCACACTTGTCAGCCTGAAATTGAAATGTCACCTTTCGGGAGTGCTCTGTTCGACAGCAGTCTGGTAGCCTAGTGGTCAATGTCAGCACCCCTCCATCCAGCAGTCTTGAGTTCAATTCCCGGTGAGGGAGGTCAGATCTTTTCTAGGTTTTTTTTGGTTCTAAAAATGTTTGGGAAGCGAAGGTTCAGGAACATTGCCGGTAGGGAGAGTAAGCTCTTTAAAGGCATGCAATGAGATGTGTTTTTCTTTATTTCTGCATATTTCTGTAGCTAGCTGCATTCTTTCAGTCAACATCCCGCCCCATTTAGTGCTCACGTTTTTAAAGAAGTCCACCATTAGCCCGCAGTGTAAGCCTACCCGGGGCCTCCGCCGATGGTCCATGGTGTGTGGGATCCTTACTGGACCAACCCCAGCCGTAACGCAAATCTTAGCTTTGTCTCATTCGACCCCTAACTCGACCCAAGGAGCTACTGCAAACTCTTAGCCTAACACTAGCCCTAAATGAAAGACGCCTATTGTCCTCACATGTGGGATTTTGTTCTCGCTGCTAGTGCATACGAAACTTGGTTCCGACGTGTCCAGGAGTGGGAGAATTACCAGGGACCTTGCAATCTCGTGCCTGGGGGTTTCTAAGCTGGGCATAGGAGCTCCACTGGATGGAGCCAAGTGTCTTGAACTGAGTTTTTGTGATGCAGCAGGAAAAGGCGCTGCAAAAAGGAGCAACTACCAAGGCAAAGAGATGTGCATTCATTAGGGCATCGTGTCGGCAGATTTGTGGCCCTGCCCTGAACGTGTTTATTGACAGGATCGTGAACGCATGTCCGTTTTCAGTGAACAGTGATTTATGCTTTACCCTTTTTTGGTGAAAACGCACACGAGTCAGATGTGTGCTTTCAGTCTGGGTGTTCAGAAAAGCAAGAATTCATAAACACATGCCATTCCCTGGCTCCCAATTGTCCTGTCTGTACACGTGGCATGAAGATAAAAAAGAAACAGCTATTGGCAGCGGTGGGATTCGAACCCCCGCCTCCAAAGAGACTGGAGCCTAAATCCAGCGCCTTAGACCGCTCGGCCACGCTACCCTGCTGGTACTGAAACGAGTGCCTCTGAGACCTGTATTTTTTTAGGGATTGGCCGGTTTGGCCATTAATTCAAAATCAAAGCAAAGCATGAACTTGGATTGAATTCTAGCACTGGCTCTGCAAAGCCCGAACTGAACAATAAAGCACACTTGTCAGCCTGAAATTGAAATGTCACCTTTCGGGTGTGCTTTGTTCGACAGCAGTCTGGTAGCCTAGTGGTCAATGTCAGCACCCCTCCATCCAGCAGTCTTGAGTTCAATTCCCGGTGAGGGAGGTCAGATCTTTTCTAGGTTTTTTTTGGTTCTAAAAATGTTTGGGAAGCGAAGGTTCAGGAACATTGCCGGTAGGGAGAGTAAGCTCTTTAAAGGCATGCAATGAGATGTGTTTTTCTTTATTTCTGCATATTTCTGTAGCTAGCTGCATTCTTTCAGTCAACATCCCGCCCCATTTAGTGCTCACGTTTTTAAAGAAGTCCACCATTAGCCCGCAGTGTAAGCCTACCCGGGGCCTCCGCCGATGGTCCATGGTGTGTGGGATCCTTACTGGACCAACCCTAGCCGTAACGCAAATCTTAGCTTTGTCTCATTCGACCCCTAACTCGACCCAAGGAGCTACTGCAAACTCTTAGCCTAACACTAGCCCTAAATGAAAGACGCCTATTGTCCTCACATGTGGGATTTTGTTCTCGCTGCTAGTGCATACGAAACTTGGTTCCGACGTGTCCAGGAGTGGGAGAATTACCAGGGACCTTGCAATCTCGTGCCTGGGGGTTTCTAAGCTGGGCATAGGAGCTCCACTGGATGGAGCCAAGTGTCTTGAACTGAGTTTTTGTGATGCAGCAGGAAAAGGCGCTGCAAAAAGGAGCAACTACCAAGGCAAAGAGATGTGCATTCATTAGGGCATCGTGTCGGCAGATTTGTGGCCCTGCCAAGCACGTGTTTATTGACAGGATCGTGAACGCATGTCCGTTTTCAGTGAACAGTGATTTATGCTTTACCCTTTTTTGGTGAAAACGCACACGAGTCAGATGTGTGCTTTCAGTCTGGGTGTTCAGAAAAGCAAGAATTCATAAACACATGCCATTCCCTGGCTCCCAATTGTCCTGTCTGTACACGTGGCATGAAGATAAAAAAGAAACAGCTATTGGCAGCGGTGGGATTCGAACCCACGCCTCCAAAGAGACTGGAGCCTAAATCCAGCGCCTTAGACCGCTCGGCCACGCTACCCTGCTGGTACTGAAACGAGAGCCTCTGAGACCTGTATTTTTTTAGGGATTGGCTGGTTTGGCCATTAATTCAAAATCAAAGCAAAGCATGAACTTGGATTGAATTCTAGCACTGGCTGTGCAAAGCCCGAACTGAACAATAAAGCACACTTGTCAGCCTGAAATTGAAATGTCACCTTTCGGGAGTGCTCTGTTCGACAGCAGTCTGGTAGCCTAGTGGTCAATGTCAGCACCCCTCCATCCAGCAGTCTTGAGTTCAATTCCCGGTGAGGGAGGTCAGATCTTTTCTAGGTTTTTTTTGGTTCTAAAAATGTTTGGGAAGCGAAGGTTCAGGAACATTGCCGGTAGGGAGAGTAAGCTCTTTAAAGGCATGCAATGAGATGTGTTTTTCTTTATTTCTGCATATTTCTGTAGCTAGCTGCATTCTTTCAGTCAACATCCCGCCCCATTTAGTGCTCACGTTTTTAAAGAAGTCCACCATTAGCCCGCAGTGTAAGCCTACCCGGGGCCTCCGCCGATGGTCCATGGTGTGTGGGATCCTTACTGGACCAACCCCAGCCGTAACGCAAATCTTAGCTTTGTCTCATTCGACCCCTAACTCGACCCAAGGAGCTACTGCAAACTCTTAGCCTAACACTAGCCCTAAATGAAAGACGCCTATTGTCCTCACATGTGGGATTTTGTTCTCGCTGCTAGTGCATACGAAACTTGGTTCCGACGTGTCCAGGAGTGGGAGAATTACCAGGGACCTTGCAATCTCGTGCCTGGGGGTTTCTAAGCTGGGCATAGGAGCTCCACTGGATGGAGCCAAGTGTCTTGAACTGAGTTTTTGTGATGCAGCAGGAAAAGGCGCTGCAAAAAGGAGCAACTACCAAGGCAAAGAGATGTGCATTCATTAGGGCATCGTGTCGGCAGATTTGTGGCCCTGCCCTGAACGTGTTTATTGACAGGATCGTGAACGCATGTCCGTTTTCAGTGAACAGTGATTTATGCTTTACCCTTTTTTGGTGAAAACGCACACGAGTCAGATGTGTGCTTTCAGTCTGGGTGTTCAGAAAAGCAAGAATTCATAAACACATGCCATTCCCTGGCTCCCAATTGTCCTGTCTGTACACGTGGCATGAAGATAAAAAAGAAACAGCTATTGGCAGCGGTGGGATTCGAACCCACGCCTCCAAAGAGACTGGAGCCTAAATCCAGCGCCTTAGACCGCTCGGCCACGCTACCCTGCTGGTACTGAAACGAGTGCCTCTGAGACCTGTATTTTTTTAGGGATTGGCCGGTTTGGCCATTAATTCAAAATCAAAGCAAAGCATGAACTTGGATTGAATTCTAGCACTGGCTCTGCAAAGCCCGAACTGAACAATAAAGCACACTTGTCAGCCTGAAATTGAAATGTCACCTTTCGGGTGTGCTTTGTTCGACAGCAGTCTGGTAGCCTAGTGGTCAATGTCAGCACCCCTCCATCCAGCAGTCTTGAGTTCAATTCCCGGTGAGGGAGGTCAGATCTTTTCTAGGTTTTTTTTGGTTCTAAAAATGTTTGGGAAGCGAAGGTTCAGGAACATTGCCGGTAGGGAGAGTAAGCTCTTTAAAGGCATGCAATGAGATGTGTTTTTCTTTATTTCTGCATATTTCTGTAGCTAGCTGCATTCTTTCAGTCAACATCCCGCCCCATTTAGTGCTCACGTTTTTAAAGAAGTCCACCATTAGCCCGCAGTGTAAGCCTACCCGGGGCCTCCGCCGATGGTCCATGGTGTGTGGGATCCTTACTGGACCAACCCCAGCCGTAACGCAAATCTTAGCTTTGTCTCATTCGACCCCTAACTCGACCCAAGGAGCTACTGCAAACTCTTAGCCTAACACTAGCCCTAAATGAAAGACGCCTATTGTCCTCACATGTGGGATTTTGTTCTCGCTGCTAGTGCATACGAAACTTGGTTCCGACGTGTCCAGGAGTGGGAGAATTACCAGGGACCTTGCAATCTCGTGCCTGGGGGTTTCTAAGCTGGGCATAGGAGCTCCACTGGATGGAGCCAAGTGTCTTGAACTGAGTTTTTGTGATGCAGCAGGAAAAGGCGCTGCAAAAAGGAGCAACTACCAAGGCAAAGAGATGTGCATTCATTAGGGCATCGTGTCGGCAGATTTGTGGCCCTGCCAAGCACGTGTTTATTGACAGGATCGTGAACGCATGTCCGTTTTCAGTGAACAGTGATTTATGCTTTACCCTTTTTTGGTGAAAACGCACACGAGTCAGATGTGTGCTTTCAGTCTGGGTGTTCAGAAAAGCAAGAATTCATAAACACATGCCATTCCCTGGCTCCCAATTGTCCTGTCTGTACACGTGGCATGAAGATAAAAAAGAAACAGCTATTGGCAGCGGTGGGATTCGAACCCACGCCTCCAAAGAGACTGGAGCCTAAATCCAGCGCCTTAGACCGCTCGGCCACGCTACCCTGCTGGTACTGAAACGAGAGCCTCTGAGACCTGTATTTTTTCAGGGATTGGCCGGTTTGGCCATTAATTCAAAATCAAAGCAAAGCATGAACTTGGATTGAATTCTAGCACTGGCTCTGCAAAGCCCGAACTGAACAATAAAGCACACTTGTCAGCCTGAAATTGAAATGTCACCTTTCGGGTGTGCTCTGTTCGACAGCAGTCTGGTAGCCTAGTGGTCAATGTCAGCACCCCTATACGGCAGTCTTGAGTTCAATTCCCGGTGAGGGAGGTCAGATCTTTTCTAGGTTTTTTTTGGTTCTAAAAATGTTTGGGAAGCGAAGGTTCAGGAACATTGCCGGTAGGGAGAGTAAGCTCTTTAAAGGCATGCAATGAGATGTGTTTTTCTTTATTTCTGCATATTTCTGTAGCTAGCTGCATTCTTTCAGTCAACATCCCGCCCCATTTAGTGCTCACGTTTTTAAAGAAGTCCACCATTAGCCCGCAGTGTAAGCCTACCCGGGGCCTCCGCCGATGGTCCATGGTGTGTGGGATCCTTACTGGACCAACCCCAGCCGTAACGCAAATCTTAGCTTTGTCTCATTCGACCCCTAACTCGACCCAAGGAGCTACTGCAAACTCTTAGCCTAACACTAGCCCTAAATGAAAGACGCCTATTGTCCTCACATGTGGGATTTTGTTCTCGCTGCTAGTGCATACGAAACTTGGTTCCGACGTGTCCAGGAGTGGGAGAATTACCAGGGACCTTGCAATCTCGTGCCTGGGGGTTTCTAAGCTGGGCATAGGAGCTCCACTGGATGGAGCCAAGTGTCTTGAACTGAGTTTTTGTGATGCAGCAGGAAAGTCTGTTTAGATTCCATCTCTCTGAAGTTGACGGTAACTGCAGGAACGTGCAGGTGATCGGTGTCAGAAAGAAAAAGAAAATAAACTGTAGCATTACACATAGCAATATAATTGAATAATCCATGAATTATGTGCAGAATATAGTCATAAAGGACTATATGACACATCTAGATGTTTACATTGACAACAATGACATGAGAATTAGCGTGATGAGCGTTGCAGATGAATTTAATAAAATGGTTTGTGAGATTTATCAGCTGACATTCAGACTTGGAACCTAAATCCAGATGATCTTAAATGAACAGTTTTGATGTGGTTTACCTTTAAAAGTTCTATGAAGTCCAAGTCTTGCTGTACTACCAGCTCACTTTCTTCCGGGACCCTGTCGCATAGGATGTACTCCAGTATGCTCGTGACTATGCACCTTAATGCCAGTAAACGTAACGAAATCTGAGTTTATGCTTATAAACCTATGGTATATTAGGAGTCCTTGTGTTGTGTTATGTTGTGTTATGTTATGTTACGTGAAAAACATTAATACAGTGATCATCACCACCACAATGCTCATCCAGCCCCAGTGTGGGGACCCTAATCATGTTTCTATGTATGTATTTAGAGCCTCTTGTGAACACTGGAGACTGTAATCTCAGAATTATAACTCCACCATTTCCATAATGAAGAAAGACTTGACTAAATGGATTGTACTCTTCCTTACCATTTTGCAAAAAATACATGAACTCAAAATACATTCTATGGCCACATTTCTGTTGCCAATGAGCAGCAACTAGCTGAGAAGAAGCTTTCCAAACAAATATCACTCATACTCAAAAAATAGCGCTACTTGTCACATGCTGGACCGAAACATGAATCCGTCTCTTGTGGAAGTGTACACGGGAGCAGTAGTAGAATTGTCAGATAAGGTTTACTGGCAAATGCTTGCAGAAATAGGGGGATCCAGCACTAAATACTTCTTCCCTCTTACCGTCCTTAGATGGCTCATCGGCACACTGGAGTGGATCTTGCAAAAGCCGTCAATGGATTCTGCCATGTCCTACTTCACAGAAATTCCAGCAGCATGTGTTTTAAAAGATTAAAGAATCAATTACCTGTGAAATATCTCAGTCCTTTAAGTTGGAGGTGTTATTTTTTGGGCATACGCTGGACCAAAAATAAATTGATAAATGTGATATTATTCTCTCTGCGAAAGTGGAATTAAATTATGTAGAAACTAAGAATTGCATATTTCTGAGGGGGGGCAGGCATTCCAATTCCAGCTGTGCGCGGCAGAAGTCAAGGGTTTTGGGAAAATGGTGTTAGCATCAAAAATAGGAAGCCTTTTTGGGACTCTATGTCATCCACCACATTTAGAGAGTCAAAAAGGAGAAAGCCAAACACCCGGCACAGTTAGTTAAGGAGTGGATGTGAGAGGCATGTCAATGAAAAGTACCCTGCGATATGGACAGATGTGAGCAGTGTAAGAGGAACACACCCCACCAGCCCCATTGACCACCTGCAATATCTGACATGTGTCAGTTACTCTCTTGCTGGTATGTCCCTAATGCTCGATGTCCTTTTTTTAATTTCTTCTAATTCCGTCAGTTAACCATTCGCACATGATTTGCTCTTGCTGCTTCCTCCCTGATCCACAAAACCCATATAGTGAAAATTGAGATGCTCTTGAGCAAATCTTAGAAGACAACACTCCGAAGACGGATTTTATGCTAATCGTTCCCCCTAAGAAACAACAACGTGCGCAATAATGTCTGGACGACATGTGCCTGGAAGGATTCACCCTATAGCTGTGAAACTCAACGAAATTCCTGGGCTGTTTTGTTGACAGTAGCCTTTCCATCTAAAAGCATTTAGCAGAAAAAGGCACAAAACCAGAGGCCACCACTCTCTACACTATGCAAAATCAAACATTTCCTCACCACATGACTTCCACACAGTTGCCCAAGCCGTCATGATTTAATACATTGATGAGGTAAACACCTTCCTTACAGGGCTCCCAGCCGCACACAATGCATGGCTTAAGGCAGACCACCACAATGCTACCTGCCTCATTATCGGTGGCCACAAATTCAACTGTATCTCTCCAACACTGTGCACTCTTCTCTGGCTGTCCCGCAAAACCAGTTCATATTAAAAACTGCATGTATCACCTACAAAGCATTCTTGAAAAGAGCACCAACATACTCGGCAGCTAAACTCGGTATCCATAGAAAAAAACGAATCAGAATAAATTGAGAAATAAATTACCACATTTTTTTGTCCAATTTATTTCTAACATTTTGCAATTTAAAAAACTAAATAGATGGCGGAGGGGGGAGTGTATAACTTCAGGTAGGGGGAGGTAGGAGAGGTTTGCTGGCGGGCATCTGCAAAATTCTTTAAATAAAGGTGCAAAAGGACCCCCAAAATCTTTGGTAATTCAGCCCCAAATAATTTGGTCATTTCTTCTTCGATTCTTTTTTTGGGGGGTAGTTCATGAACAACCGCAAAACTTCACACTTCTGGAGGCTCTTGCACCTCATGTAGCTAAACTAACAAAAGGTTGGAGTCAAAACTAGCCCACAAAGAGAACATTCACAAGCGATCTTTCACCCATACCTGCAGACGAATAAAAAAACCTCTCTCCTTCCACAAAAAGTACTGCGCTACTATGAAAAACGCTGGCACCCTCTTGCTGTAAAGTTCTCCACTGCTCCTGAGCTAAAAATGAAGACCTAGATTCTCAAAAGCTGGCGCATCCTCTTCATTTCTGCCATAAAACGCGCGCCCTCCATTCACAACATGCCTCGGAATGGCACTTCCCACCCAGTCCGCAGTTACACAAAGCTGGGATAAAGCGGGACATTTCTTCACATTTCAAAGTACCTCCAAAATTCAGAAACGGGGTACACTTTCAAATCCACCCAAATCAAACAGAGCCTAATGCACCTGTTTGGAACGGGTAGAGGGGATGTGTAATGTGGGACAAGATAAGTCTGAAGTTGAGCAACAGTGGTTTGAGCCTCTGCTCCCCACTTGCAATCATATCCCTGAAATAGGGATAGAGGTGTTTTTTCCTTCATGTTTAACATTTCACTGTGAAAAGGGCTGACAGCTTCCATGGAGGTCCTGGGAGCCTGTCAAATATTAGCGTCTGGATAATGGCTGCAAGGAGGCTGGCCAATGCATCATTTACCCTGCCGCCAAGCCCCACCCTTTGAGACTAAGGTAACACGCACATTTCTCAAAGTGCCACAAATTAAAAAAGGGCAACCTCTATGCAATTTTTGGGCATATTCTGAAAACTTCTTTTAGCACAAGTGATGAGATTCACATGCACATGTCATCACTTGCACCAAAAACAGCTGTGCTAAAGTTCCAAAGAGCATCTTTATGTGCGCAACCTAAATAAGGGAGAAGTTCTGCACATTGCATTGCGCATACTGAATTGACAAACAAGATTGAGTTTGAAATGCACAGAAATAAGACACATTTCCCTGCGCCTATTGGCAACAGGCGCAGAGGAATACACAAAGCATGACGTCATCATTTTGCATCACTGTCATGCATTTGTCTTTTCAGTGTGGCACTAATTTATGTAAGGGGGCTGTCCGGGCATATCTAGCACTGCCGCCAAGTCGTTCACAGGTCACTTTTGTGACCTGTGCATTTTTTAAAGTGCTGCAAGTAAAAGAAAAGTCTTCTGCTGCGCTTTTTGTACTTGCACCCCTTTATGAGAATATGCCCCTTTTGTTGCATTCTATTTAGAGGGTTTTACATGTTTTAATCGTTGCAATTTTCACTGTGGATATTTTAAACGTGGTGTTTTCACCCTGGTCCTTTTTGGCAATTATTTTTTTTTTCTTCACAAGGGGGATCTCCCCAGCTCTCCATGTAACCCACCACCACAACCTGCCACCCACCACCTCCCGATCCCCATCTCAAGCACACAACACATATATTTACAATAAAAAAAATCACCAAAAATGGCTGGGGTCAAAACACCACGGTTAAAATAGCCTAGCCGCAGTAACCTGTTTTCAGAACTGAACCCCTGAAAATCATTGGAAAGTGACACCTCCAGATGTTGTTCCCTTTTCGGCTTCGTGAATCAGGTATAAGGAAGCAGGTGTATATCTGAAATGCTCACAGCCATCTCTAAACTTGCTCAAGTGCCAATACCGGCGAATCCTGCCCATGGGCCTGATTGTCACATATTCTCATGGCAGCAAATAAGGGAATGCCTGTGGACCTCTCTTGTCCTTTTCTCTGATTTACAAACCTTACAACTAAAGCAAATCAGGGGCTCCCCAGACCATGTCTAAGAGGTCCTCGAGAAAATCTTTGTGAATGGCATTTGCACGTGAGCATCTTGGAGATGCCTGATCTTGGAGATGCGCCAGGCATCTCCAGATTGACTTCACTTTTATTAGGCTTCATGATGACGTTCTAGAATATGGTATAAGGAAGCAGGAGCCGATCCGAGTTGCTCAGGGCATTTACTTATTTGCACATCCGTTCACATCTTTGTGAATCGCGACCTGTATGTGCAGCAGATTAGTACTTTCTGGCGCATGCTGCTAAGAGCCGACGTAGTCGTTTGCTGTATGTATTTAATTTCTGATTCTCTTTATTCTCCTCCCTGAAACACGCAAGGTTATGTATCAGCTCCACAGTTTCAACACATTGAATGACATTGGCCCTCATTACGAGGACGGCGATAACCCACTAGTGATACCAGCAGGTTGCGGCTGTCCTCGTAATTCCAAGTCCGCCGCCTGATCTCCCGGTACCACAGGGACATTACAAGCCCCAGCGGCCCGGGATATCAGGCGGCGGATTCAGGAAGATGTCATTCCCGTGGAGTCCCATAGAGCTCCACGGGAATGGGTTCACGGAAGTACTGGCACCGTGGTTACGGTAGTGGATCTTCTGTGAAAACTCTGCCATCCCGGGCTGTTGTGCCCGGCAGGTTAGACCTGACGGTGGCAACGGGTCAAGAAGGCATAGTTGGATGGTGGCAGCCCGGTAAGGGTGCTCGGACGATGCGACTGGCACCCTTATTTCCAGACCGCCACACTTAGATTGAGGCCCACCTACTTTTCATCTGGCCCATTTGGTTAAGTCCTGTGTGCAGATTGTTGTAGTCCACAAAAACCTTGATCTCTCTTTTGCAACACAACATGTGAACACATTAATTCAATTATTGAAATCAAGACACTGTTTTGGGGTTTTGGGGGAATTTTTGGGATAAAGATTCTATTCCTGAATTTTTCTTATGACTCTTTGCAGTGCCCGCTTGACCTCCAGATTCCTCAGGCTGTAGATTATTGGATTCAATGCTGGTGTTAGGGCCACATAAAAAATAGAGACAAGCTTGTGAGTCTCTGCTGAAAACCTGGAGGATGGCATCAGGTTGGTCAAGAGGCCAGATCCGTAAAAAAGGAACACAGCAGTAAGGTGGGAGGCACAGGTGGAGAAGGCCTTCCGATGACCTTTTTCAGCAGGCGTTCTCACAACCGTCGCAATGATGTTGAAATACGAGCAGAGGATCAAGGCGGTGCAGATGAAGGCGGCCAGCCCGCCGTGGATGAAAAGCACAGTCCTGTTCATGGAGGTATCCGTGCAGGCCAGCTGCAGTAACTGTTCTATGTTGCAGAAGAACTGATTCATTTCACGAGGGCTGCAGAAAGGCAAGTCCCATGTCAAGGAGGTGTGCACGACACATGGGATCGACCCGCAGATCCACGAACCTGCAGCCAGACGATGGCATGTGTGCTCGTTCATCTGGACTGCGTATCGCAAAGGGCTGCAGATGGCGACATAGCGATCAAGGGCCATGATAGCCAGCATGAATGCCTCAATGAGGGAGAATGAGAGAACTAGCTGCATCTGCAAGAAGCACGCAATGAAGGAGATTGGTGACCTCTCCCCAGAGAGGGAACTTGTTACCAATCTTGGGAGAGTAATGGAGGAGTAGCAGATGTCCATCAGCGACAGGTGACAAACAAAATAATACATAGGAGTGTGCAGGCGAGGGTCCAACCATGCCAGACAAATTAACACACTGTTTCCAAGCAAGGTGAAAATGTAGAGGAGGAAAAAAGCCACAAAGACTGTAAGCTGCAACTCAGGGAGAGTGGTCAGTCCCAGCAGAATAAATCCCGACTGCATGGTGTGGTTGACCTTCTCCATGCCTCGAGGCCAAGGTTCTATGGAAGAGTAAGAATGAGATCACATTTAGTTGGATTTACAGTAGCCTGGTGAAACATAGTCTGCTACTAATGGGCTCTTATGGTACTCGCTGTCTGCATCAACTTCAGAAGTGCTTTGAGAAGACATGAAGTTCTAGATCTTGTGGTAGGTGGGAAATAAGGTCTCCAGGTATGTGTACAGGATGATCGGCTGTATTGAGGCTCTTATTCCAGAGCTTGGAGACCTAGAGAAAGAAATGTGTTTCATCCTGTGTCTGTGGGTGTGTGAAGGAATGAGATGTTGCCTCCTTTTATGCTGCAGCCGTACAAAGGGACGGGATAGAACAGTAGGACAGAGCAGAGGGGTGCCTCCCTCTTGGCCTTGTGTGGGCTTCTCTTTCATTCCTGTCCCCTACACCTTCTGCAGTAGGAAGCACTTTGAATATTAGCTAAGAAGGAAAAAGTCACTTGTTACCTTAACAGGAATTGGACCCCTTAAAGCACACTTGCTTTTACCAATTACTGGGTGGTCATTTGCCTTTATAAGGAAGGGGTCTCCCACTCCTTCGTTGATTTATCTTGGGATCTTAAATAAAAAAAACATGTGTTTGGACCCTGATTGGAAAGCAGTATTCCAATGCTGTTGGCCAGAGGTCAAGGCAGGTGCTCCAAGCTAGAGGCAAGCTTTACTCCCTACCCATCCCATCCCCCAGCACACATTGGGGGTGACCTACTGTTGGACCAAGACCTGCAATCTCTGCCAGCTGCATTCGCACCCAGACTCCTCACTGGAGATGGAGGATTCCTGCAGATTCCAGCTAGCCACCCCTGGGTGGGAGTCCTTATTAAAAGGAGCAATCTTAACCCTGAGCCTCTGCATAGAGTCTCACCGCCCCAGAAGAAGCTAAACAGCTGGATTCCTGCATTGTACACATTGAACTGTCCTTGCGAACCTATCAAACTACAGTTAAATGCCTTCACCCCACCAGAACCTGCAGTGGTGCATTTAGTGCTTCTTTGAACTGTTGTTTTGCATTCATCGAACTGGCTCAACGGCACATTGTACCAGCAGAGCATGTCACCTGTTTGAGCACCAGTGCGCTGCTGTGGATGACTTCAAACAGCATCAAACCACAAAAATTACAGCATTGAAACTCACTGGTCCTCAACTCGAACCACTGAAAGCCTTGTGTCACTCAATGACTCGACCCAGCGGTAACTATCGAATCGAACTGGCTCAACCTTTCCACCATCCTGGTGGGCTCACTGAACTGCATAGCTTGACCTCTGCCTTTGAAGCGCAGGGAGCTCCGCTTCGAACTGACTCATTGCCCTTCTTGCCGGCATGACACGCCAAATCCTAACATGGTTGGACCCGCACCAACGGCATCCCAAAGGCTGTTTAACAAAGTTAAATCACCTAACAATAGATTCAGGTACTCCTGAGAGATATAGCCCCCAATATCCCACTTTTGGGAACCTAGTGACTCTGGGATGCCATATCACCAAACTGCAAGGGGTAGCGGAAGTGACATCACACAACCCTTGACCTATGATGACATCCCGGGAAGTGATGTAATTTGACACCACCCCCAATTGACATCACGGGAGGTGATGGCACACAACCTTTCACCCTTGACAAAACAGGAAGTGGCATCACATAGCATTGTTCCTCAATACACTAAGAAAATATGGTTACAAGATCACTGTAATTTGCTATATAGTTCATAAAAGAATGGATCATCATATGAAGCGTTAATATACGTCTGTATAGGCCCATATTACCAAATTACTGTGAATGTAAGCAGACGTGCAGAGCCAAAGACATGTGGCTGTTGCATGAAATGAAAGAAGGCGTATCAATAAATTCAAACCTTAGAATCTGAGCCAGAACCAAGCAAGTCTTCAGTCATCACCTGTTGGGCTATGCAAATAAAAATAATAGATTGTAGCAGGTTACATATATTTACAGGTGTTGGATGTTTTGTGAAGCCTTTTCATGTGTTAGACAGATCTCACATATTGAGTGTCGAAAGGACCTCAGCGAGAGAGACCCTCATTCGTTTCCTCCCCTTTGGCTCCAGGAGGCCACATGAAGACTGAGCCAACATAATGAGCCGAGGCCTGGCACAAGCCCACATTCCTCACTAGAGGTTGTGTGTGGTCCATGGTGGCTGCCCATATAAGTCATGTTTGCTTTATTGCCAGTAATGATACTATAAGAAAAGATGTCCAAGCTGGCTCTGCCAGTATGCCAGTAGCCCCACATAACATAATCTTGTTGGCTTTGCCCTTAAAAATGCAATGCCATAATAAGAAAACATGTCCAAACTGGCTCCAATATATATGCCAGTCTAGAAACGCAAGAACACATATTATTGCTCTATATTAGCAGGCCAGTAAAAAATGTCATGTCACAGTAAGAAGTGGCTAGACTGACTGCATCAACATGCCAGAACATTCACATTGCATTATCCACAAGAACACCCACCCAGAACATTCACACACAAACCCATTCATACCCATTAGCTCACCAATCACTTATCCATAGCCCTTCTCTCACACTGCATCCTCTACACATGCACCCACCCACCCAGATATTCATAATCACATGCATACCCATTCACCCTTCAATTACTCACCCATGCACCTTCTCACTTTCACTCACACTGCATTCTCACACCCACTTTTCGGAGTTTGTTCAAACAAAAGAGCATTTTTTAAATGTTTACCGTGCATTTGAAAAAAAGAATTGACAAAACCAAAAGGTTTGGACTCCTTTTTAAAATCCGGTCACGGGTATATTCAGGTTACTGGTAATGTAGTCAAGCAAACATATTTCTAGTTCCAGCTGCCAGGATCGAAAATGCTGTGGCCAGGGCAGGGCAGCCATTGCATGCGAAGCATGTTCATTGTCTGATAGACAGAGCCAGGAGTACAGCAGCATTGGCATGCAGAGAGCAACTGGCACAACAGCATCTACCAAGGGACAGCCAGCCAAGCACGTTTTCATAAGCATAATCACCACATCTGTCAATTGATTTAGGGATAGAAAAGAGGAGAAACATTTCAGCATTCTATCCCCTTGGGGGAAGGCATCCTGCCTGATTTACTTTCCGAGCCACGAATCAATGTGCAAGGGAGCTGTGGGGAAAGGGGTAGCAAATGTAGTAAGTAATGGACGAATCGTGGAGGACCTAGGATGCTGTGGTGAGTTAATGAGAGGTAATGATAATGGCAGTTCCATCATTCTTATCACTATAGCTTCCTCTTGATCTGAACAGCAAGGGGTATGATGTTACGGGAATGGAAAGACACCGAAGGCTATTGTTGTTCAGGTACTGCTCCCTTCGGTTGGGCTGCAGGACACTCGTACCAATTCGATCCAGGTAGATTCCTTAGAGGCCATCCTTCTGCATCAATGAGAGCTGAGGAGTTAACATCAAGGGATTCAGTGCATAAGACAGTGAAGCCTTCCCGGAAAAAGTGTTATTCCAGAGCCCATTTGTGTCTCAGGGCCATTACATAGGAGGAGACAGTCAACAATCATACAGCATATTCAACCCTATTAGAATTGACGCAGCCCCAGGCAGAGCCACTGTCAGACAATGCCTTTCATGGGGTTTACTATTCTGTGCTGGCAATGGGAGCAGGGATGTCAATTCATTGCAACATCCATCTACAAGAATGGTACACAACATCTTTGCAAAAAGAGGTTGCCCTTAGGGCAGCTGAAGGAATGGTTCCTTAAAGGCTTCAAAGAGAAGAAACATGGGGGCCTTAAGGAGTCTAGAAAAACAAGGCTCATCTGGTAGGAAACTGCTATGTAGCTCTTCATGGAAAGGATTCCAACCACATTAGTTGAGGTAGAAGTCATGTACCAACCTGGCTGGCTTCTTCCCTACTGGGTCCCAAGGTCCCTTCCTATTTCCAAAAAGAACAGAGGCACTGACCATGCCTGTGCAGGGAAAGAGCACCCGGTAGGAAGACGGCTACAATATCTTTCAGAACTCTGGTGTCAGTCAACTTCAGATCAGTGATTACGCCAGGTCATCAAAAGTGGCTATGCAATTGAATTTCAATTTGCACCTCCTACAACCGAGACTTTGCTGTCGCCCAGCTCCAACATCCTCAAAATAAAGAGTCCTTATCCAGGATCATCAGAGAGCTGCTTCAGAATGATGTCGTCTGCTAGGTCATGCACTTTCCAGGCCTTCAGAGGGAGGAAATGAGCATACTCAAATATATTCCGGGTCCCAAAGATTTCAGGTGACCTCTGTGTAGTCCTGGAGCTAAAGGGATCAATCTGGGCTAGCCATTCACTGGACAATGGAGACTCTCCAGGATATCATCCATCAGTAACAGGCTTTGTGACATTTTTGTACATGGTGGGCACATTTAGACATTCCTATCGAAAGGTCCCATCAGCTGTTTCACCGGTTTGCAGTTGATACTTCTAGTTCGGGTCCCATTTGACCTCATGTCTTCTAAGACGGGGTTTACATTTGGAGCAGCAAACAAAACACCTAATGGCTGTTCAAACCACAATACAATTTTACAATGCGTGTGTATCAAGCACTGACACAAAATTCTAAGACAACCACATGGCTCTCACAATGCACCTCTATCTACACCTAACCACAGAGAACTCCCACTGCAACGCTACCCCTGACTTGTTCTAAGCACTGCTCTCAAAATGCTTAGACAACCACATGGCTCTCACAATGCACCTCTCTGTCTGCACCTAACAAGATAGCATTCACACCGCAATGCAATCCTGACATGCATCAAGTACTGTTCCCTGAATGCTAAGGCACCCACATGGCTCTCACAATGCACCTCTCTGTCTGCACCTAACAAGATAGCATTCACACCGCAATGCAATCCTGACATGCATCAAGTACTGTTCCCTGAATGCTAAGGCACCCACATGGCTCTCACAATGCACCTCTCTGTCTGCACCTAACAAGATAGCATTCACACCGCAATGCAATCCTGACATGCATCAAGTACTGTTCCCTGAATGCTAAGGCACCCACATGGCTCTCACAATGCACCTCTCTGTCTGCACCTAACAAGATAGAATTCACACCGCAATGCAATCCTGACATGCATCAAGTACTGTTCCCTGAATGCTAAGGCACCCACATGGCTCTCACAATGCACCTCTCTGTCTGCACCTAACAAGATAGCATTCACACCGCAATAATCCTGACATGCATCAAGTACTGTTCCCTGAATGCTAAGGCACCCACATGGCTCTCACAATGCAGCTCTCTGTCTGCACCTAACAAGATAGCATTCACACCGCAATGCAATCCTGACATGCATCAAGTACTGTTCCCTGAATGCTAAGGCACCCACATGGCTCTCACAATGCACCTCTCTGTCTGCACCTAACAAGATAGCATTCACACCGCAATGCAATCCTGACATGCATCAAGTACTGTTCGCTGAATGCTAAGGCACCCACATGGCTCTCACAATGCAGCTCTCTGTCTGCACCTAACAAGATAGCATTCACACCGCAATGCAATCCTGACATGCATCAAGTACTGTTCCCTGAATGCTAAGGCACCCACATGGCTCTCACAATGCACCTCTCTGTCTGCACCTAACAAGATAGCGCATAGGCTGCAACACTACCCATGATTTGCATCAAGCACTGGTCTCAAAATGCTAAGGCCCCCACATGACTCTCACAATGCATCTTTATCTACACTTAACTACAGAGCACTCACACTGCATCTCTATCCTTGACTTGAATCAAGCATTGCTCTCCAAGTGCCAAGGCACCCACATGGCTCTCACAATGCACCTCTCTATCTACAGCTAACAGCAGAGCTCATAGGCTGAAATGCTAGCCCTCACTTGCAACACGCACTCTTCCCCAACGGCTCTCACAGTGTACATCTATACAGACTGCATCATTTTATTTTACATTTGCATTGATCTATTGTGAGAAACCAGAAGATATTTCACCCACTAGTCCATGAGGATCTGTCATCCAGATGGCCAGGACACGGCCATTGTTTTTGGATCGAGTTCCTGGGAGTGGACCAGTGCGGGAGAATCACCTGGGTGAGGGGTCTTTGGGGAGAAGAAGTGGGACACCGGATGGTGAGACGCAGTATCCCCTTCCCTGTTACACCTTTACCCCATCCTACGCAGTAGGATATTTAGTAACTGTACCCCCTCCTTTTTACAATACAAACACTTTCTCACTGACAGCATGCTCTGAGGAAAAGCAGACAAACACCCGAGCTGTGTACCTGACATGTCCCAATACTATGGTCAGGCAATTATCGACAATCACTCACACCTGACTTCCATTACACTTCCCCACAAGGATAGAAGGCGGAGCATGAGAGCACAATCTGAGCAAAGAAAAGCACACGAGGAAACAGCAGTTTCGAGACGGCAGCTGATCATGCGAGGAAAGGCAGCAATACCGAAGGAGATCGCAAGTAGGAAAATTCCCTTCACCTTTTCGACAAGGAACCATTACTTTCCCGAAACCTCGAGAGAAAGCGTAAGAACAGGAAACCAGACTGAAGAATCCTGCATTGTGTGTGGGAGATACCCGTATTGTATTTAGAAACAAGGATTGGCAATAGGTTTATTAGTATGGGCCCTTTTATTTTGACAAGACACCACTAGGACTGCATTATTATTATAGCTTGCTCCCATCTTTAGATTTAGGATTAGATAGACGTTTTACAAACCCATTTGAAGTTCAATAATCACCCTTGAACTGTGATCACTTGTGTCTGTCTTACTGTTTGATACCATGCCTTCCTTACGCTATTATAGTGTTTTGTTCAGCAACTGGGACAACTCAAGGTATCAACATGCCCTTTCTACAGTCCTTCTAAGTGCTTTACAAACGTTTACAAATGAATGAGCTAGCAGCTAGTACATTAGAATGGCTGGTATGGGGAAGGCGCTGGCAACAGAAAATAAGTATCACAAGAGAATATTTTGATGCATATAGACATACAGTGTCTTGGAGCAAAAGGCTTGCATTTGGGCTAATCTGCATACCCACAAAGCCTTTCTGAGGTGGCTCTGAACTGAATATGATCTTCCAGCATTGGGGACTAGGCGGCATTGTGGCATGTGTGACTTGGTTCAAATGTATTATTCTCCTTTCTGTTCCTACGATGGGCTTCGGCCTACACCTGACTTCAGCCTAACCAGTAGGTAGATTGGGGGGACTGATCCTTTCTTTGTTTAGAGAATGCCTACCCCCATTTCCTGCCCCTGCTGCCTTTGTCATGCTGCCTCTGTGTCCAGCTTTCATTATGGAACGCACTCCATTTAAGTTTTGCCCCAAGGGCAATAGAACATTTCTGTGGAAAGACACACATAGGGTGTGTAACCACTGCCTTCCACCTGATCAATCGGAGTTCTGCTGCACATCATGCAAACTCTTTAACCCTCAGAACCTAAAGAAGTGCCAGGCTAAGCAGTGGGCTTCAAACACAATTTTGGCGGAGTCAGAGACCTCCGCAGGGATCTTAGAATCAGATCACGAATGACATCCTCAACCCATTAGCCAGGCTATACCTCTCATGGAAACTATCAAAAAGACTGTCTCTCAGGGGTGTGGGAGTTGCACTTGAGAGCCTAAACAAGATGGAAGCCTTAGAGTGATGCTCTCCAAGAAGTTGTAGGGCCAGCAGAAATGTATGTTGTTGCATCGCAACAAAAAGTTGCAAAATCCGACATTCATCCAGTTGTGCGTAATATGTGAAAAGACTAGAACGCACATCCCATTACCTGCCTCTCTCAACCCGTTGCTAATCATAGAAGTCCCCTTTTCAAGAATAGGGATGGACATAATTGGACCTCTATAGACATCCAGACTAGGCAACAAATATGTCTTTGTGATTGTGGACTATGTGACCCGATATACGAAGCATTCCCAATGAAAAATAATACCAAGCAGCAGATCCTTAAACACCTTCTACCGTATTTCTCCAGGGTCGGTTTTCCCAAGGAAATACTAACAGACCAGGATTTACATTTCATGAGTAAGCTTATGGCAGAAGTCAAAGAGCTACTCCACATTACCACCTTGCAAACCTCTGTGTGCCATTCCCAAAGCGATGGCTTGGTAGAAAGATTCAATAAAGCTCTGAAGCTAATTTTACGAAAATTGGTAGATGAGGACGGGAAAGACTGGGACCAAATGCTCCTGTGGGAACTATTTGCAGTAAGAAAAACCTCTCAAGCCTCCACAGGTTTCTCTCCTTTTGAACTGCTCTATGGTAGAGGAGAGCCTAGAGATGTCCTGCAACCTGGGAAGAATGGGAAGAGGCACACATTCCCATCTCACAAACCACCACCAGAATGCGAGAACATACAAAATTGGTTTGAGATCTAGTTTGTACTCATATGGAAAAGGCCCAGAGCCAACAAAAATCGACTTACGACAAAAAGGTGAGTTAAGATCATTCTCCATAGGACAAAAAGTACTGGTCCTCTTACCCTCCTCAGAAAACAAACTTGTCTCCAAGTGGCATGGGCCCTATGAGATAGTAGAACGAACTGGAACCTGTACTTATAAAGTAGCCCAACCAGACAGAAAACAGAAGGTCCATTTGTATCACATAAATCTCTTGAAAGAGTGGAAAGAGAACCCGTCAGCCACCCATGCCAAAGTACTAGCTTGTCTGATTCCTGATGAGATAGATAACTTTGATTTAATTCTTCCCGAGCTATCTATCCAACAACAAGAAGATCTAAAAGATGTAATTACCTCATTTCCGGATGTATTCTCAGAAAAACCAGGATAAAAAGGCACATACCACTATATTAGAACACCTAAGGGCAAAGTGGTCTATTTAAAACCATATAGATTCCCATAACCCCATAAACAGATAGTGATTGAGGAAGTCAACAAAATATTGAAAGCCAATATTATCGAGCCGTCTTCAAGTCCATGGTCCTCTCCTATCCTGTTGGTCACTAAACCTGACAGTTCCTGGAGACTCTGCATAGATTTCCATCAAGTTAATGCCATTTCAGACTTCGATGCCTATCACATGCCATGCATCCACAACCTAACTGATAAACTCAGAGCAGCCAATTTTCTATATACCCTAGATTTAACCAATGGGTAATGGCAAGTTCATGTCTACGGGCCAGATAAAGAAAAGCCTGCAATTTCAATGCCGGTAGGACTGTTCCAATTCAAAGTCCTTCCTTTTGGCTTAAACAGCGTGCCAGCCACTATCCAACATTGCATGGATCAACCCTATTATGATTTCTGTGTTGCTTATATTGACAATATCGGCATTCATAGCAAGACTTGGGAGGATCATCTCTTCCATCTTTATACCATCATGAAAGTCCTCAGAGGGACTGGCTAACGCAGCTAAGTGCAGATTGGCACAGTCAGCCGTAAAGTTACTTGGCTTCTTTGTAGGGAATGGGAATGTACAGCCTCAACATGAGAAAGTAAAAGCTGTCTTAGATACACCAACCCCCAAGACCAAAAGAGATCTTAGAGCTTTTCTCAGGTTAATAGGATATTACTGTAGGTTTATCCCCAACTTTTCAGACAAAACAGCCGCTCTGACAGATAAACTCAAGAATTCTGAACCCCAGAAACTTCATTGCAATGACGAAGATGATATATGTTATAATACTTTGAAACAGACTATGTGCCAGAACTCAATCCTGAACGAAGTCAACCTCTCTAAAGAGTTTGTATTACAGACGGATGCTTCCCTTACAGGATTAGGAGCCGTCCGGTCCCAGGTTTGTGACAGATTGGAACACCCCATATTATTTGCTAATCGCAAGCTGTTACTAGTGAAACAAATTACTCTGTGCTGGAACTAGAGGCCCTGTCCATCAAGTGGCCATTATCCATCTTAGATACTACCTATTAGGATAAAAACTCACACTTGTTACAGATCACTCACCCCTAGTTTGGATTAGCAAACGCAAAGACTCCAACCGTAGGGTCATGCAATGGTTTCTAGACCTATGTTGTAGGTCAATTTCTAGACCTACAACCCTATTGTTTCACCGTCGAACACCGAAAAGGAAAAGACCAGCTAAATGTAGATTTTCTTTTCCGGTTCCCCTGTGAAACAAATGTGGCTACATTGCATTGAGGAAGGGTATGTGAGAAACCTGAAGATGTCTCCCTGACTAGTCCCCAGGGATCTGTCATCCAGGTGGCCAGGACACGATCATCGCTATTGGATCCAGTTCCTGCGGGTGGACCGGTGTGGGAGGATCACCTGAAGGAGGGGTCCTCGGGGAGTGGAAGTGGGACACCGATGGGTAAGACGCGGTACCCCCTTTCTGATAATACCTTTCCCCCATCCTACCTCGTATAATACTCAGAAGCCCCCGCCCCCTTTCCTACACAAACACTTTCCTACACCGAGACAAACAACAAACACTAGGGTCGTTTACCTGACATGTCCCAACACAAAGGTCAGGCAGAATCAGGCAATTAACAATAACTATGCACACCTGCCAACCCTTTCCCTTCACCACAGGGATAAAAGGCAGAGCATGAAATCACACTTCGAGCAAGGCCCAACGCACGATGAAGCAGTTGTTCAGGACCCGCAGTTCAAGCAGAGGAGAAAGGTGGAGAGACCTGGAGGGACGACGAATAAGGAAT
Source organism: Ambystoma mexicanum (assembly GCF_040938575.1). NCBI lineage: Eukaryota > Metazoa > Chordata > Amphibia > Caudata > Ambystomatidae > Ambystoma > Ambystoma mexicanum. Next base: position 12,355,287 of record NC_090921.1, on the reverse strand, counting down.
TGCCCTTGCCCATTGCAACTCAGATCTTTGAAGCCTCCGAAAGGGAAACCATAAGACTGGGAAGTCCAGCTGGCGTGTGGTGTGATTGGTGTCAGCGGCACATGGGGCCCTCTCGCGCTGATATTCAAAGTGGGGAGCATTGCTTGCCACCGTGGTGCCATCGTTGACTCGAGAAACAAGAAAACTCCAACAGTTCAGCACAGCCGGTGAGTCGGAGAAGACAGATAATAAAACTGAACAGTGCTGGGCCCAATGTTGCAGGCGGCAACCTTGTTTAACAATGAAGTTGTGTAATTGAGCTTTAAAGAAACCCTAGAAAAGGTTCAGAAGCAGAGTGGTCAGGCTGCACGTGGCACTAATTCGAAGGACTCCGACTGAAGCTCTTTTATTTTGTGTGGTTTGATGGAAACTACAAAGACCAAGAGGCCTTAGGAGAGGCTGGTATGAAGTAGGAGAGGCTGGTGTGAAGTGTCAAAGTGGTCCTACGAGGGTCAAGCAAAACCCCTCGTACACTCAAAGATCTTTGACATACACAGGAAAACTGAACTGTGTTAGAATGGCTATGTGAACCCGACGCCAAGGGAGGGATGCCAAGGGAAAAGCAAAGAGAAGTAAATCTTGCATTGTGATAAAACTGCTTGAACTGTGAATTTGGCAAATGCGAACCCAACGGAGGGATGCCTGCAAATTGGGATTATACAGCGGTATACTTGTTGAACATTGTGGTGACAAGTGTGAACCGGCTGAGGTTTGCCCACAATGAATAGTGTTGGAAAAGACAGTGAGACGGTCGTGTGTTACGTTATGAGTGAATGGCCGTAGTGAACCCGATTGAGGGAGGCCAACGTTGCAAGAATGATTGGAGCTCGGCGAGGGGGATCGAGGGGGCGAAGAGCAATTGCCCAGCGTGAAAGATTAGCATGGGAACTTTTGTTTTGTTTATTGTTTATGGTTCAGCAGGCCTTCTAAGGCAAGATACTTTGCCGGAAAGAGACATGGCCCCAGAAGGTCATGGGCATCATTGAACGGAACTGTAACCCTGTGCTGGTGTGGCCTAGGAGTGTGCTGTGCTCAAAGGTCCTGCCTTGTCCCATGCTAAAAACGTGGGGAAGGGAGACCCCGGCTATTACATCCTGACTTATCATTTGTGAACACTTCTTTCTTTTCTTGTGAACATTATCCCACACTCTGTGGGGCTGTGGGGCAATAGGTTGGTATACTCAGCAGGCATTCGATGCCCGCGTCAACGACATACACCTTAGATTGTATTGTACGGTCGCCTCTGCTGAGAGTTGTCTGAAAGTGCCCTACCACTGTAGTGGAGTTTCTCACCCATAGGCGAATAGAAGCGTGTCTGTCTTCTTTAGGACTGGGGGGGCATCGTTTTCGGAACATGGTAACCGGAATAACATTCACTGATGCCCCAGTATCGATTGTCATTTGTGTCTCTTGGCCTTGTATGGCCACTAGGCATTTCCATCTTCTTTGCCTTTTTGTCGACCCTGTGCCTCTGTGATCAAGTGCAGAGACTAGGTACACTTTGCTCCCTCTTCTCAGTTGTCCACTTTCTGTCTCTTTTGTTGTGTTGCCGTCGGTGGATGAGTTAGCTGTCTCGACGCAGCAGGCATTAGCCTGTTTATTTTTCCTCTGGGCCCCCTTGTCTTGTTGCGGCTGGGGGCGTTGTATGGGCCCTGACGATCTACAGACTCTCGCATAGTGATCCTTCCGGCCACACGCTCCACACGTGGTTCCTTGTGCTGGGCAATTTTGCCTTCCATGACGTGCGCCTCCGCACCACCCACATTCAGCGGGCCCTGGAATCCTTGATTGCCAACGAGGTGGAGTGTTTGCATCGTTGGGGTCTTCTCTTGACTATTGGCGGCTGGCAATTTGCGCTATCGTTGCTGTCGTCGGTGTTAGCTGGAGCCTCTGCAGGGTGGTGTGTGTCGCCCACGCATGTGATAGTTCCCTCTGACGTCTGTATTCAAGGATTCTGGCTAGTGAGATGCCTTTTTTGCTCAACACCACCCTGCATAACTTTTCTGAGTGCATGCTGTTGATGATTTGGCGTCTGATCTCTTTTTCGATGTTGTCGAACTCACATGAGAGCGCGAGTTTTCTGAGTCTCGTGTGATATGCGTTGAGCGTTTCCTCTTCTAGCTGGTGGTGCAGAAAATGAAAGTCTCGTAGTCCGGGTTTAGTTGTGGCATAAAAAGGGCTGTGAGAGCGTCCTTTGCTAGCTGGTAGATGTCTAAGCCATCTCCGATGACGAGCGAGTTGAAGATGCATAGGACTTCGTCAACCACGTTGAGTAGGAGGTGTGACCTAATTTTCCTGGGCGTTGTGACGTCCTTGCAGTCCATGGCCATTTCAAATTACTGGACCCACAACAGCCATCGGGGGCCCACAGATAAGGGGTCTGTCTATGGGTCAAAAGGTCCAAATGCCATCGTGGTACCCCCTTGCGGCCGCAGGGATGGTGTTGCAGGCAATAGGTTGGCTGCAATCCTCAATGGCGTGCCAGGCCTGGGTGTGGATAGGCCTGTCGCCATGATGTGCGGATGTATGGGCTGTTGTAGAGAGCGTGCGCCAAAACTTCCTCACCTCAGGAAGATTGTTGCTGGCGGTGCTGTGTTGCCTGGTCTGCCTGGAGGTCTGTTGGCTGGCTCCAAACATGTGTTGGCATCAAGCATGCATTAATAGTGTGGTTCTTGTGAGAAGCCCGTTGGTGGGTTGAGGCAAGAAATTGATGCTGTGGGCCATGTTAGGGAGAATTCTCCAGAATGGCTAATTTCCCTTACCTAATGAGTCCCTCAGCAGCTTTTCTGGATTTGTTGGATTTCTTTTTTTCACCTGGTAAGAGTGTGAGACCTTTTTCCCACTCTTACATGTGTTTTGCTGTGTGTGTTTAACATTTTTGTGTTCATAGACTGTGGAGCCTCACCTACTCCACAAGCATCATCTTTGTATTGTGTGTTACACAGCACCTTCAGTGCAGTGACATAGGGTTGTCTTTTAGACTTCCCAACTCAGACTCCATTTTCTGGGACTGACTACTGTCTCCCAGAACATATAAAGTTGCCATTAACTTTATTAGCCTCTGTAAAAACACAGACGCAGTACAAACCATCTTACATGGAGTACTGGAAAGGCTTAATACTTATCCCTTTATGTCTGTTTCTCTTGGAGCATTGTTTCGCTCCCTTTTCATCAAGACTTGGCTGGTGGCAGTGGTAACTACCCTAATTTTTTTACCGCGGTTATCTTAAATAACCCTAAATAACCTTGGTATTGTTTTAGGCTATCTTGGTAGCCTCGAACTTAAACCCGCTAGACCATTGATGTTTTATTAGGGTTCCGGCAGCGATTTTCCGCCATTGCTTTTTGTTAAAATGTTCTCATGTTTTACTCTGCGTGCCAAACCAGGTTTGATTCCATTGTTCACCGTCTTTTCGCGGGCTTCTACGCAGAAGCCCTCCTTAGGCGCCTGTATGTCTGGGGGGGACAGGATGTGCGGGAGGGGTTTAGGACTCCTTGGAGACCCATGTCACACTCTGAAATGATTGGCTGAGGTGACTGTCCCGGCGGGACAGCCACCCTGCTGTGCGATTGACAGCCAGGCTGTGTGAATGGGGGAAAACTGTATAAAAAGCAGGTCTCTGGGGCTGGAAAGTCGCCACTGGAACGAAACAACCGACGAGGAGCTGACGGAAGAGGACCCCTACCAAGACTGAACTGCCCGGTGAAGCCCTGCTGCAGGTCCGAATCCTCGAACTCCGATGACAGAGAAGATCCTCCAGGAATCTTCTTCCCCCGAGCTGGTGGCACCAACCAGTTCACCCAAACTGCAAGCCAGGACTCCCTCCTCTGGTTGAATTCGCTGTACAGAGCTGCAGTGGGCCGGATAGCCAGGAAGGTCGGACCCTGCTTGGGTTTTATTTGTTGCTTTGCTCTGCTGCTGATTTCTTCCCTGGGTAGTGCAGGACCCTCCAGTCTTCCTACTTTGTGTCAGTCCGACAGTCGCTTCAGGAACCGTGAGCCTGCAGGAACTACCAGGAACGTCCGCCTCAGCTACAGCTTCTTCACCATTTCAAATCCGGTTGTGCGTTTCGTTCACCCGCGGCAAAGGTGTTTGAAACCTTATGCCAACTCAAGGGCTTGTCCTTCTCTTCTCTTTAAACTAACTTTTCTGCTGACCAACTTCATCCAGAACTCTTGGCAAAGACTTAACCGCGAACTACCCTGAACTGTGTGATCTTGAGCAAAAGACTTTTGTCTTATTGACTTTGGCCCTAAGCCTATTTAATTTGGTTCCATCAATGTAGTTCCTCTTTCTAGATTGCCCTGCTTACTTACCTGTTGGTGCTACTCAATTTCTGCCTTTGTTTTTCCCTCCCTTTTTGATTGCTAGAGTGCCATTTTGCTCCCACTTCATTTTGTGAGCTTAACTTGTCTGGAAACTATTGGGAGTGGCGTGGTGTATTAGTAACGTGATTTTTTAACGTCTTTACTTTAGTGAAATGTTATACAACTGATGTGTAAATAAATATATATTCTTTTACTCAGAAACCCTGAGTCAGTGTTTGTTTGAATCATAGTAATTGCTGTCCTTTGTGTAACTATTTGATACTGCTCACTTACTCTTGAGATAGGTCTGGCTGCTCAGCCATTGCTACCACTTTAACTGTGTAGTACAGACTTGTACCAAAGGTGAATTTGTACTGTCACTTGTAGTCTTAATTGTGTATGGTGTTCCCAAAGGGTACTGCATATAATTCTGCTTAACAGGACAGATGGGATTAATGGGAAAAAATAATTTTTTTGAAGAAAAAAAAAACAAATCCGGTGGGGGATGGGCCCCCCACTGTGTTTCCAAAAATGTGCCCGTGTCAAGGGCTTATTAGTGTTGTTGTTGCTCACGCATGTGGTGTGTTAGCATCCTCTCCTCCGTCGCCAGTATTCTATCCTCTCCAGCCGGTGCGCCGGCGAGGGAGAGAACATGTGGGGCCCTGCGGGCCGAGGCCTAGCTGCGGAGCGTAATGAAACAGGCACACACACATGGCTCGTGTCTTGCCCAGAACTGCCTCCCCGTGGCGGGGGCGGGGCTTTTATTTAACGCACCTTACGTCACCGTGTGACGGGACATAAGGCGTACATAACAAGTACCTCTGAGGAGGTGCAGTAGAACGTTTGACTTTTTAGAGACCTCAGAGATGTGGGCGGAGAAGGAAAGTGTGGAGTCAAAGATGACCCTGAGGTGCTTAACATTGCAGGTGGGGGAAGGAGGAGGGCCAAGAGAGGCCGGCCAGAGAGAGAGGGGAAAGGATGGTGAAGGTGTGCCGATGAGGAGGATCTCTGTCTTGCAGGCATTGAGACAAAGATCATTGGCGGCATACCAATCTTGAATGGCAGTTAGGCAATCAGAGATGAGAGAGGGAGAGGGCGGTAGCCGAGGGTAGCCTGAAAATGAGTTGAGTGTCATCAGATTAGCACTGGAAATTTGAGCAGAAAAATGGCAATACAGTGAGCGAGATTCGCCAGTTATTGGTTGAAAAGCCAGGGCGTGAGGTTAGACCCCAGGGGAACACTACAGGTAGAGAGGAAGATAGATGATAGGAAAGGGGGGGCGTGGCTACGAGGGCCATGTAGGAGGACGTGTTCTGGAGGAGCTCCTGTGATCCTGCAACGATCCTGACAAATAGTGCATTAATAAATGCCTATGATCGTTGAAATTTCACATGCTAGCTTATGAACGGGGCGGCCTTGCCCGCTGAACTTTGGAAGCATATGAGAGGAGCCGCGACGGAGTTATTCACGGAACGAGATTGTGAGAGTCGAACAAAAGGAGGAGGCAAAATGTCCGACTGAAGGCTGCTGGCCGCGGTTGGACGAGGCGGCAGCAGCGGACTGAAAGTGAAATTGCATAGCGCAATAAACAGAGCTCCCTGTGACAATATGCAAGCCTGAACTAACCTTAATGCCCGAAGCGCGACAGATGATGATGTGTGGGGAGCCCGGCACATGTGTAGAAGTTTCTCTGGCATACGGCAGCAGAGGCTCGCGGGCCACTGAGACAGCTGCGAACTGCAGCGATAGCATCCATTCGCACAAGCGGGATGGCGGCGGGGCTACCAGGGAGCAGGACTATTACTTCAGATCTGATGAGGAGCCGGGAGGATACAATGTTTCCAATGGGCACGTAGCCCAAGGAAACAAAACCAGACAACGAGGTCCACAATCAAGAGGCCACAGAACAGAAGTTGCGACCCGGATGGTGGATGCGTAGGAGGACTGCGAAGAAGGCAGCGGAGCAATGTGAACGCCAGTTGTGACCATAGCGTTCTGGACGGTTGCGCTGGGAGGGAGCACGAGGCGGTAAGCCAATGAATCGTGCTCCGTGAGAGTATGCTGCAACGAAAAGCAGAGGCATGATAAGGAGCACCAAACACTGGTCGCTCGATTGTATTAGAGACCAAAGATACAGGGGCCACCCAGAGGAAGGAAGGGCCGCAGCCCTAGGGCTGACGACGGGCGCATCGGCTCCTCAGACAGGTGATGCAGATGTTCGGTGGTGGCCCCCAAGTGAGTAGCGAAGTGCCCGGGCTGCGCCATAATTAAAAAAGCAACGGCATTGTGAATAAAATGCTTGGAATGGAACCTGGATCGCATACAGCACTATGTCATGAGACTTCCTCCATCCAATGGCGCAAACGCTTTAGCCAGACGCATGATCATCACTAAAATCCTGGCACTGCCCCAACAGCAGTGAAGAAGGGAGAAGAGAGTAGGCTGGCAGGCCACTATAGACTGCCCAAGACAGGTTGAGGGGGGTGCCGGATGAGCCGTTGTGGTGCTGGTGTCCCCGAGTCTGGGTGGCGCTGACGACATTGGGACTAAGTGTGTGTCCCCCCACCCCGAAACGGAGCGAAGCGTACTGGCCGGCCTGCAAGCCCAGTGGATGGTGGATTCAGGATTCGAATGGAGGATGCAAGGCCCATGTGTATGGCCTGACAACTGAAGCTGGGGTCCTTCAATTTCAGTAGTCACCTGACGGTGATCCGGACACGAATCATAGGGCATCCCACAGAGCAATTGAAGAGAGGACCCATATGATTACGTGGGAGAGCACAATCCATTGCGGTGAACAAAAGCTGGGCTTGGAACACCTCTGAGGCGGCCTCCTTGAGCGCGAGAGACTGCAGCGGGTTGCCCCCGCCGGAACTGCAGACCACAAGTGGTGGGGCTGACCTACGACCTACAGCTGTAGCGCCATGTCCAACAAACGCCCTAGACTTAAGGGGAAGCAGTCTACGCTGGACGAATACGCCAGGACGCCGCCCGGCCCAGAAAGTGCCGGGAGCAAGGACAAGCCCCGTGCGGGTAGCATGGCCGTCGCAGGCACAAACAAAGAGGTCCTAGCTGCAATTGCAGACCTGAAGTTGGCTTGGGAAGCCAAACTTGAACTGGCTGTGACTGAACTGAAAACAGCATTGGACCGTAAGGTTGGAGAGGTGCAGGAAGAGGTGAATCTTCTCCGGCAGGATGTCAGGTCACTGGCGGGGCACACTGAGAACCTCGAGAAAGAGGTGAGCCCGAACACGGCGGACTGTGCTTCACACAAGTCGGCACTACACGCCGTGGTGCAGCGTGTGGGCAATTTGGAGAATAGGGCGGAGGAAGCGGAAGGACGCGCCTGGAGGAATAACATCCGCATTGTGGGCTTGCCGGAGGGAGCAGAGGGCCACAACCCCACAGAGTTTATCGAATCCATGTTGTTGCAGGAGATACCTGGAGGGGCTCTGTCTCAGGGGTTCGCGGTGGAAAGGGCGCATAGGGCTCTAACGAGGAAGCCGCCGCCGGGTAACCCACCTAGGCCAGTGATTGCCAAGATCCTTAATTACCGGGATCGAGAAAGGATACTGGAACACTTGGGCAAAGGTGGAACAATTAAAAGGGGGGCGGCAAACATAACGGCCTACCCGGACTATACCCTGATGGTGCAGGGGAGCTGAATGAACTTTGGGGCCGTCAAGAGGAGATTGAGGGAAGTGGGCCATAAGTATATGTTGCTTTAACCGGCGAAATTGAAAGTCTTTCAAAAAAACAGAACTTTTGAAAATCCGGAGGATGCCATGGCATGGCTCAATACGCAAGGCTGCCCCCAGGAGCCGGACATCCAGACGAAAGGAGGAGATGGAGGAGATAAGTAATGCGCAGTGGGGGCACCTGAAGGTGATGCGGCTTGGGACTATGGGACTTGACTATATTCATTGATGCGGCCCGTTGGCCGGTAAGACTAGATTGGAATAGAAAATGAACCACGAGCACTGTGACTACTACTTCATTAAGGAGCCTTGCAGAGCTAGTCTTTACACCCCCATCTAGAGATTAGTTAGGTCACCAATAGCGTGGTGACACCCTGCTGGGGTCTTGGCCTGGGGTTCCAAGTTAGGTCCAAACGCGGGGGAGCCTGAGATCCAGGGATGGAGCTGGGCATTTCTTGGGGTAGGGTGAGGAGCGGGGAGGGAAGGGGTTGTGTGCAGTGGTTTGTTGTAGTTGAGGAAAGGGGAACGGGGTGGAGAGGGGAAAGGGAGTTGGGAGTGTTTGTAGTTTTAGGAAGTTTGAACGAGCCTAGGTAGACTGAGACGGAAGTGGCATCTGGACAGCACTGGTGGGAGGGGAAAGGAAACACTCATAGACCATGGGGAAACTTAAAATAATTATGTGGAATGTCAGGGGACTTAATAGTTATCGAAAAGGAATGAGGTAATGTTGTACCTGCGCAGGCAAAAGATAGATATTGCACTGCTGCAGGAGACTTACTTGACACGGGAAAAGATGGATGCGATTGCGAAGAAATGGAAAGAGGTTGTGGGAGGCTCAACATACTCTGCTTACGCTCGAGGGGTATTCATCTGGGTGGCACCGCACGCCCCGTTTCAACAGTTCCAGGAGGTGGCCGAAATGGATGGGAGGATGGTAATATTGCGGGGACTATTGGAGAATAAGGAGATCAGTATTGTAAATACATATGCCCCCAATCAGAACACGGCAGCGTACTTCAGGGCTCAATGCAACAACCTTAGCATGTGCATGGGTAGTGCAGTGATTTGGGGAGGGGATTTTAATTCTGTACTAAACCCCAGGGTAGACAGATCGGATAACAAGTTTGAGAGACCCACCCCAGCGGCAAAAGCACTGCAGACACTGCTAGATGACTTTGGTCTGGCAGATGTATGGAGAATAAAACGCCCCCAAGAAAGGCAATATTCACACTACTCCGTCCGGCAGCAGCTACATACGAGGCTAGACTATGTCTTTGCCACGGCCAAAGTAATAATAGAGATTACTTAGGCAGAATATAAAGCGAGGGTCCTCTCGGACCATTCGCCCCTGGTTCTTGGGTGGCAATATTGCCCTCCGAGAGCAAGGATTCCGACATGGCGCCTCCGGGCGGAGGCGCTTAAGGACCCGGTGTTTAGGGAGGATATACAGGAGGAGATTATAAATTACTTTGAGGTGAATACGGGTAGCTTTGACTCGACGAGCACATTATGGGAAGCCTTCAAACTAGTGATGCGAGGGTAGCCATAGCTAAATCAAAAGGCCTGCAAGGGGGGATTGTGGCTGAACTACAAGAAACAGAAAGGGAACTAGAAAGAGCACTAAATAAAGGGGGCGGAGACACGGAGCTGATACTCAAACTGCAACAGAAATCTGCAGAACAATGGGAAAGGCTGTGCAACCTCAACTATAAAAAATATATAGAGAGACAACATGCGGGAGGGGATAAAACAGGAAGGCTTTTGGCATGGTTATATAAGAGTGAAACTCCCAGACCCACGATCAGAACGATAACTAGAGAAGATGGTACTGTAGCAGATACCCAAGAGGGAGTTAATCAGGAGTTTGCGGATTATTATAAATTCTTATATGGGGATGATGAGATAAGTAGGCATGAGGAAATAATGGAAACATTAGAAGACATAGGACTGCCTAAAATAAGTGTTGCGGAAAGAGAAGAGTTGGACGCACCGATTATTTTGGAAGAGTTAGAAGAGGTGGTGAGGCAGCTGCCTACGAGTAAGACTCTGGGGGCGGACGGGTTCCCTAGCGAATTTTACAAAGTTTATAGGGAAGAAGTGCTCCCCCCAATATTAGAAATGCTAAATGAGGCGTTTGAGGTGGGACGGTTGCCGAGTCACTCAGGGAAGCGATCATAATACCGCTTCCCAAACCCAACAAGCCGGGGCATAGCTGTAGCTTTTACAGACCGTTGTCGATGTTGAACAAAGACAGCAAGATATTGATGGCGGTCTTGGCAAACAGACTGAGGAGAGTCATTGACAAACTTATACACCCCGATCATATGGGCTATGTCCCGAACAGAAACATAACACATAACCATAAATGGCTCAATCGAGTTGTCGAATGGGGAAGTAAGCATGAAGGCGAAATGGCGATAGTGTCCTTAGACGCGGTTAAGGCTTTTGATTCGGTCAAGTGGCCATGGCTGCTGGCAGCCCTGGCGGGTTACGGAATGGGGCCGGATATGTAAAATGGGCGAAGATGCTATACAGTGAAACGCTGGCTAGAGTTAGAACAGGATCAGTGATATCCGGAAGATGGCAACTCAATAGAGGCACCAGGCAGGGGTGCCCATGGTCCCCAATACTTTATATACTAGCCCTAGAGCCCCTAGCAATATACCTGAGACAGCAATACAACACCATAGGTATTGAGGTGGGTGGGGAACGACACTTGATCTCCTTATATGCGGATGACTTGCTGCTGTACTTGAGGCACCTGGAGGAAAATCTTCAATATATGCTGGAGGTGATGGGGAGATATGCGGGGCTGTCTGGGATAGCGGTGAACCCTCAAGAATCTAGTATTTTCCCTCTAGGTAGTTATAAGGGAATTCCTGGGGGGCGGCTGCGGGTGTTACAAATACCATGGGCGGTAAGTACCTTTCGGTACCTCGGGATAGATGTGTACCACACGGTTGAGGAAGAACATAGGCACAATACTGAGGCAGCCATTGTGAAAATTGAGAAGTGTATAAAATTCTGGGTGACGCTGCCCCTAGCAATGATGGGATGAGGGGCAATGCTGAAGATGGTGGTCCTACCTAGGCTCCTGCATTATTTTGGGAACATTCCATACCTAATACCCAAGAGGTTTTTCACTAAACTGAACAGCATGTGTAGGGATTTCCTGTGACATGGTACTCGGAACAGGGTGGCGCTATGGAAGCTGCAGAACTTTTACGAAAAAGGGGGGACAAAACTGCCTAATTATGAGGTATATTATATAGCGAGCCAGCTGCAATACATTGCCAAATGGCTCTCAGATGAAGTGACCCCCGAATCTAGGCTGTTTGGTCATGATTGTGCCCCATTTGATTTAAGAGAAATGATCTGGCTGCCCAAGGCAGAAATGGGAGAGCGCCCTAAGATGATGAAGCTTGGGTGGAAGATGTGGCGCCAGGCATGTCGGATGATGAGGAACCCACTCCCATGCTCCCCGCAGATACCATTAACTACACTGGCAGGGGTAAATAAACAATTAAGAATGATAATAAGGACCCATTGGGAACCGGTGGGGTTGGTAACGATGGGAGATATCTGGCGAGAGGGGACTATGATGGATTTTGAAGTGCTAGAGGAGGAGACGGGATTACATATGGGCCAGTATATTACATATCACAGAATGGTGCAAAGAATTAGGAAAACAAGGCCCGAAACAGTATTAGAAGAAGAACCAGACGCCATCATATATGTAATATACGATATAACGGAAAGGGGACATGAGATTTCTAGACTGTATAAGATGATGAGGTCTAAGGTCGGGAAAGAATTAACACAATTGAGACTAGATTGGGAAGCGGAAGTGGGGGCCTCGATAGAGGATGGGATGTGGGAGCGGTCCCCAGGATACCATAAGAAGGTTTCAAGGAATGCCAGACTGAAACAGATACAACTGTATATTAGGCATAGGGCATATATGACACCTCAGAAAATATCTAGGTTTAATAACGCCGGACGACAGGCATGTCCCAAATGTGATGAGGAAAATGCTGACATGGTACACATGTTTTGGTCATGCCCAGTGATTGAGCGTTTCTGGGATGAAGTAGCGCAGAGACTGGCTGAAAAAGTGGTCACTATCGTCATAGATACGGCCTGGGCCTGCTTGCTAAGGGTGTTCCCCAGAGCACAGAAAATTAAGCATGTTAGTAAACTGAAGGACCGAGTATATGTGCTCGCAAAAAGGAGGATTGCCATTGGGTGGAAGACATGTCACAGACCACGGGTGGAGGTGTGGTGGAAGGAGTTTCAGAAATGGGCGGAGGCAGAAACCATGGTATGGCAAGAGGCAAGCAATGTAGGTGGAGAGGAGGAGGCTGGGAACCATGATGGCATGGAAATCATTAATAGCGGAATTGTTTGGAACAACACAAGATCTGTCGGAATCCACGGAAAGTGAGACCCCACCACGTGAGGCAGACACAGAATGTTTGGAATAAACAGGCTCGTAATGGGGGGTGGGATATGGGGAGCAGTGAACGGAATTAAATGATGAACAATTGAACTGTTGATATATGCACTGCGTGTTTGGTTTGTATTGTTGTTGGGTGGAATAAATTAATAACATTATTTTTTTTAAAAAAATAGATGATAGGAAGGACCCCAGTTGGACCTGGGAGGGTCGATCAGAGAGCAAGGAGGTCAGCCAAGCCAGAGCCTGATCAATGATACACAGGTTATCACAGAGACGGTTGAACAGGATGGTATGGTTGACCGTGTCGAAAGCAGAAGAGAGGTTGAGTAGGATGAGGACAGATGGAATGTTAGAGTCAAGGTTGGAGAGCAGATCTTCACGGGTGTTCAGGAGAGAAGTTTCCATGCTTCTGGCCGCTCTGAAGCCGGACTGGTGGTCATGGAGACAGCCAACAGAATCAGAATAGAATGAAGGTTAAGCTGAGAGATGGGCAGCTTTTCCAGGAGTTTGCCCAGAAAGGGAATAATGGAGATTGGGTGATAGTTAGCCGGACAGGAAGGATCAGCTGTGGGTTTCTTGAGAAGAGGATGCACAAGGGAGTGCTTCACAGTGGTGGGGAAGGATCCTGAGGCAAAGGAATGCTTGCAAAAATCAGCAAGGACTGGAGCAAGGGTGTCATTCATTTCCTTTTCAGGTGTGGCAAGTTAATTGACTAAGGATTCTGGTACTTGTATTTTTCGCACTTCATTTCTCTTGCAGGTGGCTGGAAACAACTCCCTCCATAGCACAAATCTTCCCCTTGATGGGGGGAGGGGGAAAGACATGGTTGTAGCTCTCCATTTTAAGGCATGATGTCCTGCTGATGCTGCCTTTTGAGCCCGGGACTCCTGGAACAATGTTTAAAAATTGGTGACAAGGCAGGCGCTCTGTTGCTAGTCAAGTTTTCCTGCATTACCTTCTCCTCCAAACGCACGTTTTCATGACTCCATCATGAAAACATGCGTCTCTATTTCTGACACTCTTATAATGACTGCCACTCGCAGTTCATCGCCCCAACCACTCTCTGTACCGCCAATTGTTGATTTAATCTCTCAGAGAAACTTGAAGGAGGTTTACTCGCTTGGGTCCTTATGTTCAAGTCCAAATACTGTGGTAACTGACCCTATACATGCGAATATTGATTCATGTCATGTTTCGGCCCCAGTCTTATCACCCTATAATGCTTCTTATGTTGCCTCTATAGTAAATGTAGAACCAGCCTGTCCCTCGCCCATAAATAAGGAAATGGGCGCTCATAACACCAGCCTTTATCGATCTCCGAATTTGTTTGAACATCCAATGCATGTTTCTGATGATTTGATGACATTGTTTTCGCGGCCAACGCAGCAGAGGCCCCAAGCTCCTTTTTTGCCTCATGTCCGTCCAGTGATGCCCATTTCACCTAAGAACCTTGCACCATTACTGGAAATTACATTATACGGGAAGAATATGGCAATAATGTCATTAACTAAGTTGTTTGAGTCATTGGATGCGAAAATCACGCTGCAATCTAAGCAGATAGATTACATTGTTGGAAAGATGAAAGACTTAGAACAAAATAACTTGTTGAAATTTGGACGCTCTATGCCTCTTGTTAATCCGGAAGGTTCTTGGTGTCCGAATGCAAGTGTTCCACTTAATCCTGTGCCATCTAAACAATTCCGTGAAGCCACAGAACAACGTGCTCTCCATATGTTTCCCGCTATAATACTACCTAGAGAACACAGTAGCGGTGACAATATACCTTGCACTGCAAATTCATTAGACAGTGCCGTAGCTACAAAACCCATAGAAAACTCTGGTAATTCGAAGTACAAAGATTTAGCGCAACGAGCCGAATGCTTATTCCATGTCTCCTAATGATTATCCGCCTTCGAATGCGTTGATTTCAATGATTGATGCTTCACAAATGAGTGAAGCGGGCAAACCGCTATGCCTTGAATGTCAACCAGCCACCATCTCTGGGGCAATAGTTATTGATGCATTGCAGAAAAGTGAGATGATTAAAACTACATTTTCTGAACCTCAGTCCATTATTAAGTCTGGACAGTGGACAGAACGTCGGACATAGATACCAAAAAAGTGAGTCAGCTAGATAATGTCCTCGTTGATATTGGAGCAGAAATCCAAAAATCCATAGAGGAATATTTAAAGTTTAAACAATTAATTCCTGCCTCTGAGCAAAACCCTTCTCAATTATGTCCAAATAGTGGTGTACATTCTGAATTTCCCACAACACTTTGTTCCTCTGTATTTCGAGAAATACCCTCAATACAAATATAGCTACTAATAAAAATGTAGGTACACCACAACATGAGACAAATTTCTCAACACAGAAAACATCAGAACATATATTGTCCTTAAACAACTACCACTGATTCATATTGAAGTGTCGACCGGCTCCCTACTCCCAGTATGACTTGAGAAGAACACGTGTACTGGCAATTTTTGATGGGATCAGCCGTCTCCGAGACATTACCTCACCAGACATCGATCAAGTCGAGTTTATAAATTATGATGATTTATCAGTGGTCAGATTATATTTATCTTCAAATCTTTAACGCAATGTTATTTGGAAATCAAGAATGGAGTAGTTTACGCTGGGATTAGATGCCACTAATTGTGGTATTGACAACAATATAGATCACTCAGACAAGACAGGAGCTGTGGCTCCTGCCAGGCAGATGAGAATATTCCACAACTCCACTCAAGCTCATAATCCTCCTGGCAATGGAGGTCATATCTGCTCTAGTACTGCTGAAACATCCTACATAAACCTATAACTATTGAACGGAGTCTCAGCAGGACGTGATCGCTCTTGCCAGTTGGAATACGTGTGGATTTTCTCATTTGTTTGGCAGGAGTGCTAGCACTTTAGCTGCTTTTGATATAATAGCCCTGCAGGAAACATGGCTGACAGAACAGCCAGTGTGGAATGGTCATGATATAATTCTACACCCAGCCAAAGCAGGCGCAAAAGGTCGGCCATCATCAGGGTTATTAGTGGCGGTTAAAATTGGTAAAGGATTTCAGATTCAACCTTGGGCTACGCCAAACTTAAAGCTACAGATGGTAAGAATACTATACCCTGCAGCTGGCATTGCATGTCTTCATATTTATCGTACTCCAGTAGCTATAGTAGATGATACATTCTTCGCTGATTTGCAATTGCTGTTAAACATGATTTCACAAGCTACAGAAATAACTAACACAATTCTGATAGGTGATTTAAACCTGCAATGTTTGACTCCTCTTAAAACAATAGAAAATCGGATTTACATTAAGTGGTAAACCCTCATGAGATAACGCAATCTGGCTCTCTCATGGGTGATATTCCCGCCCAAAACACTTGGCGAAGAGGTAACAGTAAATCCATCATTGATTATATTTACGTAGATAAATACACCTTCAACATGACTATAAAATTTGGAGTAATCCATCAGGCTCACAGCGACCATGAAATGTTAACTGTACTGTGGTATAGTGACCAACTTCCATCTAATGCCATACAGAAGATGTTCACTTCGTGCTTGATTGTTAACAATTCGAGAATTCGATCCGGTGGAATGGACATTCTTTATTGCACTTGAATGAGAACATTTTATATGACCATTCATGTTCAAAATGGACGGGTGAATCTTATACTTCTATTTTTGCTGTTGTATAAACTTCACTCCAGCAAAACAACATGAGTGTAGACTGGAAGTCCAACAGCACAAAGTCATGTTACGTAAGCAAAAATAACTAGCTCTATGGCTTGAAGCGCATTAAGAGCTACAAGGATTCATTCATTGAATTGTGAATATAGGAATTGGGTTAGGACTAAAAGGGCTTATTTGTATCAATGTGACAGAGAAGCAATGTTGAATACCATGATCTCTGAGAACACATCAGAAATCTGGTCCTTGCTCAATATAGCGAACCCTTCTAAGCAAATGCCTGTTCAGAGCAATGGTGTTTTAGAAAGCACATGGGTCTCATATTACACCCATTTTATGCATGCCCCCTCCCAGCCCTGCTAAGACTTCCTTGGGGAGTTTGAGTGAGGAGGAAATGCAAATACAAGAAGAAGAGCTACTGTATTACATTCTTACATCAAGTAGCTCCAGGGCTCCCGGGCCTGATGGACTCAATAACGTGATGTTCAAACAACATCCTCACTTGTGGGCAAGGATTTTATATAACATATTTTCACAAATACTGAAGACCAACGTCATTCCAGAATCATGGCGTCGCTCAGTTATTGTGCCCATTTTTAAGAGAGGTGATCGGTCCTCTCCTGCTAATTACAGACCGGTCGCCCTTTTGGATGCCCCAGGCAAAATCTTCTCCTGCTTCATTCTTAGGAATTTTAACACATGGGCTACTGAACATTCTACACGTGACCCATATCGGACTGGGACTATTTCAGGTATGGGCACTTCAGTTAATCTGTCAACAGTAACATATATCATTGCACATTACCAAATAATGAAGCAACCGTTGTATTTTGTATTTGTCGACCTACGAGCAGCATTCGACTCTGTATTTCGCGAACTGTTATTTCAAAAACTGCTTCGTGAGGGTTGTCCATTTTATATCATTGCACTCATTAGAGCTTTGCATACTGACACTAGCCGACAAGTCAGGCTGACCCTGGAGGGCATCTTATCGGCTTCCAGTAAGACCTGCAGAGGGCTGAGGCAGGGATGCGTTCTTGCCTCGGCCCTCTTCAATTTCTTTATAGCCGACATTGATGGTGCCTTTGAGAGAATAATAACTGATGGGGCCGAAGTTGGCATCAAGGGCCATTCCTGCCTTGCTTTATGCTGAGGACTTGGTGCTCATGTCCAAGACACTCCGAGGGTTACAAAACTTATTGGATGCCTTGTCAGCTTATGTAAAAGAGAATGTATTGAACATCAAGCTGGAAAAAACTAAAATCTTGATATGCAATTCCAATAAAAAATGCAATAGCAAAAATATCAAATGGGTTGTGCAGGGCAAGCTTCTGGAGCGTGTTCAACAATATATGTATTTGGGGGTAATTGTATCTGATTCCAACAACGTGCCACAATTGTTGAGCCTGAATAGTAAGCTAGACATGCCCATTTCTCAAACTATTATTATTTAGGCTGAATATGGTACGTTCTCGATATCTCCGGCAATTACATACTTTCAACAAAAAATGAACACCTGTCATGTTGTACGGCTCTGAACAGAAGCCATCATACCAGAAATGACGTGGTCTAAATTTGAGGGTAAATTCTGGAAGCGCATTCTTGGATTGCTGAGGTGTATTCCAATGGCATGGATTAGGAATTAATTGGGATTGATATCCCTCCATACACGCTACCTCTGGAAATTAATTGTGTTGTGTAGGAAGTGCATTTTAGCAGTTGAGTCAAACATGTTGATAGGTGTTCTATCTAAGTACATGTTCTCCTCTAGGTATTTATTTGTTCAGAAGTTGCACCTAGTTGTAGTTCATGCATTAGCAGATGCTTATGTATCTCTCCACGATCTTTTGCAGAATCCAACTAGAGCAAAAACCAAATTGTTCCAATGGGACTGGATTAAAAATAGGGAGAAATGTTTGAGATACCAAGACTTTAATGATAATCCTTTTCCACATAAAAGACACAGTACAACGGAGTCTTATATGATCAAATCTCTGTCTACCATGCATAGATCTGAATTCTTGCGCCTCAGGGTCAACATATGTCCAACTAAAGATGTGCAAGCCAAAGGCAAAATTATCTCTCAGCATGAAAATATCTGCCAATTTTGTAAAGTTACAAGTCAACCAGAAACTTTACGTCATCGACTGGTTGACTGTGAAGCTCTTAAAGCAAAACGTATTCAATACTTAAAACCATCTTTACAAGCCTTCAGAGAAATTTCCCCGGATTCACTATGGCAGATGATTTTCTGTGGAACTATTATGTCTCTCAGAATTGGTACAATCAGGTTTTTAAATGATTTAAAGTTGGATGATGTTCAAAACAAATTAATTGAATGTTGACCATTTTTAAAGTGAGTGTTATAATTTTGAAGTTAACTTGAACTTGGTGGCATGAGTTCTAATTAGTTGTGAGTGAAATATAAGAGTTAATTTGTATTGACTATAATATTATTTTATTAATTTGATAAGAATGAATTGAATAATTCACCTGACAGTCTAATGATTATTTTGATGTATATATATGTATGTTACATTTTATTTCTATTCTTGTTTCTTTTTCTGTATACTTTTCTATTTCTGATTTTTTTTAAATAAAATATTGTAAAGTTAATGTAATTCAGCTAAACTAAAAAAAAAAAAAAAAAAGTCCCAGTATGTCTTTTACGCATTACGGTTCCTTTTCACACATTTGCCTGGCAGAGGAGTGGCTATTCTTAAATTCCTACTCCACCTCAACCTGCAGCATTTACCCCAGCATTTACCCCAGCATTTACACCATGCTGACGCAAATGTTGTGGATTTCAATGGAGGTGAAATATGTTTCTGCTTCCTAATTCCCAATCCACCTGCAAAACCTCTGTTTTACGCCAGCATGAGATTGTCATGCGGGCGTAAAACGGTCAGATTGCAATGTAATCCGCATGAAATTAGCGCTTGCTAAAAGCAAGCGGATTCCATAGGAATCCATAAGTAAATGCCCTCTGAATTTGCAGGCGGCATTTACTTTTATACAAGACGTTGAGTATAAGTGTAGAGTGAAGGCGGTTTTACTCTTCTCCTTTGCACTCTGCCTTGTAAATGTTGAAAATTGCATGCAGGGAACCACAGAGCACCCATGTGATAACGTCAGTGGTCCCCTGCATGCATTTAGCATTTGGTTTAATAACCTTGATAATGTGAGTTCTGAGACACACCTAGATCTCTTACAATGCACGTCTGACCTGACTTCCACTGTGCATTGTTTTCTGAGTAATAAGTAATTCATTGAGCACTCACGATGCTCCTCTGCCCTGAAGTTCCCTATACATTAATGTCTGATTAATGAGTTATCCATAGAGCTCTCACAGTGAACCTCTGACCTGACTTCCACCATGCAATCATTTCTGATTGATAAGTAATTCATAGAGCTCTCACAATGTGCCTCTGCCCTGTCGTTTCCTATACGTTAATGTCTGGTTAATGAGTCATCCATAGAGCTCTCACAATGCACCTCTGCCCCGACCTCCACTGTGCAGTCCCACATACAACCATAGAACCAAACACTGCCAGTGTGTCTAATGACTGCATTCACCCAATTAAACTGCTCAGATGGAACCAGAGGTCAAACTTTGGAGAGATTCCAATAGAACGCCTTCAGGGTTGGGAAAACCGTCCACTCCACTCCTCCTTCCAGAGGCATCTGGTTTCTATATGGAAGATGATTCAGAAACATACCACGTCTCTGGCTCCTTTACCAGGGTATAGACTGCAGAAGACCCATACACCACTTGTACCCAGTTTTTTGAAGTGCCAACAGCTCTTATTGATTGGCTTTTCTCTCTGTTGTTTGCCCCACTTCTGATTGTAAATGCTAAAAACTCTCATCCACTTATTAACTGGTCAGTAGCTCTTATTTTATGGGATCTCAGAGGATCTCTTTCCAGATATTGGTGGTTTGAACACTTTATCAAGGTGTTGGTTCGAGTCTTTTTTAGGGGTCTAACACAGCGATTTTCCTCGAATGGGAGGTCCATTTCCATAGAGGGGGGCTCGCTCCGTTATGCATCTGTCCTGTTAACACCTCTGTAAAGCGCTCTGTTATGCATCTGTCCTCTTATACACCTCTGTAAAGTGCTCTGTTATGCATCTGTCCTGTTATACACCTCTGTAAAGCGCTCCGTTATGCATCTGTCCTGTTATACACCTCTGTAAAGCGCTCTGCTATCCTTCTTTCCTGTTGTATACCTCTGTAAAGCGCTCTGTTATGCATCTGTGATGTTGTACACCTCTGTAAAGCGCTCCGTTATGCATCTGTCCTGTTATACACCTCTGTAAAGCGCTCTGCTATCCTTCTTTCCTGTTGTATACCTCTGTAACGCGCTCCATTATGTATCTGTCCTGTTATACACCTCTGTAAAGTGCTCCGTTATGCATCTTTTCTGTTAAATACCCTTTTAAAGCATTCCGTTATGTAATGTTGTACACCTTGGTAAAGCACTCGGTTATGCATCTGTGATGTTGTACACCTCTGTAAAGCACTCCATTATGCATCTGTGATGTTTTACACCTCTGTAAAGTGATCCATTATGCTTCTTTCCTGTTTTATACCTCTGTAAAGCACTCCGTTATGCATCTTTCCTATTGTATAATTCTGTAAAGCCTCCGTTATGCATCTTTCCTGTTATATACCTCTGTAAAGAATTCCGTTATGTATCTGTAATGTACACCTCGGTAAAGCGCTCCATTATGCATCTATGATGTTGTACACCGCTGTAAAGCACTCTGTTATGCATCTGTGATGTTTTACACCTCTGTAAAATGATCCATTATGCATCTTTCCTGTTTTATACCTCTGTAAACCACTCTGTTATGCATCTTTCCTGTTAACACCTCTGTAAAGTGCTCCGTTATGCATCTGCCCTGTTATACACCTCTGTAAAGCGCTCCATTATGCATCTGTGATGTTATACACCTCTGTAAAGCGCTCTGTTATGCATCTGTCCTGTTATACACCTCTGTAAAGTGCTCCATTATGCATCTGTCCTGTTATACACCTCTGTAAAGCGCTCCGTTATGCATCTGTGATGTTATACACCTCTGTACAGCGCTCCATTATGCATCTGTCCTGTTAACACCTCTGTAAAGCGCTCCATTATGCATCTGTCCTGTTATAAATCTCTGTAAAGTGCTCTGTTATGCATATGTCCTGTTATACACCTCTGTAAAACGCTCTGTTATACTTCTTTCCTGTTGTATACCTCTGTAAAGCGCTACGTTATGTATCTGTCCTGTTATACACCTCTGTAAAGTGCTCCGTTATGCATCTTTTCTGTTATATACCATTTTAAAGCATTCCGTTATGTAATGTTGTACACCTTGGTAAAGCACTCGGTTATGCATCTGTGATGTTGTACACCTCTGTAAAGCACTCCGTTATGCATCTCTGATGTTTTACACCTCTGTGAAGTGATCCATATGCATATTTCCTGTTTTACACCTCTGTAAAGTACTCCGTTATGCATCTGTGATGTTTTACACCTCTGTAAAGTGATCCATTATGCATCTTTCCTGTTTTATACCTCTCTAAAGCCTCTGTTATGCATCTTTCCTGTTTTATACCTCTGTAAAGCCTCTGTTATGCATCTTTCCTATTATATACCTCTGCAAAAAAAAATTCCGTTATGTATCTGTAATGTACACCTCTGTAAAGCGCTCCATTATGCATCTGTCCTGTTGTACACCTCTGTAAGGCGCTCCGCTGCTCCCCGAAGCTAGGCCCGCGCTCAATAAACAGCATAATATTAATAAATAATAATAATCTGCTTTCCTTTCTTCCTGACTCTATAGTCGTCAGCTATATCCTTCCCATTGGCCTAGGCAAGGGCAGCCCTGTATTCCAGGGTGGGGGGGGGGGGGCAACCCGTGACATTAAATACCAGGGAGGGGGTGAGTTTGCATCTGTGTGTTCATGGGTTGGCTGGAATACTCACTCCAAAGAAGTCAGGGCCCCATTTGTATGAAGATAAATCAGTAGATACATGTGTTGTCTCGATGTTGTTGATGCCAAAGGTCTGAGTTGATTATTAAAACCTGTAGTGCATTCGGGGTTCACTGCAGGACATACATGTTGTGCGATCATCACATAGCAACTTAGTGAGTGCACCTGTGTTTGAAGAATCTGTTCATCATGTGCAATAACCAGGTGTAAAATGTATGTTGAATAGCAGAGTGCCACAATGCTCTGACGATGGCGTAGTGCTTTAGGCGCTTGCCGCAGAGGTCGGTGCTCATATGCCAGATAAGGATTCCAAGCCCTAACCAGGCAGAATTAGTCATTCCTCGTTCTGAAGTTGATAAACTCGAGTAAATAAACTTTGGTGATAGTAACACCTGCTCTGCTACAAAACAAGCCACCTGCACCAGAAAACGCTGGTCATAAAAACTAGCACTGCTGCATTAAGGCCCAGGCCAACAGTGTGGTCTCCACAATCAAAGTTTCAAAAAACTGGGTAGCCCACGCCAATGAAAAGATGAATGCATTAGTCAGAGAGAGGGGAGTAGCTGGTCAAGGTGTCGAGACCCATACTCCAGCTTCTGTAACCCTGGGCAGAGAATCTTATTTCTGTGCTGCCTTCGGGGAAAGGGGTGGTCTTCTTTTTTTATGGAAGCCATTTGAGTGGAAAGGCGGAACAGAGATCTCCAAAGATTGCAACCGCTAGCAAGGTCACTGAAGCATCGGCTCATTTGACACAACACTGCTTTGCTTTTTGATGCAATTTCAAATGGTATTCTTGACATCATGAAACACAATCTGGACGTCTGCATCAAACAATGACAATAAACAGTTAACCTATTAAAGAGGTTATTTTGTTTGGTATATTAAAATCTTCAAAATACAGTAGTGAACCGAGATGGTTTAGGTGCACATCAATTAGTACTCAGATACTTCTAGGCTTCAATTTATGATGGAGAAAATGCTACCATAACTGCACTTTCTGCATGGTATGTTCCTGCACAGATACGTTTAAGAATATGTCATGTAAGTTCATCATGTGACTTTTGTACTGTTTGAGTCAAGTCTGCAAATTGAAAAATTGTTTCCATTTCATGAAAGTCAGACATCCACAATGAATTGCACCATGTAGTTTGAAAATAATTGAGATACAGCGGGGCTAATCACCAACAGACTGGGCTCAAACTGGGTGATCCTAGGCAACTCATTTAATTCCATAGTGCCTAATCTCCTAAACATTGCCAATCCCTAATATTTCAGAGTTGTCTACACGTACAACTAATGCAGTTCTCAGGGTGGAGTCTTCACAAAATCCACACCCAAGGTTTAAATGGCTGTGGTGTTGCTTTATATATAATAAAAGTGGCCATTGGTATATTAGACACCACAGTTTCTTTCTTGACACTCTCATGGCAGCACCACTCAAAGAACCACGGCTCCCCCGCTCGCTATGGAAGAGGAAACTAAGCTTCACCACCCTGATGAGGCCTAACATGTCTAGCATTGCCTGAGTTTCCAGGCAGAAGAGTTTTGGCCTAGCCGTTCTGCTCCCGTTGGTGGCAGTCACAATACTTATTCGCCTATGGCTGATCAGCTTCTTCAATGGCACAGGTGCGCTATAAAACAGCGTAGTGCCAGTAGTTAGGATTTAATTGAAAACCTAGCACCCGTCACATATATCGGTTATAGTGCTTCTAAGCTCAGTCTCTGTTCAGGTTAGTGCACCTTCGATGTTACTCCCAGTAGGAGTTCTCTACGTGCTGCGGTTTGTGCACGTTACTCGCTGCTTCCAGTTTGTCTCCTTCGTGCATTTTTCGTGCATTATGTGAAGCTGCTGATCTGGGTAGCCTGCCCATACTGGGGCATGTGAACCTCTGCCATGTGGCTACTGGCCTGTGCCCTGCATCTGTATGGCAGCCTGCATGCCTTCCTTGTGGCGGCCAGTGTTAAACTGTGCCCTACACCTTTGCCTGTGCCCTGCATCTGTATGGCAGCCTGCCTGCCTTCCTTGTGGCGGCCAGTGTTAAACTGTGCCCTGCACCTTTGCCTGTGCCCTGCATCTGTATGGCAGCCTGCATGCCTTCCTTGTGGCGGCCAGTGTTAAACTGTGCCCTGCACCTTTGCAAGAACACAAGTCCCCAGGGACAGATGGTGTGGCCCTTGAAAGAAGATTGCCACTAAGGGGTGCAGCTCGGAGACTTCCCCTCGCAGTCCTTGGGGAGTAACCCTTTGTGCGTTTTAAAGGAAGGAGTTGTGAAGTAAAATTTGAAATCTTTCATTCAAAAGTAATTTTTCATGAAAACCATTCTAAAATGTAAATTCGGTCTCCCCTCACGACTCACTGTGTGAATTTTTCTCCCAACCACAACTCAAACACAGAAGTTATGATGTGTAAAGGTGGAGACATTTTTTAATATGTTTATGTTCGAAGAGCTCCCTGCTAATACGTTTCCAGTCCCTCATCAGTCATAAGGCTTATAGTGTATTTCATGCATATGTGCTGGGGTTGTTGTGGTGCTGGTGGTGGTCCAAAAGGCATTAAGGCTTAGAATCAATTATATGTTTGACATACCAGGGGAGCCAACTTGTGAATTTCCTAGGGGGTGCCCAAATATAGGAAGCGACATCACCAGCGGTCATATTGTTTGTTTCGTATATGCCCGCATTTGCACGTAGTCGCCAACTTGGTGCGAGTGGGATTGGGGAGGGGGGCGCGCTGAGCAGGGGACACATTGGCTAGCGTGTACTGCATATACTAAAGTTAAGTAAGAACGAGGTTTAAACCTTCCAGTTGCATTCCAGTAGGCGAACACTGCCCCTACTCCACCCCTCTATAATCATCCAGGTTGTAGTAGCCCTCAAAAGGCAGAGCAACACAACTGGGATGGGAGAACGAAATGCCATCCCATCCTGTGAGTGTGTCAAATCTCAGAGCAAAGACTGTGCGTGTGCCTCCTACCTTGGAGCACAATCTCACTCATTTGGTGCACATCTCGCAAGTGGGTGCATGGGAATCTCATGCGTGTGTGTGGGCTGCAGACCCCGGATCACATGCTCACTTCTTCAGTGTGAAACTCTGGCCAAGGCTCTTTGGGCAAGCATATGGAGCGGGCACCTCACTCCTTGGAGCATAGTATACCCGTTGCTGGTAATCTCACAACTGAACGTACAGTTTCACTCTTGGGCATCTCGGTGACTTCAGTGTACTTCAGTGTACTTCAGATCTTCAGACTCTCTGGAGGATAGCTCAGGGGTAACGTGCTCACCTTAGAAGCAATATGACATTGAGCAACACAGGTTCACATCCCTTGGTCGGTGCTTAGAAACCTCTGGGTATTACGTGCATAATAAATAACCAAAATACATCTGTTGAGAAGTGCTGAGGCCTTGTCAATTAGAATGTAGCAGCTCAACTGATGTTGTCCCATGAAAGGTATTGCATTTCCACTAAGATGAACTAGCATTGCCTTAACAAAAGCATAGTATTACCATTATAGAAGCCCTGTTGCCAAGGGACTTGTTTTGCATCTGTGGCTCCATTTCTAAAAATCGTTTTGGGTTGGGTGTACCTCTACATCCGTGCACCCGGGTGCACAGATGTGGAAGTATACCCAACCCAAAACGATTTTTAGAAATTGAGGGACAGATGCAAAGCAAGAGCCTCTTGCTTTGCATCTGTCCCTCAATTTTTAAGCATCGTTTTTCCCCGGCTTTTACCCGGGCCTCCAGAGATATGGAACTAAGAGGGCCATCCATACTGCGTCTCTTCTCTGCGGCGGGGGGGCGGTGACTCAGCCCCGACTTCATTCTGCCGGCGGTGCCCGTGCCACGGAGCACCCACGTACTCGGCACCACTGTGCCATACACAGGTCGCCTCCATGGTAGAGCATGTTTACATACATGCACCTTGCAGGTGGACGGAAAGACTATTCCCCAAGAACGGCGCCTCTCACACAAGAGCGTGCACTGCTTCGGCTGTTTGAGTCTGGGCAATGTGCAGGGCACAGTAGTCACCAAGGGCTTGTGTGCATTTCTCGAAGGGGTGCAACAGAGCTTGCATCATAGGCTCCCTGCACTCAAAAGGGGGAGGAAATCACAACTCGCTATGATCAGCCCATACGATTCATGCCACGGTGACATTTAAAAAATAGAAAAAAGCATAGACCCTCCCCAACCCCCCCCCCCCATAGGGACTGAAACATTCTGTGCATACCCCTCACCCCCTCCCATAGGGACTGAAATGCCAGGCCGGCATGCTACATTCTGTGCATATCCCCCACCCTCCTCCCATAGGGACCGAAATGCAAGGCCGGCATGCTACAGGCTGTGCATATCCCCGGCCCCCTCCCATAGGAACTTAAATGCAAGGCCGGCATGCTACAGTCTGTGCATATCCCCTCCGCCACCATAGGGACTGAAATGCAAGGCCGGCATGCTACAGTCTGTGCATACCCCCTCCGCCCCCCTCCCATAGCGACTGAAATGCAAGGCCGGCATGCTACAGTCTGTGCATATCTCCTCCGCCCCCATAGGGACTGAAATGCAAGGCCGGCATGCTACAGTCTGTGTATATCCCCTCCGCCCCCGTCCCATAGGGACTGAAATGCCAGGCCGGCATGCTACATTCTGTGCATACCCCCCGCCCCCCTCCCATAGGGACTGAAATGCAAGGCCGGCATGCTACAGTCTGTGCATATCCCCTCCGCCCCCATAGGGACTGAAATGCAAGGCCGGCATGCTACAGTCTGTGCATATCCCCTACGCCCCCATAGGGACTGAAATGCAAGGCCGGCATGCTACAGTCTGTGCATATCCCCTCCGCCCCCATAGGGACTGAAATGCAAGGCCGGCATGCTACAGTCTGTGCATATCCCCTCTGCCCCCATATGGACTGAATTGCAAGGCTGGCATGCTACAGTCTGTGCATATCCCCTACGCCCCCCTCCCATAGGGACTGAAATGCAAGGCCGTCATGCTGCAGTCTGTGCATATCCCCTCCGCCCTCCTCCCATAGCGACTGAAATGTAAGGCAGGCATGCTACAGTCTGTGCATACCCCCTCCGACACTATAGGGACTGAAATGCAAGGCCGGCATGCTACAGTCTGTGCATACCCCCTCCACCCCCTCCCATAGGGATTGAAATGCAAGGCCGGCATGCTACAGTCTGTGCATATCCCCTCCGCCCCCATAGGGACTGAAATGCAAGGCCGGCATGCTACAGTCTGTGCATATCCCCTACGCCCCCATAGGGACTGAAATGCAAGGCCGGCATGCTACAGTCTGTGCATATCCCCTCCGCCCCGCTCCCATAGCGACTGAAATGCAAGGCCGGCATGCTACAGTCTGTGCATATCCCCTCCGCCCCCATAGGGACTGAAATGCAAGGCCGGCATGCTACAGTCTGTGCATATCCCCTACGCCCCCCTCCCATAGGGACTGAAATGCAAGGCCGGCATGCTACATTCTGCTGTTGTAGGATAAAAAGTGCACAGAAGGGTCAATTCATAAAGTGTGTATCCCCGTGCATCTATTCACAACAAACAATAAGCACTTCTCATTCATAATGCACTTTTGAAATTCTGAAAATGCCCCTTCAATGCACTGGTTTTGCGCAATTACACTAGAGCATGACGGGAGGAGCATTTCAATGCTCACATCTATGCTGCACATATTCTGCTGCATTTTATTGTAATTTCTGCCAACTAGTCTCACAGAATCGAACCTGTTTGCATCTCACACACAGTCTGTGCATAGAAAATAATATATTGCCACCAAAAGACTGACACAAGGTAACAAACTAGAATGACCCCAAGACAATGGAAGAAAAGAATACAAATGTAAAATACAATGACGATTGGATTGAGGAAATGCCAGCCCGCCTTGCCACCCCGGAAAGGGTGACCTTGGCATTCAGCGGGGGAAGAAGACCTGTGCACAGACATCTGTGGCAAATACCTGCATCTATCAGAATACCTCTGCCTGCATGGCCCTGTGTGGGGCACCTGGTTACCTATTGCAAGCACATCTCTCACTTCCTCCTTTCATGCACAGTCTGGATAAGTGCTTCATTCCTTGCTCTGTGATCATGGTCATTATTAATGCCTTTTTATTTTTTAATAATAATACAATTAAAAAACAAATCTAGCTTAGATAACCTTTTTCGAAATACAATATAATGTCAATGGAACTTACTGACTTACTGTTTCAGGTGGTCAGAGCAAGCCAAGGGTCCAAGGGCGCACTTCCAGTTGCGTCCTGCTCTGACTGGTTGAGAAAGCGCCTTATGTGTGTAAACCATGTCTACGTGCATAGTTACATGTACAGGCTGATACAACACATCTGTACACATTCATAACCTCTGATGTGGTCCAGATGCTTAGTTGCGGTCCTGGTTTTGCAAGTTCAAGTCCAGGTTGGCACAAAAACACTGAGTGATCTTTCGCGTTTTGCTTAGCATCAGCCCTAAAATGAATCGCTGTGAAATCCTACACCAACAATCCTCCCTGTGCTCCTACCTCCACAAAAGAAAAATCTCCCCTTCTGCACCCAGGGGAATGTGATCAAGGGCTCAAATTGTTTATCCATTCACCAAACTGTGTGACCCTGGGCAAATCACATCTTCTAATCTGTCCCAGTTCCCTTATCTGTCAAAATATTGCATGTGTGCAAATAAACTCAGTAATATTAGTAAGCATAGAATGAAAAAAGTGAACAGTGTACATTGAATGTTCTCAGTCATATCTGCCATAATAGACACTCTGACATAGAAACGCCTAATTGCTCTGCCAACTCCACTAGCCAAGGACAATAAAGCTAAACAATAATCTGTGCCCTCTTCTTTGATGCCCCTATCTTCTGGTTCCTCATTGACACTCACAGGATAAGGGACGGAGGGAACCAGGCAAGTAGATATGCTCACCAAACTCATGGGACGCGCTTCCTGGTGGAATCGTTTCAGACGATCATCCAGGGTTGGCGTGCGCACAAGGGAGACTTATGTAAAGGTTGTTTACCAGGCAGCAACACCCTTGTCCCCTGCCACCTCAGTGTTTTGAGGATTGTTTAAGCTCAAGGAAAGTAATTAAGGAACACATAAAAGTTTCTAGTTTGTATTAATTACAGATCTTTGTAAAGCCTGAACTTTAACGTCCCAGGGGCAGATTCTCAAAACTTTTGTTGGCACAAAGCTGAGATGAGCAAGAAATCAATGTGTACAATTTATAGCACTGTGCATCCCAGAGACGCCCCAGTGCACAGAACAAGTGCAAAGGGAGCCCAAAAGTTGCACAAAGTGACCATCAAGCACGTAAATCAAGCTGGGATATCATTGAGTTTCTCAAAAGAAGATTTGCTCCAAAAATGACCTTCAGCATTCGCTGCAATCACATACTGGAGCGAGTGACCCACAGCAGAGTGCAACTGGTTTCTCCACTAAAGCAAGAGACCAAGGCCACTCTGTTGAAGAAAAAACACCAGATTGCAATTTAGGTTACCACTAGGAAATAGCGTCAATTTAGGGAACACATCCTGTTAATAGCAGCTTTTTCTTTCATGTTGAGGAAAAGGGAGGAATTCATAACTTAAGCAAGATAGCGCTTACTAATGACCTTTTGGAAGGCAACATTTTATTTAAATAAAACTGGTGCTGTCTCCTTCCATCACTCGCGTGATTCCGGCCTGCAAACTGTCGCTCCATCTAGTCATGTGCTGTGGGTGCTTCTGAGTACCCTTTCCCTCAGTGTCTTATGGGCCCTTCTGTGTTCTAATGGCAATTCCTCCTGGCCTTTCCAGTCTCCATGTGCCAGCAAACATGGGCTCCTTTTCACACAGTGCTTCATGGGTCCTGCCGCGTTCTAATGGCAGTGCCTTCTGGCCTTTCCAGTCTCTTTGTACCAGCAGACACGGGCTCCTTTTCCTGTAGTGCCTTATGGGCCGTGCCACGTTCTAATGGCAAAGCCTTCTGGCCTTTCCACTCCCCATGTGGCAGCAAACATTGGCTCATTTTCCTTCAGTGCCTTATGGGCCTTGCCGCTTTCGAACTGCAATGCCTTCTGGCCTTTCCATTCCCCATGTGCCATCAAATGTGGGTTCCTTTTCCTTCAGTGCCCTATGGAGCATGCAGCTTTCCAATCACAATGTCTTCTGACCTTTCCAGTCGCCATGTGCCAGCAAACATGGGCTCCTTTTCCCAATCTATCCTGCTCTCCTCACTAAATCTGGTAGGAAGAAGTTTAAAAAGGACATACTGGTCTCCAACCCAGGCCTCCCTATCGCTAACACCTATACCAGTGCCTCCTCTAGGCAAACCCTCAACCTCTTTGTCGTTCCCTCGCCAGACCTGTGGACTCTTCATATGGCCTTTGTGCTTTCTCCTCTCTCTTCTTCTCCCATTAATGGTGGCACCTGGTGGGAGGCCTTCCTGGGCTCCTTCCACCCCTCTAAGGTCATCATAAATGTTTACCTGAATGGTACCGTCTTGGTCCAAGGACTTGAGGCAAATCTTCTCCTCTTTGATAGACGCTTCCCTCGCTTTATCAATTTCCTTCCTTCTCCTGCTGTCCCCTCTCTTCCCTCCATGGCTTCCTTGCCTCCCCCTGCTGTCTCCTCCTTGGCAACTTTGCCCTCTCCTCCTTCCTCCTCTGCCTCCCCTCGGGCTTCTTCTACAACTCCGCAGGGCATAAGCTGTCAAACACTCCTCTGACATCTGACACCTCCTGGAAGAACTTGACCTTGATGTCCTCGGTCTCACTGAGACATGGTTCACAGCCATCTCTGTCACAAGCTTTGACACTCTCCTCCCTGACGGCTACAAGACCATCTCTGCGCCTGGTGCAACCGTTCCGGAGGGGGTGTAGCCATGATTTTCTGCGAGTGGATTCCTGCCTCTGTCATTCCTATGCAGGCCTATTCCTCTTTCGAATGCCTCATCTGCAAGCTCTCTCTCCCTCTCCTAGACATTATCTTACTCTGGCTACCATCTATCGGCCACCTGGCCAGATCTCCTCCTTCCTCTCTGAGCCTGCGGACCTCTCCTCTTCCCTCCTGGTCTCAGCCACTCAACTCCTCCTTCTTGGAGACTTTAACATCTACCTGGAGGCTTCCTGTCCTTCCTCGGGACTCTTTCGCAACCTCTGCGACTCTCACTCTCTATCCTCCCTTCTGCCCCGACTCACTCTGCAGGGAACACTCTTGATGATCTGATCTCTACAGACCTTCCCCTCTCTATCCCTCTCACCACTCCTCTCTCCTGGAGTGATCACTTTCTCCTTTCCTCCCAGCTCATTCTCTTCACCCCTCAGGCCAAGCCAACTTCAGCACTGCCACCTCCCTTCTCAGTTATCCGACCCATGAAGTGTGTGTCAGTTGAGAATTTCGACGCCACTTTCCCACCTCTGACCCCTTTGGCTGATTCACACCATGACACAGCCCTCTCCATGCTGCATTCTTATTTATCTGATACTCTCGATGTTCTTGCTCCTGTCATGAGGATCCTCCTGAAGCCCAAAGTCAAATGCAACTCCTGGTACGACTCAGACCTCGCCACCCTTAAACACAAGTGCAGAGTGGCTGATAGGAAATGGTGTGCTTCCGGTACATCCTCTGACAAACTGGCCTGATCCGGCTCCAAATGATATACCGGCTCTCTATCTGCACTAAGAAGAGAGCCCCCATCCAAGTCCACGCCTCTGCAGCATCTGACAACTCAACCTAACTCTTTAAAATCTACAAGGAGCTGGCCAATCCTGCTGCAGTCTAAACCTCTCCTGTCCCCTCCCAGGCCCTTTGTACAGCCCAGTCTTCTTATTTCATCTCTAAAACTCAGGACATCCTGTCCTCTCGATCTTCCTCTTCTCCTGACCCCTCTACTCCATGCTCATTCTCTGGCCCTTCTTTGGCCACCTCTCCTCCCTCCTTCTCTGCCTTTCCCCTGTTCTCACCAGACAAGCTTTCTAGATAACACAAATCCAAAGCAGTGTATTACTACACGGCAAGCCCAGCTGCACTCAATAAGGACATAAAATCCCTCTATTTTCAATTAAATTCACTTAACTATTGGATGCCTAAACGGCATGAATTCTGTGGTGTGTAGACACCACTTGATAATTTATGATTTCCAAAAGCAAATGTAATTATTACATTATACAGTGTTAGGTAAACGATAATTTATAAAGTAGTAATAAAATAGTAAAAAAATGTAGCAATCAGAACCCAAACATAGCAATTAGCTTGTGGACTTTAATCTTCAAGATCCAACAAGTCATACCAAAATAAGAATAATGCTAGTACAGTTAGTATTCTCTAATGTACAGAACACGGGGACTCATAAATATACAATGTAACATAACTTGAAGTAAACAAAGGTGTTGATAAACAGCAATTCTTATAGAGCGACCCTGATGTTAATCTGTATGACAGTTACAGTACACAATGATCTAAAAGCATAGGTTCAATTATTTCACATGTACAAATGAAATCTCATATCAAGATGTTGAAAATAAGGCCGACGCGTTTCGGTTCAAAGAACCATCTTCAGGGGATAGATTTCATTTTTCAAATTCCATATTCATAATCACAAGGTAGTAACGCAGTCTCTGTAAGGTAGTAAAGAGAAAAGAGGAAGGATTTCTTAGGTAAACTTCTATAGAAGGTATACAGTCTAAAAAAATGCAGGGAAGGTCAAAATAACTAACCTTGCTGAATCTAGAACCAGGGAACAGAAAGAGAATCCAAACACACAACACGAGTGGCTGAGAGCCACAGGCTGCTAAGGTATCTAAAGAGTAAAATCAGAAGGACCAATCGTAAAGTAAAGCACCACAAAATGTCGGTCCAAATAAGAAGTAAACACAGTAGAATAAATAAGCATGAAAATACCCTCAACGAAAGGGAATTTATAACGCCAGTGCCAGAGGTAAGCACAAAGATGCTAACCCCATTAACTCTTGGAAAAAGGAACCAAAAGTCTGTGATAAAGCGTAACATCCACCAGGATAGCGTGCATTACAGGCGTGTTTAAAGGCCAAAAAAGCCTAAAAGAAAAGAAAGCGGGCGAGCAGATGTGACAGAGCATCACCAATGAGTGGGTAAAACGAGACGGTCCTGCATCCCAGAGCAGGAAGCATGTACCGAGAGGTTTAGAATATGGAGTCTCAAATGGCAGATAAATGCATACCCAAAGGCGCAGGAGTAAGACGGTCATCTCGCTACAGCCGTACGTGAAGACTTAGCGTAGTCAGACAACAAAAGCATTGTCAGGGTGATCTCGCGCATGCGCACGAGTACATGAAAACGGCGTCCACATTGGAATGGGACGTCGGAAGTCGGCGTTACCATAGGGATGTCAAGTAACAAACTCATAGCGGCCGAGAAGTTACTATGAGACGTGAATCGGGCAGCATCAAAAAGAACCCAGTGAGGTAAATGCGACATCTGGAAGTTAAAAGTGTAAAACAGTAAAAGTAGTCTCGAAATCAATATAGCGCGCGCGTGGGGGCAACAACCGTAGCTCAGAGGAACTACGGGGTGCCCCCACGGCGCAGAGGTGTCCAATCTGGGGGAAAACACTCAAGGGCCACCGAACCACATGTGGAAAGGCAGCCAATAGGTCAGGTCAAAAGCGGAGGCGAAAAGGATAAATCCGAAAGCTGATCATTACATCACAACCTTGGCAACAGAAATAGGGACTAGTTGGGGTATAGGCTGAGAGAACAGCGAGGTACAAAATCAAGAATGAGGAGAACCAAAGTCAAGGGCCGAGGGGACACAGTAGAACAAGGGCCAATGAATAAGAATTGACCACATAAGTGAGGCGACAAGTATGTAGAAACAGATCAATCGTCAGGCAATGACATGCGCTCGTCATAGCCCAAGAGGTTGCAGTTATATTCAGCTCTGGTCAATGAAGGAATTACATAGTGCTCCATGCTTGAAAGCCATATGAAGATGGTACAGGGTATACCTCTAACTACAGACATTGGACAACAAGTGTAGCACTAATACAGTGACATAGTCATACAGTAACATACTTTTAAAAGCAACACATACAGTTTGACAGTTATCACATATCCAGTTTACACAAAGCACATAAGGTCAAATTCGGTATTCATGCCTCGTGGGAATAGAGAGTCCAGTAGTTCGATCCATAAAATTTCATGTTGCAACAGTTTGCGCTGTATATCACCTCCCCTACTTCCTGCTGTGATTTGCTCAAGTATAACGCATTTTAATTGAGCAATTGTGTGTCGTGCTTCAGAGAAGTGTAGTGATACTGGTGACTTGAGACTCTTGGTGCGGATATTGGATTTGTGTTCTGACCATCTAGTTTTGACTTTTCTTGTGATCATGCCTACGTAGTATAAGCCACATGGGCATTTTAGTGCATAAATGACATTTTGAGCATCACATGTGCATG
This sequence comes from Ambystoma mexicanum, assembly GCF_040938575.1. Lineage (NCBI taxonomy): Eukaryota > Metazoa > Chordata > Amphibia > Caudata > Ambystomatidae > Ambystoma > Ambystoma mexicanum. The sequence continues at coordinate 12,320,675 of NC_090921.1, read as the reverse complement.
AATGTTTGAGAAAGATGGGTTTACCAGAGTGAGGGTGTGTTATGCTGTTGCCTTTAATGATGTTGCCACAATGTTGGCAACTGTGACAGGGGATGGTACCTTTATAGTTTTTCTGTGAACTAGAAGATGGAACTTCTGCTTTTACCAGGCTTTTTCGTAATGACCTACTATTCCTGTAGGCAAAGATTGGAGGTTCATCAAACAATTGCTGCAATTGGGGATCCATTCTGAACATGTTCCAGTTCTTTTTTATGACTCTTCCGTCTGGGTGAACTGAGAATATTTTCGTGTTCTAGATGGTTCATGTGGGTGTTAGCATAACATGGTGCCATTGCTGCACCCATGCTAGTTCCAGATATCTGAATGAAAAAGCGATCTTGAAATTTGAAAAAAATTGTTTGTAAGCACTAATTTCAATAGGGTTAATACAAATAGTCGGTCTCCTTGGCATTGCTCTGATTGAAGTAGAAGCCGTTCAGTGGCTTCAAGGCCTGCTTCGTGTGTGATGTTGGTGTAGAGGGATGTCACGTCCATCGTAAACATCACATCTCTTCCTTTGACAAATTGCACATTTTTAAGTTTATGTAGACAATGCATTGTGTCTTTCACGTAAGTCTTAGAGTCCTGTATGAGTGGCCCTTGAGTGTCTTCCCCCAGTTATGCTAACACCTACATGTACCATCTAGAACACGAAAATATTCTCAGTTCACCCAGATGGATGAGGCACCTGCCACTGTATTTGAGATACATTGACGATATTTTCGGAATTTGGTCCGGCCCTGTGGAAGAATTGCAAAACTTCTTCGCGATGATGAACTCCATACATCCTCGTATCAAATTTACCACGGAGATAAGTGACACTACCATCCACTTCCTTGATGTTGAGATATATGTGAAGAACGATACTCTGGAAACAAGAATTTACACTAAGAAGACTGATAGAAATAGCCTGTTGCTTGCTACAAGCTTTCATCCAAAGAGAACTGTTGACAGTGTCCCATTTAGCCAATTCTTGCGCTACAGAAGAATAATCTCGGAGACCACCGAGTACGAACGACAATCACAACTACTTGAAACGAAATTTACATCAAGAGGATATGACTAATTGAAAATCACAGAAGTCGCAGATAAAGTCAAGAGTACTGGGAGAGAGTCACTACTGGTCCCAAAACCCCCTAAATCAAGTGAAGCACTTGTTTACGTGACTACTTATTCCATGCAGAGCATGAAGATCAAAAGAGTGATAAAAAAGAACTGGAACATGTTCAGAATGGATCCCCAATTGCAGCAATTGTTTGATGAACCTCCAATCTTTGCCTACAGGAATAGTAGGTCATTACGAAAAAGCCTGGTAAAAGCAGAAGTTCCATCTTCTAGTTCACAGAAAAACTATAAAGGTACCATCCCCTGTCACAATTGCCAACATTGTGGCAACATCATTAAAGGCAACAGCATAACACACCCTCACTCTGGTAAACCCATCTTTCTCAAACATTCATGCACATGTGATGCTCAAAATGTCATTTATGCACTAAAATGCCCATGTGGCTTATACTACGTAGGCATGACCACAAGAAAAGTCAAAACTAGATGGTCAGAACACAAATCCAATATCCGCACCAAGAGTCTCAAGTCACCAGTATCACTACACTTCTCTGAAGCACGACACACAATTGCTCAATTAAAATGCGTTATACTTGAGCAAATCACAGCAGGAAGTAGGGGAGGTGATATACAGCGCAAACTGTTGCAACATGAAATTTTATGGATCGAACTACTGGACTCTCTATTCCCACGAGGCATGAATACCGAATTTGACCTTATGTGCTTTGTGTAAACTGGATATGTGATAACTGTCAAACTGTATGTGTTGCTTTTAAAAGTATGTTACTGTATGACTATGTCACTCTATTAGTGCTACACTTGTTGTCCAATGTCTGTAGTTAGAGGTATACCCTGTACCATCTTCATATGGCTTTCAAGCATAGAGCACTATGTAATTCCTTCAGTGACCAGAGCTGAATATAACTGCAACCTCTTGGGCTATGACGAGCGCATGTCATTGCACGACGATTGATCTGTTTCTACATACTTGTCGCCTCACTTATGTGGTCAATTCTTATTCATTGGCCCTTGTTCTACTGTGTCCCCTCGGCCCTTGACTTTGGTTCTCCTCATTCTTGATTTTGTACCTCGCTGTTCTCTCAGCCTATACCCCAACTAGTCCCTATTTCTGTTGCCAAGGTTGTGATGTAATGATCAGCTTTCGGATTTATCCTTTTCGCCTCCGCTTTTGACCTGACCTATTGGCTGCCTTTCTACGTGTGGTTCGGTGGCCCTTGAGTGTCTTACCCCAGTTTGGACACCTCCGCGCCGTGGGGGCACCCCGTAGTTCCTCTGAGCTACGGTTGTTGCCCCCACGCGCGCGCTATATTGATTTCGAGACTACTTTTACTGTTTTACACTTTTAACTTCCAGATGTCGCATTTACCTCACTGGGTTCTTTTTGTTGCTGCCCGATTCACGTCTCATAGTAACTTCTCGGCCGCTATGAGTTTGTTACTTGACATCCCTATGGTAACGCCGACTTCCGACTTCCCATTCCAATGTGGACGCCGTTTTCATGTACTGGTGCGCATGCGCGAGATCACCCTGACAATGCTTTTGTTGTCTGACTACGCTTAGTCTCCACGTACGGCTGTAGCGAGATGACCGTCTTACTCCTGCGCCTTCGGGTATGCATTTATCCCCCATTTGAGACTCCATATTCTAAACCTCTCGGTACATGCTTCCTGCTCTGGGATGCAGGACCGTCTCGTTTTACCCACTCATTGGTGATGCTCTGTCACATCTGCTCGCCCGCTTTCTTTTCTTTTAGGCTTTTTTGGCCTTTAAACACGCCCGTAATGCACGCTATCCTGGTGGATGTTAAGCTTTATCACGACTTTTGGTTCCTTTTTCCAAGAGTTAATGGGGTTAGCATCTTTGAGCTTACCTCTGGCACTGGCGTTATAAATTCCCTTTCGTTGAGGGTATTTTCATGCTTATTTATTCTACTGTGTTTACTTCTTATTTGGACCGACATTTTGTGGTGCTTTACTTTACGATTGGTCCTTCTGATTTTACTCTTTAGATACCTTAGCAGCCTGTGGCTCTCAGCCACTTGTGTTGTGTGTTTGGATTCTCTTTCTGTGCCCGGTTCTTGATTCAGCAAGGTTAGTGATTTTGACCTTCCCTGCATTTTTTTAGACTGTATACCTTCTATAGAAGTTTACCTAAGAAATCCTTTCTCTTTTCTCTTTACTACCTTACAGAGACTGTGTTACTACTTTGTGATTATGAATATGGAATTTGAAAAATGAAATCTATCTCCTGAAGATGGTTCTTTGAACTGAAATGCGTCGGCCTTATTTTCAACATCTTGATACGAGATTTCATTTGTACATGTGAAATAATTGAACCTATGCTTTTAGATCATTGTGTACTGTAACTGTCATACAGATTTACATCAGGGTCGCTCTATAAGAGATGCTGTTTATCAACACCTTTGTTTACTTCAAGTTATGTTACATTGTATATTTATGAGTGCCCGTGTTCTGTAAATTAGAGAATACTAACTGTACTAGCATTATTCTTATTTTGGTATGACTTGTTGGATCTTGAAGATTAAAGTCCACAAGCTAATTGCTATGTTTGGGTTCTGATTGCTACATTTTTTTACTATTTTTTTACTACTTTATAAATTATCGTTTCCCTAACACTGTATAATGTAATAATTACATTTGCTTTTGGAAATCATAAATTATCAAGTGGTGTCTACACACCACAGAATTCATGCCGTTTAGGCATCCAATAGTTAAGTGAATTTAATAGAAAATAGAGGGATTTTATGTCCCTATTGAGTTCAGCTGGGCTTGCCGTGTAGTAATACACTGCTTTGGATTTGTGCTGTTTTTCTGTCCCAAGTGGCCTTGTGACATTAGCCCGATTGCACCATAAGACTATGTGAAACATCTCTACACTATTACTTGTTGATACATTTCTTCACAATATCTCTATTTTCTAAATTGGATTTAACCTGTCTGTGCAACCCTATATCCCCCAATTAAGGTTTCTAGATAAGTCAGATCTTTGAAAGTCTCGTCCAAACAGGTTCACCCCTGTTCCTCCAAAACCATCAAGGACCACATTGACACCTTGGCCCCTGCTCTGGCTGACTTCTGCAACCACACCTTCGCCACTGGATTCTTCCCTTCCCACCTGAGCACTCCCTTGTGTACCCTCTTCTTAAGAACCCCACTGCCGACCGCTCCTGCCCGGCTAACTATCGTCCAGTCTCCATCATTCCTTTCCAGGGCAAACTCCTGGAAAAGCTTTCCAACTCCCAGGTTAATCTTCACACTGAATGGCCCTCATTACAAGTCAGGCGTTAAGGGTTTAACGGCGCTGTCGGCGCTGTTAACCCTTAACGCCTGATTCACACTTTAACGCCTGCTTTTTGCAGGCGCTAAAGTCCAAGGCGCTAAGCGACCTTGGTGCTAATTAGGGCACCGTAATTTATGGTGCCGTAATTAGCGCCTTCCCCATCCCCATTATGCCCTATGGGGCAAAAATGGGAATGGGGAAGGGCAAATGGTGATTGGGGAATTACCGCCCCACTCACCTTGGAATGGGGCGGTAATTCCGCCATCCACCATGGCGGAATCTGGCATGGACAATGGTGCTAATAGCACCGTAGTCCACCGAGTTGTAATGAGGGCCAATCTGTTGGTTGTCTCCATGACCATCAGTCTGGCTTCAGAGCTACCAGATGCACTGAAACTGATCTCCTGAACATCCGTGAAGACCTGCTCTCCAACCTTGATTACAACACCCACTGTATCCTCATCTTACTTGATCTCTCTTCTGCCTTTGACACGGTCAACCATGCCATCCTGCTCAACCGTCTCCGGGATAAGCTTGGTATCACTAATCAGGCTCTGGCTTGGCTGACTTCTCTGCTCTCCGATCGACCTTCCCAGGTGCAACATTGGTCTACCTCTATCTCTACCCTTGGTGTTCCCCAGTGGTCTAACCTCTCTCCCTGGCTGTTCAACCAATACCTGGCACTTCTTTCCCACTGCATTGCCACTCTCTGCCCCAACTTTCAGTGCTATGCGGATGACAATCAACTCATTTTTATGCTCCCTTCCAGCACTTCTTCTACTTCTCTCATCTTTGACTGTCTGTCTGCTTTCCAGGAATGGCGTGCCTCCAATGATCTCTGCCTTGACGCCAGTAAGACTGAGATTCTACTCATCGGCACACCTGCTCCCTCCTTTCCTCTCAATCTCTGGCCGGACTCTCTTGGCCCTCTTTCTGCTTCCACCTGTGAGGCTAAAAACCTCAGGGTCATTTGTGACCCTACACTCTCCTTCTCTCCCCACATTGCTTACGTCTCTAAGAAGTCACACTACCAGCTGCACCTCCTCAGAGGTATTCTTCCCTTCCTCTCCTTCCCCCAGAAGTTCACTGTCTCCAGAGCGCTGGTTCTCTCTAGACTGGACTACTGCAACAGCCTCTTTCTAATTCTGCCTGCTTCTACTCTGCACCATCTGCAACTCATCTAGAACAGGACTGTGAGACTTGTCCTTGGCCTGAAGCCTACGGATCGGATCTCTCCAGGACTGAAATCTCTGCTCTGGCTCCCAGTGGCTGCAAGGATTAAGTTCAAAACCCTCTGCATTGTCCACAAGGCCTTCTGGGGCCTGGGGCCTCAATACCTTCAACTCTCTCTTCCTAAATATCTTCCTTCTCGAGCACTTCGCTCATCCGCCTCCAACTCCCTCAGGGTCAGTTGCTTCTCGAAGCAACAAGTTGGTGGTAGATCTCTTTCTTCGGCTGGGGCCTCTCTCTGGAACGGCCTCTGTGGCTCCCTGAAACTTGAGGCGAACCATCTCCGAATCCGGAAGCACCTCAAAACCTTCCTCTTTGCCTGTGCTTTCTCTCCTGCTCTCCCCTGTTGAACTCATGGCTAAAATTGAAACTGCACTGGTCACCTGGCTACCCTCTGATCTCGGGCCTACGTCCCCTCCCCCGCCAGTTGCACCCCTGCACTGCCTCCCTGGCATCCCCGCACTTGGGGACTGTTCTCTATATCCCTACAGCCCAATACCAGCAGTTGACACCGGATGTCTGCACTTACCCATGCACTTGCCACCGGCTGGCCGCACTTTTACTTATTGCTTTTATTTATTCTATTTATTTTTACTGTCGTTCCCATGTACTGCACTGCCCTCTTCCCCCCCGTACATTTGCCCTTCCACCTTCCCCTGCACTTGCGCGATCTCAATGTCACCTGGCCTAGTAAGATTGTTGTCTCTGTCTTCCCTCTGTTCCCCCTCCCTTGCCTCGTTGTGCCTTGAAACACTTGTGTATAGGTGCGTTATAAATGCCATATCTTATCATATCATATCACAGAGCCTTATGGGCCCTGCTGTGTTCTAATGGCAATGCCTTCTGGATTTTCCAGTCTCCATGTGCCAGCAAACATGGGCTCCTTTTCCTGCAGTGCCTTATTGGCCCTGCAGTGTTCTAATGACAATGCCTTCTGGATTTTCCAGTATCCATGTACAGGCAAACATGGGCTCCTTTTCCCACAATGCCTTATGGGCCCTGCTGTGTTCTAATGTCAATGCCGTCTGGTCTCTCCAGTCTCCATGTACCATCATACACTGGCTCCTTTTCCAGCAGGGCCCTTCCGCGTTATAATGGCAAGCCCTTCTGACATGTCTAGTCTCTATGTGCCAGCAAACACTGACTCCTTTTCCTGCATGACTTATGGGCCCTGCCGCGTTCTAATAGCCATGCCTTCTGGCCTTTCCATTCTCCATGTGCCAGCAAACATGGGCTCCTTTGTCCACAAAGCCTTATGGGCCCTGTTGCGTTGTAATGGCAGTGCCTTCTGGCCTTTCCAGCCTCCATGTGACAGCAAACACTGGCTCCTTTTCCTGCAGTGCTTCATGTGCCTTGCTGCGTTCTAAAGGCCATGCCTTCTGGCCATTCCAGTCCCCATGTGCCAGGAAACATGGGCTTCTTTTCCTGCGGTGCTTTATGCGCCTTGCCGCGTTCTAAAGGCCATGCCTTCTGGCCATTCCAGTCCCCATGTGCCAGGAAACATGGGCTTCTTTTCCTGCGGTGCTTTATGCGCCTTGCCGCGTTCTAAAGGCCATGCCTTCTCGCCATTCCAGTCCCCATGTGCCAGGAAACATGGGCTTCTTTTCCTGCGGTGCTTTATGCGCCTTGCTGCGTTCTAAAGGCCATGCCTTCTGGCCATTCCAGTCCCCATGTGCCAGGAAACATGGGCTTCTTTTCCTGCGGTGCTTTATGCGCCTTGCCGCGTTCTAAAGGCCATGCCTTCTGGCCATTCCAGTCCCCATGTGCCAGGAAACATGGGCTTCTTTTCCTGCAGTGCTTTATGCGCCTTGCCGCGTTCTAAAGGCCATGCCTTCTGGCCATTCCAGTCCCCATGTGCCAGGAAACATGGGCTCCTTTTCCTGCAGTGCTTTATGCGCCTTGCTGCGTTCTAAAGGCCATGCCTTCTGGCCATTCCAGTCCCCATGTGCCAGGAAACATGGGCTCCTTTTCCTGCAGTGCTTTATGCGCCTTGCCGCGTTCTAAAGGCCATGCCTTCTGGCCATTCCAGTCCCCATGTGCCAGGAAACATGAGCTTCTTTTCCTGTGGTGCCATATTTGCTGTGCCACATTTTTATGGCAATTCCTCCTTGCCTTTCCAGTCCCCATGTGCCAGGAAACAGGGCTCCTTTTCGCTCAGTGTCTTATGGGCCTTGCCATGTTGAAATGGCAATGCCTTCTGGCCTTTCCAGTCTCCCTGTGCCAGCAAACACAGCTCCTATTCTCGCAGTGCCTTATGGGCCCTGCTGCATTCTAATTGCAATGCCCCCCGGCCTCTATGTGCGAGCAAACATGGGCTCCTATTCCCGCAGCGCCTTATGGGCCCTGCCGTGTTTTAATGGCAATGCCGTCTGTCCTTTCCAGTTCCATTTGCCAGAAAACACAGGATTCTTTTCGCCCAGACCCTAATGGGCACTGCCGCGTTCTAATGGCAATACCTTCTAGCCATTCTAGTCTCCATGTGCCAGCAAACACGGACTCCGTTTCCCGCAGTGCCATATGGGCCTTGCCACGTTCTAATGGCAATGCCTTCTGGCCTTTCCAGTCCCTATGTGGCAGCAAACACAGGCTCCTTTTCCTGCAATGCCTTATGGACTCTGCTGCTTTCTAACGGCAATGCCTTCTCACCTTTCCAGTTCCTGTGTGCCAGCAAACGTCGGCTCCTTTTCCCTTAGTTCCTTATGGGCCTGCCAGGTTCTCATGGCAATGCCTTCTGGCCTTTCCAGTCCCCATGTGCCAGCAAAAATGGCTCCATTTTCCGCAGCGCCTTATGGGTCCTGTCACTTTCTAATGGCAAATGCCTTCTGGCCCTTCCAGTCTTCATGTGCCAGCAAACATGAGCACCTATTCCCGCAGTGCCATATGGGCCCTGCCACAATCTAATGGCAATGCCTTCAGGCCTTTCCAGCCTCCATGTGCCAGGAAACGCAGGCTCCTTTTCCCGCAGTGCCTTATGGGCCCTGCCGTGTTCTAATGGCAATGCCTTCTGGCCTTTCCAGACTTTGCTGGAAATACGACAATGCTTTATTTTTTTCAAAAGTGTCAAAATGTATATACATACAATAGTCATATAACTTAGCCCCCACTTGATGAAACCCATTCAGACTTTATACAAACATTCAAGGTTGGATTTATAATCTGTCTGGAAACGTTTGTCCACATTCGGCAAATGGCAACAAAGTTATAAGCCATTTCAAAATGTTGAGACTCCCCCTCTAATTTTGCCCCCTTTTGACAAAATCCCACCAAATTTCACAAAAATATTTATATCTAAATGAGCTAAAATGTTTTTGCAAACTTTTGTGTAGATTCATCAAATGGCACCACATTTCTAAGCCTTTACAATATTTTGGGACCCTCCCTCTAATTTTGCCCCCTCTTGACAGAATCCCACCAAACTTTGCATATCCATTCAAAATCAGGTCTAGAATAATATTCCAAGATGTCATGCAGTTTCATTGAATGGCGCCAAGGTTATCAGCCATCCAAAAACGGCTTTTCACCAACCCTGTAATTCAGAAATAGGCATAGATGTCCCCGGACATCTGAAGTGTTCGCGAACATCACAGGACTGTCCCCGACTGTTAGTGGACTTTTTGGCTTCCTACGGCCATATCCCATTCCATCCTCATCACCCCTCACATCCCCAGAGATTGTTTGATAAGTTTGACAAGCGCAATGTTGTGTTTTTGATATGTTTTTACTGCGATGTCCGCGGACAGCGGCTGCTATCTGTGAATCCAACATGGCGGGCATTTACAAAAATCTGACGTACTTCACTCTTTTCACCATCCAATCAGTGGGTGCGTCCTACGTCCGCAGACATCATATCGCCCTCTAGGACAATCAGATGCCCGTCATGGACCGAACAGGCAAGTGAGCCTGTGGACCAAACCTAGATATTACACATTTCTTTTTACCTGCTTTAAGCCCATTTTAAAGAAAACTACTGGACGGATTTATTTGGTGGCAATCCATCCAGTGGTTTGGGCTCTAGGCATGAGCACATTCTTTTTTCCATTGCGTCTATGGAAAAAATACTTTTTTTGGGACCCCCTATCACTTTGCCCCCCTTTGCCAAAGAAATTCAGACCCGGCCATATACTTTTTTTGCAAAGTATGGTAAAGATTCGTCCAGTGGGAACAAAGTTATAAACCGCCCAAAAAGTGTTCTTCCTATGAGTTGAGCAACTTAACCATAACTACACGGCCGCTACTGCAGGCTGTATATATATGTATATATACTTAGTCACTGAAAAAACATTGTTAAAAGGACGTTTTGATTACAAGTAAAACCGAAAAACCTCAGCAATTTGTCAGTTATGGTAAGCTAAGCAATCATAACTCGCGCCACCACTGTGCACTGCTAAGACTAACACCCAGGACATCAAAGATGACATCACAAATATCATTGATGGCCTTACTGAAGACATAACATATCTGGGCCACTTGCTTTTGTTCACTGACATATCTAGGCCAGGTGGTTTTGTTCACTGACAGAAAATCAAAATTCAAAATGTACTGTATATCCAGACGTTACCCTTGTCATATTTTCTTAAAGTACTTTCCTTAGGGTTTGGTCTCAGGTCATGGTGCACCACATGCATGGGACAATAAGCATTACTACTATGTCACTGTGATTCTTAATCTGTAACTTGTAAGATTTGCATATCCTCCTTTGCTGCGCCCTGCTAGCCCTGGGTCTGGTGCGCATTATAAATTCAATAAACAAAAAAACAAACAAACAAACACAATTCATTTGTATACATGAAGATAAACTTTAATGTTACTAACATTTTCTGACGATGCTGTTTCTTTCTTCCTTACTTTAGTTTCCCTGCATGTGCCTCTGATGTGTACGCATTGTGGGTCTTCATATGCATAGTTTATACTAGCAAAAGTGTGTAGTAAATTTTGAATTGATAGCTAGATATTATATGTTTAACATTACTCAAAACTCTGATAAGGTAGCATTTATTATTGTTGTATTGAAAATTACAAGATTATAAATGTACTTCTATGGTCATGCTGCAGCCATTGCCTATGTTTATGTATGATTAGGTTCCTGTATTAACAACACCACTCCAATACAATGTTGTTTAGATAAGTACATTCTTTAATAGATTAAGTAGTTCATGATAGGTCTCCCGATCACCCCTGACATCTTGTTAACAACATTATAAACACAACCCCTTGTAGGGACTTTTCATCAAAATTAATTTGACATTTGTACAGCTCGCTAAGCGCTTGATGTAAAAGACCCTTGTCCTGCCAGTTATCAAGGTCGATTGCATTGAGTTGTTTTATTACCTGTAGCCATACCTGTTCATCCTGTTCTGGCCACTCACGCCTGACAAACAGTTTGTGCAGAAAGTGTTCCCTGGCAATATTAATTTCCACTAGGGTTGCCATTCCGGAAATATTAATTCCTTCTGACTTATCTCAGAGTTCATTTATTTTTGCAAACAGGCCCAATTATTTTGAGTATTTATTTTGAGGGATGCTTTTACAGTGTAGCACAGTATGGAAACCCAAAAAGGTGTATGTTCCCTGCCGGCTAGTATGCTGTGTTAGACTGTCACGAGTGGTAGATCAAATTCAGGATCCCGGTCACGAGCTCACAAGCTGTAAGGGATTTCAATCAGGCACACAACCAAGTCACACCCACGTCTCGCCTAGCATGTAGTGCGCAAATGAAACCCTTATTTATTTTTGGCTAAAAGTTAAATATTCTGAATGGTATACCACTCATATCACACCCTTCTCAAAATACCCCCCTGGTCACACTGAACCAGGAATCAGGCTAGTTTACAACAGAGAATATTTATTTATTGATTGAATTGAAATAATGCAGACCAAACAGAATATCACTCCCCACTTCCCCCCTTAAACACAAGAGAAAAACGGATTTGACTTTTCAACTGTCAGACTGGCTTTGAAACTGGCTGAGCAAAAACACTAACAGGCCGATTCATGTAATTCCTCTCAAAAGTGTCGCACGTGGCTGGCGCACAGCGTGCCCGTGCGAATGTCTGCGCCAGCCGCGTGCGTTAAAATCAATTCCCGCACACAGCGTATTCATAGATTCTCGCCTCCAAAAGCAGACGTGGCGCAGAGTGGCTCAGCGACCCTGCAGCAGCGCCAGTTACGCCCCCAAGAACGCCCTTGAGCAAGGAAAAGCCATCAAGATCGCAAAACCATCGCAAAGCGCTGCGCCAACACTGTACCAGTTTACCGGACTGGCAAAAGCGGGGAACGCGTATTACGGGCGTCGGGAACACGCATGCGCGAGAAGATGCAGACGCGATCGGGCCAGGGGGAGCGTGTGCGTGTATATCAGGGGTGCGCGAGAAGTTCTACACGCGAATGGCCTGGGTGCGTGTATTCCAGGGGTGCGTGGGAAGTTCCACACGCGATTGCCCTGGGCGCGTGTATTTCAGAGGTGCGCGGGAAGTTCCACATGCGATTGGCCTGGGTGCGTGTATTTCAGGAGTGCGCGGGAACACCCACACGCGATTGCCCTGGGCGCGTGTATTTCAGGGGTGCGCGGGAAGTTTCACACGCGATTGGGCTGCGTGCGGGTATTTCAGGGGTGCGCGGGAAGTTTCACACGCGATTGGGCTGCGTGCGTGTATTTCAGGGGTGCGCGGGAAGTTTCACACGCGATTGGGCTGCGTGCGTGTATTTCAGGGGTGCGCGGGAAGTTTCACACGCGATTGGGCTGCGTGCGTGTATTTCAGGGGTGCGCGGGAAGTTTCACACGCGATTGGGCTGCGTGCGTGTATTTCAGGGGTGCGCGGAAGGTTTCACACGCGATTGGGCTGCGTGCGTGTATTTCAGGGGTGCGCGGGAAGTTTCACACGCGATTGGGCTGCGTGCGTGTATTTCAGGGGTACGCGGGAAGTTTCACACGCGATTGGGCTGCGTGCGTGTATTTCAGGGGTGCGCGGGAAGTTTCACACGCGATTGGGCTGCATGCGTGTATTTCAGGGGTGCGCGGGAAGTTTCACACGCGATTGGGCTGCGTGCAGGTATTTCAGGGGTGCGCAGGAAGGTTCACACGCGATTGGGCTGTGTGCGTGTATTTCAGGGGTGCGCGGGAAGTTCCACACGCGATTGGGCTGCGTGCGTGTATTTCAGGGGTGCGCGGGAAGTTTCACACGCAATTGGGCTGCGTGCGTGTATTTCAGGGGTGCGCGTGAAGTTTCACACGCGATTCCATCAGGGTACGTGTATTACAGGGGTGCGCGTGGAGCACCACACGCGATTTCATCAGGGTACGTGTATTACAGGGGTGCGCGGGGAGCACCACACGTGAATTGCATGTATGGGTCCTCCCAGGTGTTCCCTCTACACCCTCCACGGCCCCTGAAGGTGGCTCACACCACAGGGGCCTACCCTGCACATGTCCTGCAGGCACCCCATCCACCATGGCCATGCCCCCCAGCCAACCCACAAGTCAACTTGCACTACTGCCCACCAATGCATGTCCACCTGCACCCCCAGCCACCAGGGGCACCCTCCACCAGGCCCCCACCCATGTCTCCCACCCCCCCACCCCCCAGCACTGCAGGGCACCTGCCAGCAGGCCCCCACCCATGTCCAACTCATGTTCCCCACCCCCCCCCAGCCCCCAGCACTGTGGGGCACCTGCCAGCAGGATCCCACCCATGTCCAACTCATGTTCCCCACCCCCCCACCCCCCAGCACTGTGGGGCACCTGCCAGCAGGCCCCCACCCATGTCCAACTCATGTCTCCCACCACCCCCACCCCCCAGCACTGTGGGGCACCTGCTAGCAGGCCCCCCACCCATGTCCAACTCATGTCTCCCACCCCCCCACCCCCAGCACTGTGGGGCACCTGCATGCAGGCCCCCACCCATGTCCAACTCATGTCTCCCACCCCCCCACCCCCCAGCACTGTGGGGCACCTGCCGGCAGGTCCCCACCCATGTCCAACTCATGTTCCCCACCCCCCCACCCCCAGCACTGTGGGACACCTGCCAGCAGGCCCCCACCCATGTCCAACTCATGTTCCCCGCGCACCCCGCACCCCCCGGCAGTGCAGGGGCACCCTCCACCAGGCCCTCGCCCATGTCCCATCCATGCCCACCTGAACCTGGGTCCCAACAATCCCCAATCATGTCCGTAATGGCCATCCTCCCCCGCCAAAAGGCCCAACCAACTATCACATCCACCCACACATCAAAGGCAATTACATGTTACACACCCAATGTAAATAATGCAAATGAACACATGTCTGTCACACACAATGGCTGCAAGTGAATGTTAAAACACCCAACATGACATGCATGAAAGCAATGAGATGATATGACACATTGAAGGATGAAAATAAAAATGTATTGAAAATCAACTTGAATGGAAATGAAATGAGAAAAACCACAAAGCAAAACAACCAAAAGAAGATGAATGTCCATGAAAAAAATCAAAAACACACAGCACAATCAAAATGAATGGTATCCAAAGTCACAGTCAGAAAAGTAATCCAAGTGTAAATGATAAACAAAAACCATTGCTCCATGGTGATGAAAAAAATCCAAAAAATAAAAGAATCCATTGAAGAACTATTTACAAGATAATCCCGGGTCCATGAGCCCAACCAAATGAAACCTAACTATGACAACTAACAAAAAACTGAACAATATACAAAAATGTGGCGCATTGTCCAATCGCAACCAAATAAAAAAATAAATTAAACCTAACACTAACTATATAACTATATACAAAGGCGGCGGGCAAGTCCAGCGGCTTACTCTGTGGTGTTCCGGGCCAGGGCATCATCGAACTCCTGTTCGATGTCCCGGAGGCGGTCCTGTTCCATGGCCCCGAGGGTCCGCAGGGACGACGCTGTCTCCTCCTCCAACCCCCTGCGGATTGCCTCGAGGCACTCGGCCCGCCTCAGGGCCCTCCGCATGGAGTACTCCGCCCTGACCATTGTGAGTCGCGCCTCTTCCACCCGCCGCCGCTCCGCACCTATATGCTGGCCCAACCGCTGCCACACGGAAGACACTTCCCGTCCTGGGTCCTCCTGCCCTCCGGCCGATGCCTGCCCCTCCGATGTTGATGCCCCGAGCCATGATGCCTCCCACGTTGACTCCGCTGCTGCCTCCGACGGCACTGCCTCTGCCAGCACGACGGCATCCAGGCTGATGGAATCCACCGACGCCGTCGTGCACGTGCCCTGTCTGATGATGCCGGCACAACCTCCATCTGCTGGGGTACAGTTGCTGTGGTGTCCACCCCTGCTGGACCTCTGACTCCTGACTGTGGCAGGGATGGGATCCCCACCGAGCTGGCTGCATTGGTCAGGGCAGGTCCACAGGGGGCCCTGGTGGCATCTGGGCCGGAAGACGGCAAGGAGAACGACTGGCGTATAGTCTCCACAGAGGAGGAGAGGGCCGCCAGATTGGCCGCCACATGCAGGAAACCCCCGAAAATGGACGATCCCAATTGGGCCACGTCGGCACGGTACTCTTCGTGATAACGTGCGTGCTCCTCCTGGGAAGCACGCACGTCATCACGAATCACAGCCATGCGCATCGCGACCCCAATCAGGACCTTCTCCATACGGCCAGGGGTCCCCTCGTCCGCAGGTGGAGGGGAGTCAGATGACATGGACATCCCCTCTACCTGCGGACGGGCCTGGGACGGGGCATCCCTGCTGGTGCATGGTGGTGCACCCACAGGGTCAGGGACAGCGACATGCACAGGCCCCTCCACGGTGACCTGTGCTGCCTCCTGCCCCTGGACAGCACCACTTGCACCAGCAGGGATGCCCCCACCAGGCCCCATGTGCGCCTCAGTGGCGGCCTCCTCCTCCTTTGTGGAAACCACCAACCTGGATGGCTCCTCACCGTCTTCCGCCGTAGCAGGCCCCTGTGGGGGCTCACCCACCCCTTCCGCTGCAGAGCGCTGTCTCCGCCCTCTTCTTCACTAGCCGCTGCGTAGAGGGAGACATAGAACACAAGCATCAGGGTAAAACTTCACGCGCACCCCTGAAATGCCAGCACGCAGCCCAATCACGTGTGGAACTTCTCGCGCACCTCTAAAATACATGCACACGCTCCCCCAGGCCCGATCGCGTGTGAAAACACCCGCGAGCCCCTGAAATACACGTACCCCGCTCCCCCAGGCCCGATCGCGTGTGAAGACACCCGCGAGCCCCTGGAATATACGTACCATGCTCCCCCAGGCTAATCGCGTGTGGAACTTCACGCGCACCTCTGAAATACACGCACACGCTCCCCCAGGCCAGATCGCGTGTGAAAACACCCGCGAGCCCCTGGAATACACGTACCATGCTCCCCCAGGCTAATCGTGTGTGAAACTTCACGCGCACCTCTGAAATACCCGCACGCAGCCCAATCGCGTGTGAAACTTCATTGCGCACCACTGAAATAAACGCGCCCAGGCCAATTGCATGTGGAACTTTGCGCGCACCTCTGAAATACCCGCACGCAGCCCAATCGCGTGTGGAACTTCTCGCGCACCTCTGAAATACACGCGCCCAGGCCAATCGCGTGTGGAACTTCACGCGCACCCCTGAAATACATGCACACGCTCCCCCAGGCCCGATCGCGTGTGGGCCTTCTCGCGCGTGTAGGACTTTGGCGCACATTTTTTTCCTGCGCAGGGACGCTACCACCTGCTTTCGTGTGGCGGACATGTATGGGCCTGTGCGCGTCTTTGGCCATGCGCTGTTTTTCCCTATTCGATTGCATGAATACGTGTTGTAGGCGAGCGTGTGGGTGTTCTGCGCACTTGCCTCCTGTACTTCCCCTGTGACGCCCACATTTTCACGAGTTGTTCCCCATTCTGCGAGTGACGCCCCGTGTTACGCCTACTTTTGTTATGTGCTCCGCGCTATGTGCGAATTCGCTGTGGCCTTATCGCACGGCGTTCGATGACCTGTGCGCCGGCGTGCGCCAGCGTGCGCCGTGCACTTTTTCAGCGCACATCCCACATTTCGCGCGTGCACAGACATCCATGAATTGATGTGCGATGTTTTCTGTGCGATAATCGCACTTGCACTGCGATTTTCGCTATTTCTCTGCGAATCGCACCGTTTTTTCGGCGCACATTAATTCCATGAATTGGCCTGTAAATGTGTCCAAAAATGCTTAAATTATTATATATTTCTACGGGAGCCACTTTGAACAGATGCAAGCAATCAAAAGCAATGATTTTATCAAAAGAAAATAATTGGAATCTCAAAGGCAAAGTGGGAAATAATTTACAGACAATTCACATGTGTAAAACTTTTGCAAAATGTAAATTCACTGCAAACTTTTACTATGCGATTTTTGGTAAAAACAGGTCAAATACACTGTTCCGAAGTGGTTTTAGTTGTGATAGCTAAGGATGTTCGGTATCAGTGGGTGTTGGAATTTCGTTTCTATCTTTAAAACTGAGGGAGTTATAGAGGTTTTAGTGGGAGGTATTTTTTTAAAATAAAGGCACGAATTTGGACACGAACTTCAGTTTAAAATCAGAAAATATTGGTTATGCTTTTACTCAAGACTAGAGCATGCAGACTAGACAACCAGGTTGGGTCGAAGTAAGCTCTGAGACTGATTTATGACTTCAGTAACAGATCCCCATCGCCTTCCCTGGCGGAACCAGTCCAAACACTCGAAGTGGGATTTTTGGATGAGAGTTACACAGAAAAGAATGACTATGAAAATGATGCTTTAGCAAATAGTCAGAATAAGATAGCACTAAAGATTTTGACACTGTTACTGGTTATGAAAATACGGATAGTTCAGAGATTGGAGTGGAACAAGATAAGGCAAGGTATACAATAGTTGTCTAGCACCCTGTTAATACTCACAATCCACTGGGATTTAAGATTTTAGGCCCGTCAAGATTCTGGTCAATGGATCGGGTCTATCAAGGAAGGAAAGCAAATCAGGCGCGGGACAGGATCAGCTAGGCCGGTTGCCGGAACTGCACGGGATCTGCCCTTCTTGTTCTGGATATTTCAGATCAGCGGGATAGCGAGTTCCTCAGGCAAGCCTTATGGTAGCAAGCCAGATAGTTTCAGGATGCTTCCCCACACCACAGCACTCCACTGGGTTGTAAGGATTAGTTGAGGATTCATTGAGGATAGAAGCCTAGCTGAAAATGGTTCAGCTACTGCTTGGCCTGGTGATTGGCATCTGGATATGGAAGGATGTTAAAGGCTGGATGTTGAATGCTGGCTGGATCAGAGTGCTTCGCTGGAATCAGAAGAGAGAGCCTATGTGTTGTCAGCTGTCTCAATTTATCCTTTCCAATGACATCACAAAAATGGGTGTCTGGGCCGGCTTAACTAAACTCGCCCCTGTGAACTGGGATTGGATCAGAGCCTCATCTCCACCTTGCATCTGAGTGATTGGATCAACGACAGATGATGTCAAGTTTGTGGTTTGATTTTTACAATACTTAGAAACCTCCCCTAGCCACTAGTATCAAAATCGAATTTTGTTCTAAATACATATTTATACATTTGTAACCTCCACGAAAATCACGTACAAGGATTACATATTTTATGAAGTATCTGTTCATCAAAATCCCACCGCTGGGAGACCTTGTTTCGTCTTTTTGCAATATTTTGTCCATTTTGCCGTGAAAACATTTTCCAAACTTTCTCCAAATTTCCACAAATATGCATGTTTACCATAGGAATGTGTGTGCAAAGTTTAACAATTCTAGCATAAATACAGTTCCCATAAAACCACATATATACTGCCATTCCTGATCCGAATATGCTACACAGTTCCACCACGTTTTGAAATGTAGGGCCACAAATTAGATTAACAAATCTGCCCTTTTTATATTTTTCACCACTTCTGATAGCGAGTTATAAGTCTCTAAAATGTTCATTACATATTCCTTAGCAGCAAATGGTCAGCCTTTTGTCTGTCTCTGGAGGCAAGGAGCAGCCCCCACCTTTGGGATTTCCGTCTGCAAGCCTAGTTTACGACCTTTTCACACGTCCATTTCCTGGCCTGGAGAATCCACCATTGTTCAGTCCTTGGTAGCAGACAATAGTCTGGCCTACCCAACAATTATCATGTGTCAGTGAGCATCTGCTGAGAGGAATGCCCTCCCCTTGGGTGGAAACCTGTTTTTCAACCTCTTGCAGGCCCAGCTAGCCTAAATTAATTGTTAATTTCTTGATTTAAAATCCAGCATAAAACAAACTTGTGGCATCAGATGACATAGACAAATAACATTCTTATATTTAAACCTGTGGGATCAAAACAACTGAGATCCGTGTTACTTTCAGAAACAGTCCTTTTATATTTGCTAATCTGGCAGATCTTTAGTTTTAGACAACTTTAAAGTTTAATAAGGAGAGCCCATTTGACAGGGGCTGTCACTCACAGGTAGCCCAGTGTGGCTGCGAACACAGATTTTTGACAGGAATTGTCATTAACAGGCATCCAGTTTTGCTGAGAAAATGTTTTGCTCTTAACATTTCAGGCCCTTGTAAATTCACAGTGCTTCATTAGATTAAAGGAATTTTAACGGCAAGCAAGATTTTGAGTGTTGGAAAGTGTTATGTACAGGCATTTTGAAGTTTCAGCAGCAAAGTAAATGTCATTTACAGGCAAATTTTGGAGTTTCACTTGCAAAACGCTGCTGCTCCCTCTGCATTCTATGTTTACTTGTCATGGAGGCACTGGCACTTTTTCTGAAGCGCGCGCTCTGTTCCACCACTCATGCACCATGGGTGGCAGGTTGTGTAGCCATCTTTTTGTGTGTTGAAAACGCGGTTTTGGAGGTTTTGGCGCACACAAGGGGTTTGCCTCCATTTTAATGTTTCTCGCACCATAGATAGCAGAGTGAGGCTGCATAGTATAGCAGAGTGGGTCAATACATCCCACAGTACTGGACATGTTTCACTATTAGGTTCTTTAAGTCCTAGTGTCACTGTTATGTGAGATGTCCATACCTTTTCTGTAATGCAATTTACGGATAAGTCTATTTCCTTGCACTCCTGATCATTTCCCATATACCTGTAGAGTTATGGGACTGTGCAAGGAGAGTGATTTTTTACCAACGCTCAGCTTCATAGCTGGACAGATGCCCACAAAGCCAGCATCTGTAGGAATTTTTGATATATTTTACCCGTAGAGATATTAGCGTTGGCGACAGTTCAATACTGGCATATGATGTTGCCGCCACAATTTCATTCCGCTTTATCTTCTTTGCATTACTGTGTCTGTTATCTTTGCTAGTTCTACCATGACCCACTCTGTTAGATTTTTCTTGAAGGGACTTGTATATCTGTTTCTCCCGGACAAGTTCACTGATCACTCCCACCATCTCACCAAATTTAGCTATAATCCCATGTTCACTGCTGTTATTCTCCAAATCACTTTCAGTTATGAACCTAGGTAATATTTGAATTGCTAGCCTATGAGCTACGTCCAGATTGGTAATGTTCCAGCTGATTCAGTTTTCTCCTTCGTATCATAGGTGGGTACTACTATGTTCATTCCCAGAAGATTCAAAAGAGCACATAGGGGAAAGTGGTCACTCTTATCACGATACACAATACCCATGTCCAACCAGTATGTATGACCACCAGTATTTGCTATTATAAAATCGATAGTAGAGTCAGATCGTCTGTCAACTGGGTTATTTGCTAGGTTGGCATCACTCCTAGTGCACCCATTCAGCAAGGATAAATCATGCTTTAACATCATATGACCCCAGGCTTTCCCTTGTTTGTTAGTTACCCCATGGGTAGTGACAAATGACTTATGCTTATTTAGGGTTTCGTGTGCACTCTCTATTCTACCAATTTTAGCATTAAGATCACCTACAATCCATACTGGGTATTTTTTCCCATACTGTCTGAGAATATTATCTACCATGTTGATATTTTCTTTGGTGGCCTTCATCCCAGGTGGATCATAGATATTGACTAAAAGTACCTCTGATTTCGTATGGGATAACATGGCTGCCAGCATGTAGGGGGTGGGTTTGCCTATGTTAGTGGCTATCTACAGTGATTTTACAGATATCATTAATCTCCCTTTGGGTCTCCCTTTCGGCCCCTTCGCTGCTATTTGCTGAACAGCACAATGCCTATCGAATTTAATGTTATCAATGTACCAAGTCTCCTGGAGTGCCACAAATAATAACTTATCTAACACGGTTACCAAGCCTTCCGTATCAAATAGGTGAGCATGCTCCCTGGTGTTCCATGTATACAAGAGGTGGATATCATCGATACTCTGAGTTAAAGTGAGACTTAAAAGCTAAGGGTAGCCACTGCCAATACCCTATATTAGCTGGATCTTCTTCCCCAGCCCCATTTTCTGTATGTATGTGTGCGGATGATGTGCTGTTTAGTGTTGGCACTAGTGATTTCTTACCACCACATGTACTATTACCACCTTTGTCATTTCCACTTAGTATGCCAGGACCAGCTATAGTAAGCTGAGGAATGCTGGCTCGTGGGCAGACCTTTGGCTGTTCTAGGGAACATTGCTTTATTGTAGATATTGACACCACTTTGCATGCATAACCCAATCTCAAAAGGTCAACTTCATATGTCATCACATACCCTAGAGTGGTTTTGATGTGAACCAAACATTCAAAATATATTCATTGGCTAATTCTACTTGATTGAGTGCACTTCCACGGGAGCACACGCACGACTGCGCTCGTGCCTGTGTACCATAGGGAAAGCTGGGTAAGGGGAGTGTCTGCCAAACGTTTCCTCCGTTGCTCTTTCAGCTTTAGATTTCCAGCCCCAACTCCGTTTCAGCAGCAGAGTCGCCAGTACAGCAGGACAGTACACTTTCCACATATACTTTGGGGGTAAGAGACTCAAAACAGCTGTCGATATGTATATATATATATATATATATATATATATATATTACAAGGACTACGGTAGCAGCCCTGTAGTTATGGTTAAGTTGCTCAACTCATAAGAAGAGCACTTTTGGGCAGCTTATAACTTTGCTCCCCCAGGCCGGATCCTAACCAAACTTCCCTGTTCGGTCCGCAACGGGCATCTGATTGGCCTAGAGGGCAGCGTGATGTCCGCAGACATCCGATGCACCCCCTGATTGGATGGTGAAAAGCGTGAAGTGTGTCAGATTTTTGGAAACGCCCACCATGTTGGATTCAAGGACAGTGCTGGTGTCCATGCACATTGCGGTAAAAATTCACTGAAAATAATTTGTTAAAGGGACGTTCTGGTTAAGTTGCACTAATAAAAACCTGTGCTATTCAATGAAAAAAGGGATGTTATGATTACAAGTAAAACTAAAACCTCAGAAATTCGCCAGTTATGGTAAGCTAAGCAACCATAATTCGCGCCACCACCGTGCACTGCTAACACTAACACCCAGGACATCAAAGATGACATCACAAATGTCATTGATGACATCACTAGGACATGTACAGTTTAGCGAGCTGTACATGGCCCAAAAGTAAAAGAGGTGCAGTGCAAAATTGCCAAAATAGTGGCCTACCTGCACCTCCACATAGGGATCATACAGGAAAAGCATGCAGACAATAGAGATTTGACAAAGCGGCAAGGGAAGCACTGCAGAAAATCCAGACTAATCTGGGCTCTGCAGAAAAATGGCTCCAGGAAAGCCAAGAATCAGAAACAGAGTCTAGGCAGTATATCACCAAACTAAAAGAAGATCTGGCTATCTCACTGCAAAAGAATGCAGAGCGAAATACCCAGGTACAGACACTGCAAAAAGGTTTGACTCTTTACAACAGAGTCAACAGAAACTGGTGCAACAATTAACTTTTAACAGAGCATGCGCAGAACAGATAGTCACTTTAGAGAACCACATGGAATCCTTGAAAGAGGAAAGTAATTAATTAATTATTAAAGACATGCACGCTCAAGAGGAATTTGATGAAGAGCACCTGAAATCTAGTGCATTTAAAAAACAGCGGGATGACCAAGCGGAGCAGAGGGGCTCTCTAACTCAGGAGAGGGACACCTTAGGGCAGGAAGTCAGCCAATTAAAAACTAAGTTGGAGGAAAGAAAGCTGGTCCTTCAGGAGTTTAGTGAAATTAAAACTGATTATGAAAAGCTACTAGAGCACACCCGGTGGGTGGAGGATGCTCTGGCAAAGAACACTCAGACCAATAAGGACCAAACTCAGGAAGTGAGTCTCCTGCAGCAAAAACTGCCCCAGTATTTCCAATCCAGTCAGGAAGCACAGAGAGACAATGAGGCTCTCTGTGAAAAGAATGACACGCTCCACAAAGAGATAGTCGTGCAAGAGCAAATCAGGAGCCAGTAAGGCCTTAATAGAGGAGCAAAAGAGTCAGATTTTGGCATGTCATCAGGAAATAGGGGCTGAAAGAGATGAGATAAGAAGGGACAGAGAAATCCCTGAGCATAACCTCAGGACCCCTGTCATCAGGGACTTTAATCCCTTCAGTTCCATGAACTCTGCCACCCTCATGTCCACTGGCTCATATGAGCCAAGGGCCACTGGGATGGTAGACTTCAGCACAATGGAAAATATGGGACTGACAGATCAGCGCCTCCCAGAAATGGATTGGTGGTCATCGCTGTACAGATTCCCAAATGTTAAGGTTAGCCTCTCTGATCAAGAAGACTCCAGTGAGGGGAGAATCAGAGAATTGGATCCTCAAATATATCGCCTACCAAAGGATCAGTCTGTAAAATTTGGTGGGGAACTCCATGAAACTAGACCCACCAAAAGTGTCTTAAAAACCTCTTCCCAGCTAGGGCAGTGTGGGTTTGGGGGTACTCAGCCAATCCTGGGAGCAAGGGAGAGTCAGAAGACTCTTCTGAGCACCACAGGTCTTAAGAGACGAGGCCCCACATTCTGCAAGCCATTCCCAAGCTTGCAGAATTAGGGAGAGCCTAGAGGTAGCCACCTCCTGTAGCAGTGCCTCTGAGTCAGAGGATGAGTGTACAAGGGTGACTAAGAGGAAAAAGGTCAACAAAATTAAGAGGGCCCTACTGAAAGATCCCCTGAAACAAATCAAGGCCATTAGGAGCGTCATAACTCCCTATCATAAAAATGCCAAATATTCAGTTTGGGAGC
Organism: Ambystoma mexicanum; assembly: GCF_040938575.1. Lineage (NCBI taxonomy): Eukaryota > Metazoa > Chordata > Amphibia > Caudata > Ambystomatidae > Ambystoma > Ambystoma mexicanum. Next base: position 12,296,927 of record NC_090921.1, on the reverse strand, counting down.
ACCTTGAGTTGTATGAGAAATGATGGATACTTGAAAAGGGTTGCTTATTGATGCACACCTCAAATTAAATGGCAATGAAACATACATTTAAGAGCTGCTATAGACTAATTTTAGGTGCGGGGGAGGAACTGAGGCCATGGCACAAGACCCCTACAAACAAGAGACAATTGGAATGAGGATTCAACAAGGGAACCCTCCTGTCCCCTGCACACTTTAAGATGTTTGGACTAAGTCCACTACTGTTTTCTCATATTAATACAAAAAACATATAAACCAAAGGGTTCAGTTGTGTGTTTTTATAGCAAAAGTTTATATCTAAAGTGTCAAATACACAATATTTCAAAAGGAGAAACATTTACAAATTCAAGAAGCAAAGCAGTGCAATAGTAGGTCACAATAAATTTGAAACAATGGTGGAATCCAATTCATGTGGCGACGCGTTTCGAGGATACGTTCCTCTTCTTCATATGGCCAAAATTGAATTCTTCATACAAAAGGAAAAAAACAAAGGGGAGAACGTTTGTACAAGTTTTTTATACCTTGAGGTAATTCATTAAACTCATGCTGTACATTTCAGTCTCATCTGTGAGCCAGAACAGACTACATTGTCAGAGAGATTTTACCCTTAATTGTTTCCTGTGAATATGGTATGTTTGACCTCTAACACTAGCATCTTGTTGTTTTTTTGTAAAGATCAAAGTTATGTCAAGTTTATTTTATCTGGAAATTTTAACTGCCAAAAAGTAATATCCGATTGTATTTTGCAATGACTTGTATTATTCTCTTGATATCCTTTTAATACATACTCCACTGAAGGTTGAACTAAAATGTATATATATGTATATACATATAATTAACTCTTGTGTTATATGTTGGACGACAACTTATGTATACAAACTGTGCTTATTTTCTTTTGTCCACCCTTCAGCCATACATTATGCGAATTAACCTTGTGAGTGGTTAAAATTCCCTCTTTCATTTGGACTCTGGCGGATGGAACTTGTTTCATTTTGACGTTTCTGTATTTCAGTGGCACCTCCTAATCTGTCTACTTCTCCATTGAATAGTCTCTTTTTGCTGACTCTGCAGGATTTCTCATTAGTATTGACTACATTTTCTCTTCATACTTTTTCTATTTTCCCTCTATTTTTTATCTTTATTTTCATCAATTTTATTATTTATTCCACATATACTTTCACTCCTCTTGACACATTGTGGTTTACCTCGGCGGGCTCACCCGATGACTTCTTACTCCATTCTAAGATGGCTGATCCTTTAGGTGACTGCTTTAGTCCCTTCTCTATCTTCACATTCGCCAACCTTTTTCTTCCACATTGCGTGCCGTTCCCATAGCTGCTAGGACGCATTGACCGGCGGCAGCTGTCTTTGCGATTGGTCTCCTATTGTGCAGGTAAGCGCACGTTACCAGGCATTGTCTATCCCATTGAGATCTCTTGTTTAAGTACTCTTTTAACCTCGATCCGGGTTAATTCTCCGTTACACTTTTTCACAGATCATCATCTGCGCATTGAGACTCGTAGTGCACAAGTGCACTGTATTTGTTTTGCCTGAGTTCCTATCGCTACAAACCGCCCACTGAAGAAAGCGCATTGACAGCACGCTGTGCCTGACAGCTCGCGCACCTTAATTGCTAAGCGTATACCACAAGGTATTTTTTTCATCAGCTAACACTTTAGTTGTGGATAGTATTGTATCAATATATGTTGTTTTAGTATTCCTCTCAAGCTCACACTTATATCGTATGCTCTAGAGTGCTTTGCTGACTCTTGATGAGCGTTGAACAGAAGTTACACAGTGTTTAACGTGAATTAACCCCGAATATATCAGGCTTCCACGCCGTTCGAATATTTTCTCCAGCACTTGCCACTCCTCTTGTACACTCCACAGGTACTACATTTATTCTAGTGCCTAGGGTTGAACTTACCTTTCATCATAGTTTGATTTCTACTCACTTGCTCCTCATTTTTGTTGCAGCTGTGTCTTCTTCTTGACTACAGCAAACTATATTTCCCTTGGAGGATCTACACATTGCTTGATTCACCACCAAGGATCTCTATCTGCACCCGATGCACTCAAACACTTTGCTTACTGGTAATTATACTTTCTTATATCGTGTCCTATATGGCTCCTTTACCTACCTACATTCTTTCTAAACACTTTTGAACGACGACTTCTCTTGCACTGGACTAGAAACGTCTCTCTGAACCTCTTCTCCTGCCCTCACCCTGAATTTAACTGGGAATGAATGTGCCCTTGTGGTACTAGATTAATTACAATTTCTCTGACAATATAGTCTGTTCTGGCTCACAGATGAGACTGAAATGTACAGCATGAGTTTAATGAATTACCTCAAGGTATAAAAAACTTGTACAAACGTTCTCCCCTTTGTTTTTTTCCTTTTGTATGAAGAATTCAATTTTGGCCATATGAAGAAGAGGAAAGTATCCTCGAAACGCGTCGCCACATGAATTGGATTCCACCATTGTTTCAAATTTATTGTGACCTACTATTGCACTGCTTTGCTTCTTGAATTTGGAAATGTTTCTCCTTTTGAAATATTGTGTATTTGACACTTTAGATATAAACTTTTGCTATAAAAACACACAACTGAACCCTTTGGTTTATATGTTTTTTTGTGTTAATATGAGAAAACAGTAGTGGACTTAGTCCAAACATCCTAAAGTGTGCAGGGGACGGGAGGGTTCCCTTGTTGAATCCTCATTCCAATTGTCAAATGATGGATACTTTCCACTTGAAGGATAGCCAAAGTTGCATTCAATATGTCAAGTGGGCATTTTCCCCTGAATACTCCAGCTTCTTTGCGGGGCTGGAGGATCAGAACCACTCAAGATGGTCCTCTTATAGGGCGGCCATCTTAAAGCATTTCTCCATACATGGAAACCCTCAAGAGGCCTGCAAGGTGGCCTACAATCTGCAATGTGAGGAATGCCAGGCCCCACTGGAATTTGTAGAAGAGTTAAAACGTGCCTTTGCGCAGACCACCAGGAGGGTGCGCACAGACAGTAGGGAGTTCATCAATACCTTCTTTCATGCACTCCCTAAATACATCATGACCCAGCTGGTGAGGGACTTTCATGAGAAGAGTTCACTTAGCTGGGTTATTGAACAGGCAACTCGCATTTATGAAGTGCAGAAACCGGTAGAAAATAAAAGCACAAATAAAAAACCCAAACCAACCAACACCCCTGCTGCTGCTAAGGTGGCAAAGGTGATGTCACAAGCTTCTTTACTTCTCACCTGTTTTTCCTTGATTGTGGTCTTCTTGGAAGTGCTTTCCTTCTTCCTCACTGTCCGAGACTTGTACAGGTTGGAGCGCGAGTCTTCGGGTTCCAGCGTGAGGTGGACGGCTGCCTAAGCCAGATAGCGTTCAGTATTCAGGAATGTTAGCGATGGATCCAAGAAGGAGGAGGAGCAAGTGCTATGCTCCTATGCTCGGAGAGTGCCCGGGGTACCGCGGCACCGAGTACAAAACGGGATCCGGGATGATGGGAGACTGGTTCCCAGGTGCGCTCGCTGGTGGGGGTATCCCTTCCATTCTACCAAATACTGGAGCTGACCCCGTCTGTATCTGGAATCACATATCCTGGAGACCTCAAACTCAATCTGGTCATTGATGAGCACAGGGTTAGGTCTAGGGGTAGTTCTGGTGGACTGTACATATGGTTTCAATAAAGAAGTGTGGAAAACCAGATGTATCCTCTTCCAGGATTCTGAAAGCGGGAGCTGGAAGGCCACTGGATTAATGATTTTCTTAATGGAGAAAGGTCCATAATACTTGGGAGCCAGTTTATTAGGCCGTAGATGTCGAGGAAGAAGATTTGAAGATAGCCAAACCTTATCCCCGACTGCATATGAAGGGCTAGGTCTCTGCTTGGTATCTGCATACCGCTTGACTTCTATCCTGGCTTTCTCCAGGCGTTCCTTCGTGTCCCCATGTACATTTACCAGTGTTTCAATCCAGGAATAAACTGTGGGAACCGGGGTAGGATGTGGTAGGACAGATGGTAGAACAGAAGGATGAAATCCTTGACTGCAAAAGAATGGACTTGTCTTGATGGCCGAATGGTCAGAATTGTTGTAAGCGAATTCAGCTACGGAAATCAAATGCGACCAATCATCCTGGACCTTGGTTGCAAAACAGCAGAAGTACTGTTTTAGGGTCTGATTTACTCGTTCTGTTACCCCATTAGTCTGAGGATGATATCCCGAAGATAATGCATGCTGGATGCCTAATATTTGGCATAGTTGTTTACAGAATTGGGATATATTGAGGTCCTCTGTCGGAGATGATCTTGGAAGGTAATCCATGCAGTCTAAATATGTGTTTTAGGAAGATTCCAGCCAATTCAAACAAGGATGGTAGTTTGAACAAAGGTGTAAAGTGAGCCATATGGGTAAACAGATCGATGGTAACCATTATGGTTGTATATCCTCTGGATGGGGGTAATTCTACGATAAAGTCTGTGGCGATGATTTCCCAAGGACGTGTTGGTAATGCGGGTTGATGTAAGAGACCTGCAGGATTTCTGTTATCATGTTTGTTCTGGTTGCACACTGCGGAAGATTGGATGTAGGTTCTTAAGTCAGCAATCATCTTCGGCCACCAGAATTGTCTCTGTATGAAGAGGAGAGTGGTAGTGGTGCCTCAATGTCCCGAATGGAAGGTGTCATGGCAGAGATTCATGATTATATCTCTCAGCTCTGGTGTGGGTATTGCTAGCCGTTTGTCCTTGAAGAGATAACCATCTTTAGTTACTCATTTCCATTGATTACTCCTGATGTATTCCTTCCAGAGATCGGAAGAAGGTGTTCTTGCTCGGACGTCTTCCAGGAGGGAATTTGCTTGTGCCACAAACACAGTATTAGGGAACATCTTCGGAAAGGCCTGAGTTTCGACTGACTCGTAGTCTGGACGCCTGGATAAGGTATCTGCGATAATGTTATTAGTTCCAGGAAAGTGATGAATAAAGTGATGAATATGGAATTGGTACTGGGCAACAAAAAAAAGGCCCAACGGGCTTGGCGACTGTTTCTGCATTCCAGGGACTGTAGGACTTGCAAGTTCCGATGATCTGTTCGGACTTGCACTGGATGTTTAGCACACAAGGGTAGATGGCGCCAGTCGGTAAAGGCTGGTCAGATGGCCAATAACTCCTTCTCCAGGACGGAATAGTGGCGAGTCGCTGGGTACCAAAGTGCAGAATAGATAGGCAATAGGATGTTCCATCTTGTCTTCAAATTCTTGTTTTAAGACCGCACCAATGGCGTAGTCAGATGTGTCTGTTTCCACCAAAAAGGGCTGATCTATGTCGGGTTGGGCAAGGATTGGACCTTGAGTAAATTTTTGTTTCAGTTGCTGAAAGGCCGTCTCTTGAGCAGCAGACCATTTAAATGGTGTATCCTTCTTTAGGAGTGCTACTATGGAATGCACAATGTCTGAAAATGTGGGAATGAATTTTCTGTAGAAATGTGCAAGTCCCAGGAAGGATTGAATCTGTTTTACAGTGCTGGGTGCTGAACAAGAAAGTATGGAGTAGACCTTGGCAGGATCCATTCCAATTCCCTTGGAGCTTAGCACAAATTCAAGATAATGAATGGTTTGGACATGGAAGAGACATTTTTCTGGTTTGCCAGGAGTTTGTGTTCACGTAGACGTTGTAAGACTGCTTTTATATGTTCTTGATGGATCTGGGGGTCATTGGAATAAATCAGTATATCATCTAGGTACACAATGACAAAAAGGAGCAGCATATAAGAGAAAACTCTATCCATGAACCGTTGAAAGACTGCGCCTTCCTTTATTCGAATGAGATGATATGCACCCCTAAGATCGAGTTTAGTGAAGATGACAGCACCTCGAACTGCCTCCAGGATGTCAGAAATGAGTGGTAGCGGATAGCAATCTTTGAGAGTACATTGGTTGAGACCACGATAGTCAAAACAGGGCCGAAGTTCTTTAGTGTCTTTCTTTGAAACGAAGAATAGGGAAGCACGGGCTGGAGATTTTGAAGGACGGATGGTCCCATTTGCCAGGTTGGTATCCAGGTATTCTTGTAGGGCCCTTTTTTCGGGTTCGGATAATATGAACATTCTCCGGAATGGAATCACTGCTGAAGTATCTGTGTCAATGGCGCAATCCTCAGGTCTGTGGGGTGGAAGAGCCTGAACAATGGCTGTTAAAAACACATCTGAATATGTTTGATAGGTCTCAGGCACTTGGACAATGTTGGATACACTTAAGGATGATTATTTGTGGTTCTGGGAGTTCACCAGAGGGTTTTGCAATGTGCCTTGTGACAAGCAAGTAGATGACAAGAATGTCTGGAGAATCACTAAGGTGTTCTGTCCTGGAGTATTCAAGGAAGGAATGGATGCGGAGCAGGCATCTTTCTCCCGAAGCTGTGCTCCGCTTAGGATCGGGAGCTGGCATTTCCCGAACGTCGGGTGGCGTTATTGGGCATTCTCTCACAAGATGTTTATCAGAGGCACAGTACATACAAAGTCCGGTATTGATCCTATGGGTCCTTTCTTGTGGAGAAATTGGTCCACGGAAGGCACCCAATTGCATAGGTTCTGGATCTGAGGCACGTGGAGCGGGTGCTCCTTTGGGACAAGGATAATCTACGGTTGTTCTTGGGGATGTTGTCTTCGTCTTTCTTTTCTCTGCCTTTCTCTCCTGGATTCTGAAGTCTATCTGTAGGGAAAGGTCCATCAGGGTCTGGAAGGAACTCGGACGGGCTACTCTGGCTAGCTCGTCCTTTATTTCATCATTCAATCCCCTTCGGAATAGAGTGAAACTGGCTTCTTGAGACCAATCGGCTTCTTTAGCTAGCTGTTTGAAGCAAGTCACATAAGTAAGCATATCCTGACTCCCTTGCTGGAATTCAAGAAGTCTTTCTTGTGCACTGTAGAGAATTTCTGGCCGATCAAACATAGCCTTAAGGGCTTCCACAAACCCACCGTAATTATCCAAGAGTGGGTCTCCTGAATTGACTAGGGGAGTTGCCCATGTTAAGGCATTGCCCGTGAGGTGAAATATCATGAATCCAACCTTTGCTCGTGGCGTGGTGAAACAGTAGGGTTTGAAAGTGAAGTGCACTAGGCAGGAATCAAGGAAGGCACGCAAGGACTTATAAGATCCACCATATTTGTCCACTACACCCCCTACCAGGGCGCTTTCTTTGACCGTGGAATCCCGGGACAAGACAAGCTGTTTTAATGCCGCATTTTCGGCCTTGAGGTTTTGAAGCTCTGTGGTTAATTCTTGCATATCTCTCATGAGGTCTTGAACTGCGGCTTCCATGTCTACTTCTATATCAGGTTTTTGGTGTCTCAATCTGTCACGAGCTTCTTTCCTTCTCACCTGTTTTTCCTTGCTTGTGGTCTTCTTGGAAGCGCTTTCCTTCTTCCTCACTGTCCGAGCGTTCAGTATCCAGGAATGTTAGCGATGGATCCAGGAATGAGGAGGAGCAAGTGTCCTATGCTCGGAGAGTGCCCGGGGTACCGCAGCACAGAATACAAAACGGGATCCGGGTTGATGGGAAATAGGCTAGTGGGTAAAATGCAGGAATCAGGAGAGGGTTCGAGGAGAGGGTTCCAGGAAGGAAGAAAAAATAGGGTAAGGAACTGGAGATGGTACGGTATACAGACTTGAAACACATGCCTAACAACTCCAAGCAGTTGCGTTGAGACACGCAGAGCCGCGGGGGCGTGCCTGTTTTCTAGGAAGCAGAGTGTTGCGCACAAAGACTAGAGTGCAGCATTTCTGGGCCGTGGCCATGTTGGAAGAATCACTGACCTCATGCCGCGGTGCATCATGGACCACGAAGTCCAGAAGGCCGAAATCGGTGGTTCGTGACAGGTGAAGGTTACCCCCATTTTAGATCTGGAGATGGGGGCGCATAAAAATATTTCTGTGCAAAATCCTCCTAACCAAAGACCCAGAAGGCCCTCAAGCCAATCCCAAACAGGTAGTCAGGGAGGTAACCCCACAAATGGGACCCCTAACTCCCCTGACTATATCAGCCCCTGTTACAAGGGCAGCAGACCCATCCTGGGCTATGTGTGGACTCCCCCAGCCCAAGGGGGGGATCCAATCAGGCAGCTGCCAACCCAGGAAACTTCCCTCCTAACTTTCCCCAGGAGGGCGGTAATCCCCCAAATGCCTGGTTCAGCTTCTTTCCCCGGTACTCGCCAAACCTCAACCCCCAAAACAACCCTTCTTTCTTTCCCCACTTTCCTGAGCCCAGACAGCCCAAATCAGGAGAGGAGAGGCCAAGGGTGGAGGGGTTCCAGAACTATCCCAACCAAGGGTATTATGAGAGAAGGGATAGTTACCCTTCCCACGATCAACCTAAAATGGACCAGAGAACCCTGTACCAGCCAGAGCGGGTGTCCCAACTGGAGAGCCAGGTCCAGAACTTGTCAAACGATCTGGGTTGAGGGCTCAGCAGAACCCTCAGATGAACATCGCGGCCCAGAACGCCTCAAATCAAGGGTCTGGTACTCCAGAACACTGAAGATAAGAGAGAAACCCGGCAACCCACTGGTTCCCATGGAGGAGGCACAGGAGGAATGGGGGTGTAAAGCCTTAGAGGAAGCTACCTTCCCCACTTGTGAAAAGCCCCTGGAAACCCAGGAACCAGAACCAAAATCTCCTGCCCCGAAAGTCTACAACCTAAGGAACAGAGGGCGGGTAGGAGAAATAAAGGGCCTAAAAAGACCCATTTTGTGGAGGAGGTTAGAATCTTCCAATTTGAAGGAGAGGGGTCCTCAGAGGACTCTGGGAAAAGGATCTTCTCCTTCAGGGATGGGGGGCTCCTCCCAAAGAAAAATGGGTCCCGAGAGATCCTGATCCAGACTGGGTAGATGTTGGGACCGAGTTAAAACCGCCAATCATTGAACGCCAGAATGACCAGCCAGAAAATCAGTTGGCCCAAACCAATTCTCGTGACTGCTCCAAAGTGGGGTGGGGGGCAGCCCAGAATCAGAACCAGGGGAGTCCAAAACTCCCCCCATATCCAACTGTCACCTTTTTCTTACAGGTTCCCAAGATCCCAAACAAACTCCTGCCCAAATTACCCCTCTGTCAGAATCCAGAGCAAAGAAAGTAACCCACCAATTGGCCCAAAATGTGCATTATCTTTGCCCACTTGAGGAAAAGGAGGGAATATTTTATGCCCTGGTCCAAATACAGGGGCAATGTACATTTTTGGCACTGGTGAACACTGGATCCCAAGCAACCCTTCTGTCAAAAAGGGCCTTTGATCAACTGAATTCAAGAAGGGGGAGGGATACCAGATCCCTCTCACCCCTCTTCTGGACAACTTCAGAACTTCGAATTGAAGGAAATTCCTGTCGAGGGGACTGTGGATTTAGAAATTAAAATTGGGCGACACAAGGTGAAACACCCGGTCATAGTCGTGACTCCAGAGGGCACACCATGTTTACTAGGGAATGACATCCTGCGTAGATTGTCTCCCCTCATAGATTGTGTAAACAAGGTCCTCTGGACCTAGACTAACCGACCAATAAAATTAAAACATAGTGTCAACCATGTTAGTTTAAATGGCACATGCCACATGGTTGAACAAAAACCTGACCAAATTGAATTCCATTTTCAAAACAGCCAAACCCCTGATGTGACAGTTATTGCAGTAGGACAACAAACTGGTGATGGGAAGTCCTCTCTTATTCTGAAAATCAACCTTCCTTCCAGTCTTAAGTGGCATTCCACACTGGAAGGGAATACTCTGAAATTCTATACAAATTCACAATCAGAAAATCCCACTGCTATAGTCCAAAATGATGAGAAACCAGCTCAAGCTTGGCTGACATTCAGAAAATTGGAGAACAGTTGTTCATCCCCATTCAGTTAAATGGGGGGAAGGACTCTTTTCTCGCACGAGTGTGCGTGAACAACGGTAAGAGCATCATCAGCGAGGCCATGTTCCGAAAACTCCCAAAAGATCCAGCCATTCCCACATTTAAATTGATAGACAAATGGGAAATGGACCTGAAAACACCAAATTCCAAACATCTCCTGCCTAGCAGGTGTATGCTAAATATTTCCATAGGCAACAAGAGCATAGTCCATAATTGGTGGGTCGTGCGAGATGTCCCTGCTGCATTTTATTTAGGCAGTGACATTCTCAATCGCTTTGCCATTAGTTTGGACCTAATAAACTTCAAAGCCTGGTCCCGATTCGCGGGTAATCCCATGGACTTTGATGACCCAGAGAAAGCATTTCGGTCAGCTCAATTGCTGCCATATGCAGTTGAAATTCAGATTGGGGAGGAAGTCACTATCCGAGAACGGACCCGACAATTCACACTTAAAATAAAAATTAAAAGAGGACAGAAACTGAAAAATCCTGACGCATATGTTCACCTCAATGCCCATTTCCAACAGCAATGGTTGGGGTTAAACCCAACACCACTAGTCAGTACAGAACATGACACCATTCCAATAGTGGTGGATAACAGCGACCTTAGGAGTATCACTCTGGACGCAGGCACCATTATTGGAATGGCGGTTGCTGACCGACATTTTTCCATAGATTTAGGTAATGAACTGGTAGGACCAATCCCCAATGACTGTTTTGACAGTGACAGTGATGACCATAAAACACCAGACTGGATCCTCACCTGGCATGGGAGGAATATTTTTTGGTGTACTCTTCCTGCCCTTATAGTGAGGGAGATGTGACCTGTGACTTCAGGAGGGATGAGGTGATCTTTCAAGTCCACCAAGACTGCCTTTCCCCCCTGAAGCCATCAGTTCAAGTTAGTACTTTAACCAGGGACTTCTCCACCCATCTGGAGGAGGCCGCTGAGATACCCAAACCAAAAGTTTTCCGGGCTTCAGGCAGATGGTTGAAGAGAGAGTCAACCTAGCTGATGCCTGTGAGACTCTGGAGCAAAAGCAAAAATTGAAACAAGTTTTCTTAGATTTTCAAGATCTCTTTGCGGTGGACTCATATGACTGTGGTCGCACTGAAATCCACACAACAACAATTCCCACTGACCCTGGCATGACTCCAGTGTTTGTGAAGCAATATCACTTGCCTCTCACATCAATGGTGTCCCTTACAGAAATAATTAAGAACCTTGAGTCCCATGGGATAATTCGTCCAGTCCACAGCACCTTCAATAATCCGGTGCTGGGGGATTTTGAAACCAAACGGCCAGTGAAGACTCTGTGCTGACCTAAGGGAGCTCAACAAACGGGTCCACACTTCCCGATGGCCTCTTCCCTAAATTGACCAAGGGGTGGCCCTGATCCAGGGGTTAAAGGTATACACTGCCATTGACCTGACCAATGGGTACTGGACTGTACCTGTCAGTAGGGAGGACTAATACAAGCTGGCCTTTACCTTCGGGGGGCAGCCGTACACTTGGACTCGGACTCCCTTCGGATCCATCAACTCCGGCAATGAATTTAATATCTTTTTGCATAATGACATGCCCGACTTGGGTGAAAGGGGTAACCAGTCCCATGTAGACAATGTTCTCATCAAAAGCTCAACTGTGGAGGAACACATAGCGGAGATTCGTTACGTTCTGACACAGTTGAGGGCTGCCGGAGGAAAACTCTCTTTCCAAAAGGCACAGTGGTGCAGGACCCGTGTCAACTTCTTCTGGAAGACAGGGTTCTCAAATACATGATTGACTGCAGTATTATACCAAAAGCATGACAAGGTCAATAAAGTAATCTCCTATGCGAGTAAGACTTTATCCTCTGTGGAGGAAAAATTCAACGACTTTGAGAAGGTATTCCTGGCAACGGTGTGGGCATTGAAAAATTTTATCTATGGGAGGGGGAACACATCACAGTGGAGACTCCACACCAGCCTCTGCAATATCTTCAAAGTGACAGAATACGGGCCGGAAATGTGAGTAATTCCCAAATTACTTCAAGGGTTCTGTCAATGCAAGGCTTTCCTGTGGAGGTCAGATATGGCCAAAACAAGAAGGGTCCCCTCGCGCAAGGTCTGGCTTGTGATTGTGCCTGAGAAAACTGTCTCGAGGACGAAAGTCTTAAAATCAAGGACAACATGGAGGCATACCTTAATTCCCCACACAAAGTCTATGAAGAAGACAAGTGTGAGGGAATGCCCACTGTCTATGTGGATGGGTGCTCCTACCATGTTGACAACAACGGGGAAAAGGAACTTGTGGCCGGCGTGGGGAATGTATGGGTGAATGATGCCCCAAAACCCTCTGCTGAGTACAAAATCGGTCCCCGTAGTAGTCAAGTGGCAGAGCTAATGGCTGTGCATCAAGCCATCCTTACTGCTGTCCAACACCAACTCCACGAACTGGTCATAATCACCAATTCAGATTATGTACGGAACGGGTTCGTGGAGCACCTGGTTAATTGGAAAAGCAGAGGCATGCTATGTGCTAACAATAAACCACTAAAACATGGAAAATGAATACAGAATATTGATGATCTGGTCACCTCGAATGGGATGACCATCTAGAGGAAAAAGATCAAAGGTCATTCTAAAGAAGAGGGACCAGACAAAACTAGAAATGACCTAGCTGATCAGCTGGCCAAAACCGGAGCCATCCAACGGGATCTACTTGAGATCGAGTCCCTGTTGGAGGAAATCAAGGTCACTGCTATCACTAGGTCCCAGACAAATGCTCTCAATGAACTCTCAACTGCCCAATGGAGTAAGGAGACCCCAGATGCTGATTACGGCTCAAAAAGGGGATCCAATAATTGGTAAGTTTTATCAACACATTGAGGACCCTGAGAACTTTCCCCTGATGGATACCGATTGCATTGGGAAAGAGGACCTCAGAGTGTTGATTAAATATTCAACAATGTTCTGAATCCAAGACGGTTTGTTGGTGAGGAGATCCATATCTGACCATGACCAGTGGGTGGTCCCTACCTCATTCCGAAGCCTGATGCTAAGTCACGCCCATGTTGTGGCCACAGTCGGTCATCGGGCGTTTCATACGACATTAGATTACTTGCAAGAGGTTGCATACTGGCCACACATGGGACAGGACCTCGACCAATACTTGAAGGGGTGTCTTGTGTGTGCACAATTTTAGCCAATATCACTCACACACCGTGCTCCCCTCCAAAAGATGGGGATGACACTGCCTTGTTCAGATTTACAAGTCGATTTTATCGGGCCCGTGATTCGCTCCTCTAGGGGGAACAAGTACATGTTGACCGTAACATGCTTGTTTACAAAATGGGTGAAATGTTTCCCAGCCCCAAATTGCAAGGCAGAAACAGCAGCTGCCCTGATGATCAATCACATCTTCTCGCTTTTTGGACTACACCAAAGGATTGAGTCAGACCGAGGTAGCCACTTCACTAGCGCAGTGATGACTAAGATGTGGGAGATACTTGGGGTAAAAAGGAAATTACATATTGCCTAATGGCTGCTCCCTCTAGTGGTGGAGTTGAGAGGTACAATAAAACTATTGTGAGGATATTAAAAAAGTTTGTGGCAGATTCTGGGCCAAGTTGAGACATTCGATTATCCCTTGTCCTGATGGCCATCAGGTCTACCCCTTCATCTGCAACTAAAATGTCTCGATTTGAGCTGATGACTGGACGAAGGATGGGCTAACCCAGCATCTGCTCTACAGAACCCAAGAGCAGACCTTGATAAATGCCTCCACAACTCATGACTATGTTGAGAATCTGAGAAAACACCTTCAACATCCTTTTGCGTATGCTCAGCGGAATCTAGAAAGATCTGCAGACAGTATGAAGACCCACTATGACCTTAAGACAACTAAAAAGGAATATCAAGTAGGAGACTGGGTCTACTTGTACAATTTCCAAAGGAACCAAGCCAAAGAGTGCGAATTCCTCCCAAGTTGGCAGGGTCCTTTGGAAATTGTGGACAGAATCTCACCAGTCACATACAGAATCCGCATCCCCAAGGGCAATTTGACAGAGGGGAAAGACAAGTGAGTCCACATAAACCAGCTAAAAAGTTTCCACCACAGGCATACTTTGCGGCAGATAGAAGAGCTTACCATAAACCCAGAGGGGGAAAATCCGGACAGCTAGAAAAATTATTAAATATTCATTGATTACACCTGAGAAAATGGGTAAAATATCACTGAAAAATAGACGGGCAATATTGCCAATTGTAGAGAATGCAAGTGTCTTTTCCACTTCTGAGATCCCCCGAAGATGTGTGGGTAAAGTAGTGGGAAAATTTGCATAACTGGGTTATGTTCTGTTTTCTAGTATTGGCACTAAATTCCCAAGAATCACCAAGGAGTACCACTCGGAGACCGGGAGGAAGAAACCCAAGGAATCCAGAGTATCGTCGCATCCCAACCCGAACCGGCGAGGAAAGCGTGTCGCCTCAATCGCTGACGGGAGAAGCATCGGAATTTTTCCACATGGACAGAAAAGAACATACCACTCGCCCGACTCCCTCTCGACTGATAGTCAAAACGAAGTCGGGAGGGGGAATTTGTGGGATGTATTCACCCACTCTGCTATACTATGCAGCTTCACTCTGCTATCTATGGAGCGAGAAACAGTAAAATGGCTGCAAAACCCTTATGCGCGCCAAAACCGCATTTTCAACACACAAAAAGATGGCTGCACAACCTGCCACCCATGGTGCATGTGTGGTGAAACAGAGCGTACGCTGCAGAAAAAGTGCCAGTGGGCTCCATGAGAAGTAAACATAGAGTGCCGAGGGAGCAGCAGCGCTTTGCAAGTGAAACTCCAAAATTTGCCTGTAAATGACATTTACTTTGCTGCTGAAACTTCAAAATGCCTGTACATAACACTTTCCAACACTCAATATCTTGCTTGGCGCTAAATTCATTTAATCTAATGAAGCACTGTGAATTTACAAGGTCCTGAAATGTTAAGAGCAAAACATTTTCTCAGCAAAACTGGATTGCCTGTGAATGACAATTCCTGACAAAAATCTGCATGCAGCCACACTGGGCTACCTGTGAGTCACAGTCCCTGTGAAATGGGCTTTCCTGATTAAACTTTAAAGTTGTCTAAAACTAAAGATCTGCCAGATTAGCAAATATAAAAGGACTGTTGCTGAAAGTAACACGGATATCAGTTGTTTTGATCCCATATTTTTAAATCTAAGAATGTAATTTGTCTATGTCATCTGATGCCACAAGTTTTCTTTTATGCTGGATTTTAAATCAAGAAATTAAGAATGAAGTTAGGCTGGCTGGGCCTGCAAGAGGTTGAAAAACAGGTTTCCACCCAAGGGGAGGGCATTCCTCTCGGCAGATGCTCACTGACACATGATAATTGTGGGGTAGGCTAGACATTTGTCTGCTACCAAGGACTGAACAATGACAGATTCTCCAGGCCAGGAAATGGACATGTGAAAATGTCGTAAACTAGGATTGCAGAAGGAAATCCCAAAGGTGGGGGCTGCTCCTTGCCTCCAGAGACAGACAAAAGGCTGACCATTTGCTGCTAAGGAATATGTAATGAACATGTTTAGAGACTTATAACTCGCTATCAGAAGTGGTGAGAAATATAAAAAGGGCAGATTTGTTCTTCTAATTTTTTGGCCCTACATTTCAAAACGTGGTGGGACTGTGTAGCAATTATGAACAGGAATCACAGTATATGTGGTTTATGAGAACTGTATTTATGCTAGAATTGTTAAACTTTGCACACACATTCCTATGGTAAACATGCATATTTGAGGAAATTCGGAGAAAGTTTGGAAAATGTTTTCAGGGCAAAATGGACAAAATACTGCAAAAAGGTGAAACAAAGTCTCACAGCGGTGGGATTTTGATGAACAGATACTCCATAAAATATGTAATCCTCGTATGTGATTTTTGTGGAAGTTACAAATGTATAAATATGTTGTCAAGGAGTTCCCCACTTCTCACCTGAGTTCGATCTTTGCTGGATTTCTTGGTCGATGCCTTCTTGCGAACTGATCGAGTCTTGAATAAAACTGCACGCGTCTCTTCCGACTCCAGCGTGCGTTCAAGGTTCCGGGATGCAGGGATCCAGGAGTCCGGAAAAGTAACAGGGTGCGCAACAAGCACACAAGTCCAGTAGCCAAGAAAGGAAGGAAAGGGACTAGGATAGGGTAAGCTGGAAGAAGCAGGGATATAATACCGTGAGCTACGGAGCACACGTCTGGTCGCTACTTCGCAATTGAGACGCGCAGGGCCGCAGGGCTTGGCACATTTATGGGACGTACAACGTCCGTCGTGAAGGCTGGTGCGAGGCGTGTCATGTGATATGGCCATGTTGGAAGAAACAATGAATACAAGCCCCGTCGCGATAAGGACCAGGAAGTCCAGATGGGGCGCGTTCTGTGGGTCATGACATATGTATTTAGGACAAAATTCAATTTTGATACTAGTGGCTAGGGGAGGTTTCTAAGTATTGTAAAAGCCAAACCACAAACTTGACATCATCTGTCGTTGATCCAATCACTCGGATGCAAGGCAGAGATGAGGCTCTGATCCAATCCAGTTCACAGGGGCGAGTTTAGTTAAGCCGCCCAGACACCCTTTTTTGTGATGTCATTGGAAAGGATAAATAGAGACAGCTGACAACACATAGGCTCTCTCTTCTGATTCCAGCGAAGCACTCTGATCCAGCCAGCATTCAACATTCAGCATTTAACATCCTCCCAGATCCAGATGCCAATCACCAGGCCAAGCAGTAGCTGAACCATTTTCAGCTAGGCCTCTATCCTCAATTAATCCTCAATGAATCCTTACAACCCAGTGGAGCACTGTGGTTTGGGGAAGCATCCTGAAACTATCTGACTTGCTACCATAATGCTTGCCTGAGGAACTCGCTATCCCGCTGATCTGAAAAATCCAGAACAAGAAGGGCAGATCCCGTGCAGTTCCGGAGACTGGCCTAGCTGACCCTGTACCGCGCCTGATGTGCTGTCCTTCCTTGATAGACCCGATCCATTGACCAGAATCTTGACAGGCCTAAAATCTTAAATCCCAGTGGATTGTGAGTATTAACAGGACGCTAGAGAACTATTGTATACCTTCCCTTATCTTGTTCCACCCCAATCTCTGAACTATCCCTATTTTCATAACCAGTAGCAGTGTCAAAATCTTTAGTGCCATCTTATCCTGTCTATTTGCTAAAGCGTCATTTTCATAATCATTCTTATCTGTGCAACTCTCATCCAAAAATCCCACTTCGAGTGTTTGGACTCGTTCCGCCGGGCAAGGCGCTGGAGATCTGTTACTGGAGTCATGAATCAGTCTCAGAGCTTACTTCGACCCAACCTGGTTGTCTAGTCTGCATGCTCTAGTCTTGAGTAAAAGCATAACCCGTATTTTCTGATTTTAAACTGAAGTTCTTGCCCAAATTTGTGCCTTTATTTTCGAAAAACACCTCTCACAAAAACCTTTATAACTCCCTCAGTTTTAAAGATAGAAACAAAATCAACTCCCACTGATACCTAACATCCTTAGTTATCTCCACAACAATAAATCACAGAACAGTGTATTTGAACCGTTTTTATCAAAAATCACATAGTAAAAGTTTGCAGCAAATTTATATTTTGCAAAAGTTTTACATGTGTGAATTGTCTTTAAATTATTTCCCACTTTACCTTTGAGATTCCAATTGTTTTCTTTTGATAACATCATTGCTTTTGATTGCTTGCATCTGCTCAAAGCGGCTCCTGCAGAAATGTATAATAATGTAAGCATTTTTGGACACATTTAGTGTTTTTGCTCAGCCAGTTTCAAAGCCAGTCTGACAGTTGAAAAGACAAATCCGTTTTTTCTCTTGTGTTTAAGTGGGGAAGGTGGGAGTGATATTCTGTTTGGTCTGCATTATTCCTGAGTACCTGCTCTCTCCTCACATCTATTTAAATTGCCTATCGGTGGGTTGAGGGGTGTTGCAGGGGGAACCTCTAACCACAGTGCTATCTGTTCCAAACAATCCCAAAATTATTATTTTCTTTGCTGCATTCTTTTTGTGTTCATTACCTGATTCCGAGTGCATTAAATATATTATTCATTATTCTTGTCACCCCTTGTTGATTGTTGTTACCTATTAAAAATATATTGTGATTTTAAATTCTAAATCAATAAATAAAAATTTACCGTTATAAACTAGCCTGATTCCTGGTTCAGTGTGACCAGGGGGGTATTTTGAGAAGGGTGTGATATGAGTGGTATACCATTCAGAATATTTAACTTTTAGCCAAAAATAAATAAGGGTTTCATTTGCGCACTACATGCTAGGCGAGACTTGGGTATGTGCCTAATTGAAATCCCTTACAGTACCCACTAATACAAGGCACTGTATGGCCTCAGTCTCCAATGTGATTAAGATCATTGCTAACTTTAATAACTGTAGAGATAGGAATGCTTGGTGTGATACCTAAATCCTGGAATGTTAGCCATATTCTTACGGTTTATAAGAAGGGTCCTTGGGATAACCCTGGCAACTTTAGAATGCTAGCTATGCTAGACATTCCTTCTAAAATGTTTGCACGTGTCTTGTTATTAGAGTTAACTGAGTGGATCAGTACCATTAGTATACTGCCAATAAACCAAATTGGGTTCAGGCAAAGGTCAAGCCCCACACACAACCTTGTTCTATGAACTTCTGCAATTGAGTACGCCTGGAAAAAGAGAGCGTTGAGTGTCTACTGTGCTTTTATAGACTTCACAGCAGCATTCGACCCGGTACTCCTGTGGAAGAAATTAAGTGAATGGAACGTCACGCCAGGTCTGTTAACAATGTTAATGCTCCTATATTCTAACATGGCGGTGCGCATTAAATTAGATGCAAAGGTAACATTGTCTGGCTCGATTCCCACTGACTGCAGTGTTAAACAGGGCTGTATGGTTGCAGCAACCCTTTTTAATTTATATCTAGCGGATATGCAACAAGCATTTGTGATACTATCGACCTGTCCCATTAAAGTTGGCACGTTGTTGGTAAGTTGGTTGGCGTATGCCGATGATTTGTTACTGTTGGACTATCCACCTGCAGGGCTACAAAAGTTACAAAACGCACTTGCTGATTACTCTGATCTTGATGGGCTCATGATAAATATCAGTAAAACCAAAATTATGACTTTTCTAGTAAAACAATTTAAGCAAACCAGTCTGGTTTGGTACATGAATAAGGAAAAGTTGGAACAAGTGCATTATTATAACGATCTGGGCGGAATAATAGATGATAAATTAAGATTGGAGAAACAATGGCTTTCAATTAGTGGACAATGTAAAATAGCAGCCAGTGTGATTAGTGCATTTGTTGGAAGAAACAACGGCTTCTCAGCATACACTGTGTTAATGTTGTACACGCCTAAAATTCAAGCTCTGCTTATGTACGCCGCTGAAATTTGGGGTCATAAATAGGTCACAAAAATGAAGAACTTGAAGTCCTGTTGCTGGGCAAGCTATTAATATGATAATTCTAGATAATCAGAATGTATGTTTAGTGTTGCCTAGGTGAAACTAAATGACTTTCTAGATCTGATCTCATTTCCTACCCTGACCTTTGTGCAATGCAAATGTACCTAAAGTGATGTAATGGGGTATAATGTTTTAATGAGGTGTAATTATTATTGAATTAGTGTAGTTGCTGCTAATGTGTACAATGTATTGGAAATGTTATATCTGTTTTGTGATTTGTTTGTATTTGTTGTATATACACAGCCTGTTTGGCTATGAGTAGATTAATACAACATTACACATATGTGGAAAAAACAAAGTGCAACTCCCTGTCGTATAGAGCGAGAGAGCGCTTTTGGATCTCGGCTGTCCCTCTGGCGGAACTACATAAACGACTCCC
Organism: Ambystoma mexicanum; assembly: GCF_040938575.1. Lineage (NCBI taxonomy): Eukaryota > Metazoa > Chordata > Amphibia > Caudata > Ambystomatidae > Ambystoma > Ambystoma mexicanum. Next base: position 12,277,093 of record NC_090921.1, on the reverse strand, counting down.
AGATAGTCAAATTGGGCAGTCAGTAGTTCGCCCATTCGGGAGACAAAAATCAATTTAGGATTATATTTCCTCTTCTCCAAGCAATATAGTCTTGCTATTGTTGATCTTTAATCCTTTTATAAAACACAATTTGTATAGTTCATATAGGAGTCTTTAAAATAGAAATTGCTGCAAACGTAAGTTTGTTCATCTTCTCTTCACCCAGCATTGGGCCTCAGCTTCTAACTTATTGTCTGTTAAAATGTAGTTAATGTACACGGGAAAGAGAAGAGGTGCTTTGTAGCACCCCTGTTTGACTCCCATCTCAACTGGAAAGGGCTTGGTAGCTTTCCACCATGCAATATGTTATGCTAATCGAATTTCTACAGCACGTTCACCTTAACAGCATTTTGGAGCTAGGACTCAGACAGCAAACTGGCCTGCCTTATTGGCCAACCATAACTAAGTTTTTAGGGAGCGCCGGAATTGAAGATGGTTCTCAAAGCCACTAAGGGCAACAAGAAGGTATTTCGATAGTTTACCAGCTGAGAATGGAAATGCGCGTCCACTGACCCTGGCTAGACGAAATTTGGGAATGAAGACTAGACATGCATTTCCGGAGCGAAGAGTCCATCCAGGTGTATAAGGCAGGAGCATGTCCTGGAGATAGTCCGCCCCCTGGCGGTAGTACACTCGGTGGACTAGGCAAAGAGTTTTAAATGTAATCCTTTTGGCCACCGGGAGCCAGTGAAGAGAGCGGAGCACCGGGCTAATGTGAGAGCCACAAGGGGTAGTGGTGGCAACCCGAGCAGCGACGTTCTGCATGAGCTGCAGCAGATGTATAACACCAGTAGGCTGGGCCAAGAACAGGACATTACAATAGTTTATGCAACTCGTAACCAGCGAGGCAACGACCAGAGGAACAGGCAAGAATGGTAGGACCTTGCTGAGCGTAGTAAAAAGGAACTGACCTGTCTTGCACACTGCGCTGTTGAGGTAGTTTTCCCAGGTGTGATGCTGGAAATGCATCAGAGGATCAGGCCTCCGTATCCTTGTCCTTTATTGCTTTGTCATGTATGTTCAGTCTTGTTTTCCGCACAGGAATTCATGTGGGACTCCTGGCGGTGCGGCTCGTCCCCTTTTTGGTTGTGGTGAACAGACCGTTGGCATACACTTATGGCACCCATGGGTGGGAGTACAACCCTGTACTCCTAGTGTATCTTTTTGGGCACCTGTGTGTGTCCCATAGAGCAGGGTACGGGCTGGTGGCAGCTCCAAGGCTGAATTTGACAGGTGCACTGAGTAACCTCCATTTTGGGGATACCCAGGCCCGGTCATTGCAATCCATGGATTCCTGATAGGAAACAAGATGGCCCTTGTGGCCTCTTGCTTTGTATTGCCCGTTATCTGACTTTTCCTGAAGTCCTGGGAAGCCCTGACTGTCCCTTCCCCCTGACTGGCTATTGGGTGGAAGTTCCATATATGGTGTTGTGGGGAAGTCCAGGCCAGACTGGCTGGAGCCTTCCCAATGACTGTATGTTTTGGGTACGCCCGTGTGGTGGGACCTGGTTGAATGGTGATGAATACACATTCCGTGTTATGGGTGTCTAGTATCTGGTGTTTGACCTAATGACTGAGACAACCCTGCCCGAAACTGGTATGAATGCAGTGTGTAGTGCTGAATGGCAGAGTGCTTGTCTGAATCCACATTCTGTGTTGTGAGTGTCTGGATGGAGAAGAATGGCCTGAATGCACTGTGCACCTGATTGGCTGGCTGACTGCCTGAAAGCCCTTCTGAATGATTGGATGCCTGAGTGTGACCCAGCAGAGTAAATGGGAGATCAACAGTATATCTGGGGGCCTCTCACTGCTAGAAATCGTTCAGAAGCTGAAGTCGAAACTGATGCTTTTCTTTGAAGCTCACTGGAAGAAGAACTCCTGCTGCTGTCCTTCGCTAATCTGAAAGCTGTTGTGCCTTCAAGGAACTGATCCAAGAAAGGACCTGGCTATGAGACTGAGACCTCTTCCCGAGCTATGAGGGACCATCGTGCACAACTGATATTTGCCAAAGCTCCCTGGTGGACAGACCTACGAAAGGCTGCCGACCGGAGAAGGGGACTGCCGAGGAGAATGAAGAATAGCACCAGTCAGCCATCTTCCGTCGCCGACCAGAGCCACAGTTCTCCCTTTGCCTAAGAACAGTTTGATCCAAGGACTCCCTTGTTCATCACCGCCGACCGCTTTCGTCCTGCCGGAGAAAGTCAAGGCTGCTGATGACCAAGGATAATCCAACGGTGGGTTTCCCGCCACCCGAAGACCGCAGAGACGCTGATGACTCGACACCCTTGCTGGGCCAAAGTTCTTTATTGACTCCTTGCGGCAACGAACACTCGTCGTCGAGGTGCACCGCACACCTCAACTTGCAGGATGTTTTCGACCGATCATCAACGAGCACCGCAAGAACCAAAGCTGCTGCAACGACGACATTGATCACCCTTTTTCCTCGTGGGATCTCGATGATCCGTGGCTCCTGCCTTAAAGGGAGCCGCTCAAAAAGGATCCGTCGACGACCCGACGTCGAACTCTACTATTCCAGGTACATTGGGGCGTAGAGCTGTTACAGAAGGAAATAAGACTCATAAAGACACTGGGCCTCATTACACAGATGGCGTTAAGGGTTTACCGGTACCGGTAAATCCTTACCGCCTTACTATGAGGTCCCTTTGCGGGTTGGGGAATTTAACACCTGCTTTTTGCAGGCGTTAATAAACCAACCCGCAAAGGGACCAAGGAGCTAATTACGGTACCACAATTTGCGGTACCGTAATTAGCGCCTTCCTATTCCCATAGAGCCTTATGGGGCAAAAATGGGAATGGGGAAGGGCAATGGTGGAAGGGGGAATTACCGCCCCGCCACCTTGGAATAGGGCGGTAATTCCCCTTTCCACCAAGGCGGTGCCGGTATTTTAACGGCATGAACCATGGCGCTAATAGCGCCATGGTTCACCGCCATCCGTGTAATGAGGCCCAATTTATGGACTGGGCTTGTAGTACATCTTTATTTACAGGTTGCCCAGGTGGGGGGATCCTCATACAGAATGGTGCCTAGTGGTAGGGGCCCAGTATTCTGCCAATTGTCTAACTAACTTGTTTTCCTCCTAAATCTATGGTTGATATTGTTTTGCTGTGTTGATTCGTATACTATTTGAACTGAGTACAGTTGATGCATTTTAATGGAATCAGAGTAATCGTGTTACCAAGTAGAACTGTATATATTTACCATTTTAGAATTGTCGGAGCACAATGTGTGTTACTGTGATTGTGTACATAACGTGAACCTTATTTATATAAAGACTGTGTTTTCACTAATATAGTGTGTGGACATTCCTTTGTGGGTGCTTGGGGACTACACTGTGCTTAAGAAGAACGTCACCTCCTGAGAGCTTAAGCCTTGGTTGCCCGTCCATAGCTACCAAATAGAGAATCTTGGCTGGGGTGCTCTGTGCTCCTGCTCTTCCATATAGAGAACAGGAATACATATAGCCCCCTCCAGTCTTTACACTGGAGGCAGCAGTGGGATGCTTATGGTTTTAAGAATCAGTAGGTAACCTTGCCACTTAGAAAATATCTACACTTTGTTAAATTGAGGTTTAGATGTGTACTAGATGACTACATTACAAGCAATGTAATCTATTGCAAATGGTAAATTGACTCGGATGAGTTTAGAGGCTCTCCAGAGTGTTTGTGAAGCCAGGGAGTTAGGATTTGAGGATAAGTCTAGGGCTCAGCTGATAGCTGCACTGGTAGACTACCAGACTGATTGTGAAGCTCTTGAAGGGGGGATGTAACCAATGAGGGCCCTACCCCTGGGGGTGTTGTTGAATCTCATTCTGGGAATGCCACCATTCCCACTGCCTCTGTTCCGACCTCCAGCAATGTTACTTCAGGGAATTCCTTGGAACTTGAATTATTAAGGATGAAATTGACCTTTGAATATCGAAAGTTGGAAACTGAACTAAAGAAAGAGGAGTTGGCACAACAAGTGATACTCAAAGACAAGGATCTTGAACTTAAAAACAAGGACACTGAATGTCAGAAAATCCAGCTAGAGAAAGCTAGAGTGGGGACTTCAGCGAAACAAGTTGAGAGTGTCAGGTCTCCAGCCACCAAGTTTATGAAAGATTTGGTTGGTGTGTATGTGGAGGGTTCTGATATCTTCCGGTGGATTGACATGTTTGAAATGGCTTGTGGAATCCTTGATGTCGATAAAAGAGATTCGGCTAAGTGTTTGTTAAGCAGAGTGCCTCAGACTGTATATGCCTGTGTTCTGAAACTGAGTGTGGAAGAAAGGGTTCAGTATGAGTGCATGAAGTCTGCTTTGATTGCCAAGTATGGCAAGACACCTACCCAATAACTTAAAAGGTTCAGGGAATTTAAGAAAAGAGAGAATGGGTCTTGGGTTGACTGGGTGAGTCCTGCACATATGAGCATGAGGGGGTGGATTGATGGATACAAGTTAAAAACGTTTGTTGACTTGTCCCACCTTTTGTTGTTTGAGCATTTTTCTGAAGTCTGTTCACCACAGCTGCGCCAGTATGTTGCTGACTAGAACATTTTAGATCCCTTTAAGCTGGCCCGGCTGGCTGACAAGTGGGTCTCCCACCGAGTGTCCCCTAAGGACTCCAGTGGGCAGAACAAGGACAAAGAAAAGGGGACCTCTCAGAAGGCTGAGGAGTCCCAGAAGCAGTCACAGTGGAGTAAACCAAAACCTTCCTCTCCTAAGACCGAAAACTCTAGTGGGGATAAGTCCTATGTGGGTGGGAGTAACAGTAGTGGTCCACATGCTGCAAAGGATGCTCCCAGTGGTTCCAGTATCATACCCCCCATTCCTGGCACTTGTTGGGACTGTGGAGCTCTGGACAACAAGAAGGCTGACCCCAAGTGTAAAAGTAAGGCACTTGGAATCCAGGCTGTCAGCCTGACCTACCCTTAACCCATGCCTGAGGTGGAGGCCACTGTCCTCCCCTTCTCAACACATATCACATTTGGTGCTCCTGTAGAGATTTCCGAAGTGTCCCTTGGGTCCTGGGACCAGTACGCAGAAGTGCTGGTGACAATCCCACAGAATACCTGTAGGTTTTTGAGAAGTGTCCTCTTGAATGGCCAGCGTTCAAAGGTTTGAGAGACACTGGGACAAGTATGACAGTGGTGGACAGGACCCTGCTCAAGCCAGAGGAATATGTAGGTGCTCCTCTGAGAACTACCAGGTTAGCTGGTGGGCCTCCCAAATTAACTCTTGTAGCCTTAGTCACACTCATGATTGGAGACAAGACAGCAACGCTTCCTGTCTTGGTTCAGGACAATGTCCCTGCTTACATTTTGTTATGTAACGATCTGGTAGAGTTGGGGTTCATCTCTGATGGTCTCCCCATAACTGCTTCTGCCGTCACTAGGTCACAGGTGAAACCGGGTCTGACTGAGAGTCAGGTACCCAAGCCAAAGACGAGGCCTAAGGCAAGAAGGAGGAACAAGAAGGCCACCTCTGATGGGGGCTCCTTCTCCTCCTGCTGCTCCTGCAGCACCCATTGGGATTCATGCTCCGGCCGGGTTGGATCCAGTGGTAAACCCAAACTCAACTCCTGAAGGAGAAGAGGCAGAAGACCCACCTGTGGGCGAGGTTCTCAACCCAGAGGATCACCCGACCTTAAATGCCTTCTGGCTGAAGGAGGCCCTGTCTCAGGCACAGGGAGAAGTGCCTTGGACATTCCGGATTTATTGGGAGGGTGAGCTCCTTGTTAGTGAGCCCACTAAGCCTGAACCTGGTGCCCTCAAGAGGTTGGTGGTACCCAGGTTTACAGGCCCTTCCTGCTGCAGTTGGCACATGTGGTGCCATTGGCTGGTCATCTTGGTACCAAGAAGACAAAGCAAAAGCTCTCTGCCCATTTATACTGGCCCCCAATGGGAGTAGAAGTGGAGTCCCACTGCAGTACCTGCCCAACTGTCAGTTGTCTGGCAAGACTGGAGCCAGTGTCATTACCCCACTGCAGCCATTTCCAGTGGTTGGCACACTGTTTGATAGGGTGGGCATCAACATCGTCGGCCCCCTTGACCCTCTCACTTCACGTAGACATCGGTTCATCCTGGTCTTGGTTATCATGCCACCAGGTACCCTGAGGCTATACCCCTCTGGACTGTTACTGTCAAGGTGGTTGCCTGGGCATTTTTACCTGGGTTGGATTCCCTAAGGTAGTTGTCTCTGACAGAGGATCCAACTTCATGTCGAGTTACATGAAAACCGTGTGGAAAGAGTGTGGGGTAACCTACAAGTTCTCCACCTCTTACCACCCCCAGACCAATGGTCTGCATGAGAGATTTAACAAAACTCTCAAGAGCATTCTAGGTGCTTTGGAAGAGCCCCTAGGGAAGAAATGGGATATCCTCCTGCCATGCCTGCTGTTCGATTACAGAGAGGTATCTCAAGAAGGTGTTGGTTTCAGCCCCTTTGAGTTACACTTTGGACATCTTGTGAGGGGGCCCCTTGCCTTGATCAGAAAAGGTTTGGAAGCCACACCCCCAGGACCTGCCAAGCAAGTGGGGGACTATGTGCTAAGCCTCATACAGAAGATGACACAGATGATGGGTCAGGCGACAGCGAATCTCAAGGCCAGCCAGGAATTGAGCAAGTACTGGCATGACCTTAAAGCCTTGCAAGTGGACTGGACTCCAGGACAGGAAATCCTTGTGATGGAGCCTCCCAAGCCTAGAGCTTTGGCAGATAAGTGGACTGGACCCTTCGGGATAATCTCCAAGATGGGCAAAGTCAACTATCTGGTTGACATGGGATTCCCTGTGGTAGCCCCTCAGGTATTCCATGTTTACAGGCTCAAGCCTTTCCATAGGCGAGCAGATGTCTCATGCCTCTTGCTGGCTTTAAAACAAGAAGAGGATGAGAGTGAGCCCCTTCCTGATTTGCTGCATAGCAACCCACAGGATGGCTCAGTGGAGGCAGTGCATCTCTCTCCAGATCTGACGCCAGACCAACAGAGGGCCTGCATGGCTTTGCTCCAGCAGTATGCGCCTCTGTTCTCACTGACACCAGGTCTCACTCCATGGTGCAGACACGAAATTGACACTGGTGACAGTGTACCTGTCAAAAGCAGATGGTACAGGATGTCAGACACTGTTAAGAACCAAATCCAGGCTGAGGTTGCCAAGATGTTGGATCTGGGTGTTATTGAACCCTCAACCAGTCCCTGGTCCCGTCCAGTGGTCCTTGTCCCCAAGGCAAGTTCCCATGCAGGTACCAAGGATTGGCTATTGTGTGTGGACTACAGAGTGGTCAATGCTGTCACCAAAACTGACGCACAAACATTGCCCAAGGCTGATGATCTCGAGGACACCATAGGTGCTGCCAAATTTGTGAGCACCTTCGACCTTACCTCAGGCTATTGACAAATAGCTCTGATGGACCATGCCAAGGAAAAGTCTGCATTCTCAACACCTGAGGGGCTCTACCAGTTTAGAGTCATGCCTTTTGGGTTGAAAAAGGCACCTGCCACTTTCCAAAGTTTAGTCAATCATGCACTCAGTGGGCTGGAGGCCTTTTATATGGCCTACTTAGACGACATCACCGTCTACAGTTCCACTGCGGAGGTCTACCTTCAAAGTCCAAACAGACCATAAGCCCTTAAAGTGGCTTATGCAGATGAAGGGTGAAAACCCCAAACTGCTCAGGTGATCCATTAGCCTGCAAGGGCTAGACTTCACCTTTGAGCACAGACCGGGGAAGAGTCATGATAATGCAGATGGCCTTTCCAGAAGGTATGTTGACCGTCTGGATGAGGGTGTCAATCTCGTGGGAGATTAGACGCCCTAACCTCAGTCTGAGGGGGGAACCAATGTGATGCTGAAAATGCATGAGAGGGACAGGGCCTCCGTAACCTTGTCCTTTATTGCTTTATCGTGTATGTTCTGTCTTGTTTTCTGCGCAGTAGTTCATGTGGGCTAGGTTCTTCCCCCTTTTTGGTTGTGGTGAACAGACCCTTGAGCTACCCTTATGGCACCCATGGGTGGGAGTACAACCCTTTACTCTGAGTGTATGTTTTTGGGCATCTGTGTGTGGCCGTCAGAGTAGGGTATGGGCTGGTGGCAGCTCCATGCTGAATTTGAGAGGTGCTCTGAGTATCCTCCACTTTGGGGTTACCCAGGCACTGCCATTGGAATCTGTTGATTCCTGATAGGAAACAAGATGGGCCCTGTGGCCTCTTGCTTTCTATTGCCTGTTACCTTACTTTTCCCGAAGTCCTGGGAAGCCCTGACTCTGTCCCTTCCCCCTGACTCGCTGTTGGTTGGAAGTTTCATATATGGTGATGTGGGGAAGTTCAGGCCACACTGGCTGGAGCCTTCCCAATGATGGTATGTTGTGGGTACGCCCGTGGGGTGGGACCTGGGTGAATGGAGCATGTGACAAATACGCATTCCGTGTAATGGGTGTCTTGTATCTGGTGTTTGACACAATGACTGAGACAGCTCTGCCCGAAACTTCTAAGAATGCAGTATGTATTGCTGAATGGCAAAGTGCTTGTCTGAATCCATATTCCGTGTTCTGAGTGTCTGGACAGAGAAGAATGGTCTGATTGCGCTGTGCGCCTGATTGGCTGCCTGACTGCCTGAATGCCCTTCTGAATGATTGGTTGCCTGTGTGTGACCCAGCAGAGTGAATGGGAGATCAACAGTATATCTGGGGGCCTCTCACTGCTAGAAATCGTTCAGAAGCTGAGGTCGAAACTGATGCTTAACTTTGAAGCCCACTGGACGAAGAAGAACTGCTGCTGCTGTCCCTCGCTAATCTGAAAGCTGTTGTGCCTTCAAGGAACTGATCCAAGAGAGGACCTGGCTAGGAGACCTCTTAACGAGCTACGGGGGACCATCATGGACCAACTGATCTTTGCCAAAGCTCCCTGGTAGACAGACCTACGAAAGACTGCTGACTGGAGAAGGGGACCTCTGAGCAGAACGTAGAGAAGCACCGGACAGCCGTCCACAGTTGCCGACTGCCGTTGCCGACCGGAGCCGCAGTGCTCCCTTTGCCTAAGAACATTTTGATCCAAGGACTCCCTTGTTCATCACCGTCGACCGCTTTCGTCCTGCCGGAGAAAGTCAAGGCCGCCGATGACTGAGGAGAATCCACTGGTGGGTTTCCCGCCACCCGAAGACCGCAGAGATGCTGACGACTCGACGCTCTTGCTGGGCCAAAGTTCTTCGTTGACTCCTTGTGGCAACGAACACTAGTCGAGGTGCACCGCACGCCTCAGCTTGCAGGACATTTTCGACCGATCGTCAACGAGCACCGCAATAACCAAAGCTGCTGCCACAGCGACAGTGTTCACCTTTTTTCCTCGTTTGATCTCAACGATCTGTGGCGCCTGCCTTAAAGGGAACCGCTCAAGACAGATACGTCGACGACCTGACGCCAAACTCTGCTATTCCAGGTACGTTGGGGTGTAGAGCTGTTATAGAAGGAAATAAGACTCATAGAGACAATATATGGACTGGCCTTGTAGTAAATCTTTATTTACAGGTTGCCCAGGTGGGGGGTTCCTCATACAGAACTGTGCCTAGTGGTAAGGGCCCAATATTCTGCCAATTGTCTAACCAACTTGTTTTCCTCCTAAATCTATGGTTGAGATCGTTTTGCTGTGTTGATTCGTATGCTATTTGAACTGGATACAGTTGACGCATTTTAATGGCATCAGAGTAATCGTGGTACCAACTAGAACTGCATATATTTACCCTTTTAGAATTGTTGGAGCACAAAGTGTGTTTTTGTTGTTGTGTACATAATGTGAACCTTATTTATATAAAGACTGTGTTTTCACTAACGTAGTGTTTGGGCATTTCTTTGTGGGTGCTTTGGGACTACACTGTACTTAAGAACCAGCCCGCATCACCTCCTGAGAGCTTAAGCCCTTGGCTGGGGTGCTCTGTGCTCCTGCTCTGCCTTATAGAGAGCAGGAATACAGATACCCTCCTCCAGTATTTACACCAGGTATACCAGAGGATAGCTAGGGGTCACAATTTAGGCATGTTTGATCATATGGAAATTGCCCGCTGCAATTTTACTGGAAATAAAGGTACATGCAACTCCAATACGATCGAAGTGTACGTTTGCAAATGTAGGACAGCATTGTGAAGTCCGTTCACAAACACACTTTGAGATTAGGCATATAAATTAAGATTACTGTTACAGGATGTCCACGGTATGCGACTGAAACATATTTGTTTGTGAAAGAAATAACTGAGAACGCTTCGCTAAGCGTTACAAAATGAGGAAGTACATACAGTGTTAGAGGAAAGGCCGTAAAGAAAAGAAAACAAACGTTGCTTCCGAATTGAGAACTAAGGCAGTTCTGAGGAGAAATCGATGGCAATCATGTGAGGGATCTTGTGTGGCTTTCACATAGTTCATTTTAACTAAATTTCAAAGAGAATACAACAAGACAAGAAATCTATTGTGAAAATGTAAGGTAAACTTGAGAAGGAACGTGCTACTCCGTAAAATGTAATTAAAAATATATTCATTCAAAAAATACATTTTTGTCTTTACAATAATATTTTTCACCAAAATAAGGCAATTAATATAATGTAAGGAAGGCCATTCAGTGCAGGCAATTTATGACTATCAAGACACATGGTTAAAATGTGTGTTTTAGGGCTTACAAACTATCTTCGTATAGTTTTGCAACAGCTAAAAATTTACAAAATTATATGAATGCAAGTAATTGAAAATTAGGAATATGTGTTAATTGAAAATGAGCTAAAATGTTATGAGAAGATTGTCAGTGATATGAGAGAAGAAATGTAACAGATATATATATTAATCTAATAAAATATGTTAATTTAAGTAGGGGCAGAGCAATATCGAAAAGGTGTTATATATATTATCTACGAGAAGAAAGGAACAATTAGCAAGAAATGGCTATGTTTACAATCTGGAAAGATTTAGTGCATAGAAAAAGTGGTGGAAACGCACTGAATACAAAAACATGGCCTGCAAACAAGATATGCTAATGACAGTGAGTTTCATCATCACATAAAAAAGCTATGTGCACTAGCCTATATTCCTTCAGGAAATATGGTAGATGCATATATGTCAATCATTAGAGAACCTTACTGTGCACGAAATGAGACTGAATTGAGTGAATTTTTAAATTATTTCGAGAAACTTGGATTGGTGGACAGACCCGTTCATGGAGGAAAGTTCACAATATAAAGCTTGAATATTGGAATTGTTATCCCGCAAACTCAACTGGATGCTTCAAAATGAACAATAAACTAGAGGGTTGGCCATGCATCATAGTAAACCGACGCTGTGGAAGTTTTTATCAGTACTCCAAACAGAACAAGGCTTGCAAGAGAATTCAAAAATGAAGTGGTCAGAATCTACAAAAGAATAAAACCTAAAGCATACAACATATAAACAGATTGAAAGAAATAGCTGAAAAATAGAAAACACTGACCCGTTCTGACTATTTGTCAAGCATAGCAAAAACAAAGAGGTGATGGCTGGAAGGTTTAGACTTAATCTTAACCACTGGCAATGCTCTGGGCAACCCTCCAGACCACCGTTCTTCGCCTGCCAAGCCATTACAGAAGGGAAAGACCATATGCAAATCAGGCTTGGCCCCACCCCAAAAGGGGCAGTCCAGCCCGAACTGCTAGGCCACATCCCTTCTGCACGAGACCACAAGCATCCCCAAACATGTTTCGCCCTTGTTGGGGCTCATCAGTGAGGAGTAGCTTGGGTCTCTAGGCCCAGCAGGCACGGGACCCACTTCTGGGCATACCCGTCCCACTCGGGGTGACATAGCAAAAACAAAGAGGTGATGGCTGGAAGGTTTAGACTTAATCTTAACCACTGGCAATGCTCTGGGCAACCCTCCAGACCACCGTTCTTCGCCTGCCAAGCCATTACAGAAGGGAAAGACCATATGCAAATCAGGCTTGGCCCCACCCCAAAAGGGGCAGTCCAGCCCGAACTGCTAGGCCACATCCCTTCTGCACGAGACCACAAGCATCCCCAAACATGTTTCGCCCTTGTTGGGGCTCATCAGTGAGGAGTAGCTTGGGTCTCTAGGCCCAGCAGGCACGGGACCCACGTCTGGGCATACCCGTCCCACTCGGGGTGACATAGCAAAAACAAAGAGGTGATGGCTGGAAGGTTTAGACTTAATCTTAACCACTGGCAATGCTCTGGGCAACCCTCCAGACCACCGTTCTTCGCCTGCCAAGCCATTACAGAAGGGAAAGACCATATGCAAATCAGGCTTGGCCCCACCCCAAAAGGGGCAGTCCAGCCCGAACTGCTAGGCCACATCCCTTCTGCACGAGACCACAAGCATCCCCAAACATGTTTCGCCCTTGTTGGGGCTCATCAGTGAGGAGTAGCTTGGGTCTCTAGGCCCAGCAGGCACGGGACCCACGTCTGGGCATACCCGTCCCACTCGGGGTGACATAGCAAAAACAAAGAGGTGATGGCTGGAAGGTTTAGACTTAATCTTAACCACGGGCAATGCTCTGGGCAACCCTCCAGACCACCGTTCTTCGCCTGCCAAGCCATTACAGAAGGGAAAGACCATATGCAAATCAGGCTTGGCCCCACCCCAAAAGGGGCAGTCCAGCCCGAACTGCTAGGCCACATCCCTTCTGCACGAGACCACAAGCATCCCCAAACATGTTTCGCCCTTGTTGGGGCTCATCAGTGAGGAGTAGCTTGGGTCTCTAGGCCCAGCAGGCAAGGGACCCACGTCTGGGCATACCCGTCCCACTCGGGGTGACATAGCAAAAACAAAGAGGTGATGGCTGGAAGGTTTAGACTTAATCTAAACCACTGGCAATGCTCTGGGCAACCCTCCAGACCACCGTTCTTCGCCTGCCAAGCCATTACAGAAGGGAAAGACCATATGCAAATCAGGCTTGGCCCCACCCCAAAAGGGGCAGTCCAGCCCGAACTGCTAGGCCACATCCCTTCTGCACGAGACCACAAGCATCCCCAAACATGTTTCGCCCTTGTTGGGGCTCATCAGTGAGGAGTAGCTTGGGTCTCTAGGCCCAGCAGGCACGGGACCCACGTCTGGGCATACCCGTCCCACTCGGGGTGACATAGCAAAAACAAAGAGGTGATGGCTGGAAGGTTTAGACTTAATCTTAACCACTGGCAATGCTCTGGGCAACCCTCCAGACCACCGTTCTTCGCCTGCCAAGCCATTACAGAAGGGAAAGACCATATGCAAATCAGGCTTGGCCCCACCCCAAAAGGGGCAGTCCAGCCCGAACTGCTAGGCCACATCCCTTCTGCACGAGACCACAAGCATCCCCAAACATGTTTCGCCCTTGTTGGGGCTCATCAGTGATGAGTAGCTTGGGTCTCTAGGCCCAGCAGGCACGGGACCCACGTCTGGGCATACCCGTCCCACTCGGGGTGACATAGCAAAAACAAAGAGGTGATGGCTGGAAGGTTTAGACTTAATCTTAACCACTGGCAATGCTCTGGGCAACCCTCCAGACCACCGTTCTTCGCCTGCCAAGCCATTATAGAAGGGAAAGACCATATGCAAATCAGGCTTGGCCCCACCCCAAAAGGGGCAGTCCAGCCCGAACTGCTAGGCCACATCCCTTCTGCACGAGATCACAAGCATCCCCAAACATGTTTCGCCCTTGTTGGGGCTCATCAGTGAGGAGTAGCTTGGGTCTCTAGGCCCAGCAGGCACGGGACCCACGTCTGGGCATACCCGTCCCACTCGGGGTGACATAGCAAAAACAAAGAGGTGATGGCTGGAAGGTTTAGACTTAATCTTAACCACTGGCAATGCTCTGGGCAACCCTCCAGACCACCGTTCTTCGCCTGCCAAGCCATTACAGAAGGGAAAGACCATATGCAAATCAGGCTTGGCCCCACCCCAAAAGGGGCAGTCCAGCCCGAACTGCTAGGCCACATCCCTTCTGCACGAGACCACAAGCATCCCCAAACATGTTTCGCCCTTGTTGGGGCTCATCAGTGAGGAGTAGCTTGGGTCTCTAGGCCCAGCAGGCACGGGACCCACGTCTGGGCATACCCGTCCCACTCGGGGTGACATAGCAAAAACAAAGAGGTGATGGCTGGAAGGTTTAGACTTAATCTTAACCACTGGCAATGCTCTGGGCAACCCTCCAGACCACCGTTCTTCGCCTGCCAAGCCATTACAGAAGGGAAAGACCATATGCAAATCAGGCTTGGCCCCACCCCAAAAGGGGCAGTCCAGCCCGAACTGCTAGGCCACATCCCTTCTGCACGAGACCACAAGCATCCCCAAACATGTTTCGCCCCTGTTGGGGCTCATCAGTGAGGAGTAGCTTGGGTCTCTAGGCCCAGCAGGCACGGGACCCACGTCTGGGCATACCCGTCCCACTCGGGGTGACATAGCAAAAACAAAGAGGTGATGGCTGGAAGGTTTAGACTTAATCTTAACCACTGGCAATGCTCTGGGCAACCCTCCAGACCACCGTTCTTCGCCTGCCAAGCCATTACAGAAGGGAAAGACCATATGCAAATCAGGCTTGGCCCCACCCCAAAAGGGGCAGTCCAGCCCGAACTGCTAGGCCACATCCCTTCTGCACGAGACCACAAGCATCCCCAAACATGTTTCGCCCTTGTTGGGGCTCATCAGTGAGGAGTAGCTTGGGTCTCTAGGCCCAGCAGGCACGGGACCCACGTCTGGGCATACCCGTCCCACTCGGGGTGACATAGCAAAAACAAAGAGGTGATGGCTGGAAGGTTTAGACTTAATCTTAACCACTGGCAATGCTCTGGGCAACCCTCCAGACCACCGTTCTTCGCCTGCCAAGCCATTACAGAAGGGAAAGACCATATGCAAATCAGGCTTGGCCCCACCCCAAAAGGGGCAGTCCAGCCCGAACTGCTAGGCCACATCCCTTCTGCACGAGACCACAAGCATCCCCAAACATGTTTCGCCCTTGTTGGGGCTCATCAGTGAGGAGTAGCTTGGGTCTCTAGGCCCAGCAGGCACGGGACCCACGTCTGGGCATACCCGTCCCACTCGGGGTGACATAGCAAAAACAAAGAGGTGATGGCTGGAAGGTTTAGACTTAATCTTAACCACTGGCAATGCTCTGGGCAACCCTCCAGACCACCGTTCTTCTCCTGCCAAGCCATTATAGAAGGGAAAGACCATATGCAAATCAGGCTTGGCCCCACCCCAAAAGGGGCAGTCCAGCCCGAACTGCTAGGCCACATCCCTTCTGCACGAGACCACAAGCATCCCCAAACATGTTTCGCCCTTGTTGGGGCTCATCAGTGAGGAGTAGCTTGGGTCTCTAGGCCCAGCAGGCACGGGACCCACGTCTGGGCATACCCGTCCCACTCGGGGTGACATAGCAAAAACAAAGAGGTGATGGCTGGAAGGTTTAGACTTAATCTTAACCACTGGCAATGCTCTGGGCAACCCTCCAGACCACCGTTCTTCGCCTGCCAAGCCATTACAGAAGGGAAAGACCATATGCAAATCAGGCTTGGCCCCACCCCAAAAGGGGCAGTCCAGCCCGAACTGCTAGGCCACATCCCTTCTGCACGAGACCACAAGCATCCCCAAACATGTTTCGCCCTTGTTGGGGCTCATCAGTGAGGAGTAGCTTGGGTCTCTAGGCCCAGCAGGCACGGGACCCACGTCTGGGCATACCCGTCCCACTCGGGGTGACATAGCAAAAACAAAGAGGTGATGGCTGGAAGGTTTAGACTTAATCTTAACCACTGGCAATGCTCTGGGCAACCCTCCAGACCACCGTTCTTCGCCTGCCAAGCCATTACAGAAGGGAAAGACCATATGCAAATCAGGCTTGGCCGCACCCCAAAAGGGGCAGTCCAGCTATGTCACCCCGAGTGGGACGGGTATGCCCAGACGTGGGTCCCGTGCCTGCTGGGCCTAGAGACCCAAGCTACTCCTCACTGATGAGCCCCAACAAGGGCGAAACATGTTTGGGGATGCTTGTGGTCTCGTGCAGAAGGGATGTGGCCTAGCAGTTCGGGCTGGACTGCCCCTTTTGGGGTGGGGCCAAGCCTGATTTGCATATGGTCTTTCCCTTCTGTAATGGCTTGGCAGGCGAAGAACGGTGGTCTGGAGGGTTGCCCAGAGCATTGCCAGTGGTTAAGATTAATTCTAAACCTTCCAGCCATCACCTCTTTGTTTTTGCTATGTCACCCCGAGTGGGACGGGTATGCCCAGACGTGGGTCCCGTGCCTGCTGGGCCTAGAGACCCAAGCTACTCCTCACTGATGAGCCCCAACAAGGGCGAAACATGTTTGGGGATGCTTGTGGTCTCGTGCAGAAGGGATGTGGCCTAGCAGTTCGGGCTGGACTGCCCCTTTTGGGGTGGGGCCAAGCCTGATTTGCATATGGTCTTTCCCTTCTGTAATGGCTTGGCAGGCGAAGAACGGTGGTCTGGAGGGTTGCCCAGAGCATTGCCAGTGGTTAAGATTAATTCTAAACCTTCCAGCCATCACCTCTTTGTTTTTGCTATGTCACCCCGAGTGGGACGGGTATGCCCAGACGTGGGTCCCGTGCCTGCTGGGCCTAGAGACCCAAGCTACTCCTCACTGATGAGCCCCAACAAGGGCGAAACATGTTTGGGGATGCTTGTGGTCTCGTGCAGAAGGGATGTGGCCTAGCAGTTCGGGCTGGACTGCCCCTTTTGGGGTGGGGCCAAGCCTGATTTGCATATGGTCTTTCCCTTCTGTAATGGCTTGGCAGGCGAAGAACGGTGGTCTGGAGGGTTGCCCAGAGCATTGCCAGTGGTTAAGATTAATTCTAAACCTTCCAGCCATCACCTCTTTGTTTTTGCTATGTCACCCCGAGTGGGACGGGTATGCCCAGACGTGGGTCCCGTGCCTGCTGGGCCTAGAGACCCAAGCTACTCCTCACTGATGAGCCCCAACAAGGGCGAAACATGTTTGGGGATGCTTGTGGTCTCGTGCAGAAGGGATGTGGCCTAGCAGTTCGGGCTGGACTGCCCCTTTTGGGGTGGGGCCAAGCCTGATTTGCATATGGTCTTTCCCTTCTGTAATGGCTTGGCAGGCGAAGAACGGTGGTCTGGAGGGTTGCCCAGAGCATTGCCAGTGGTTAAGATTAATTCTAAACCTTCCAGCCATCACCTCTTTGTTTTTATTTGTCAAGCATGCCATTCTCTGTGAGCTTGATTACACTGTGAAATAATTACTTGTTGTTTAACATGTGAAGGCAGATATGCAAATTATATTAAAGTGTATCTTTGGCAAATCATTTGTTTCAGAAGTCACTAATTATGAGTAAAAGAAACAAAGAATATGGTGAAAAAGGGTAGATAACGATTCAGGTAAGTGAAAATCTTTCATATGAACATAGGATACGAATCGTCTGCATCCTCTGGTCTGTTTATCTCTTCTATGGGTGTTAATTCAATTTTGTGTGATGTCACCATTCATCCTTGCATTTAGTTTCTCTGCTTTTCATGAATCTCGTTCAAATGGCCATCATATTCTCTTGTATGCAGGCATTGTTAAGGAGATTTGTATGGGTGGATGTATAGAGCTGCTGATGTTTGGCAAATTGGTATGTCATCAGCTAGCTGTTGTTGTTGTTCCAAATATGATGGCATACTTTTTATGATGTATGAGTTTACTTTCTATTAAAGTTCTATTTGTGTCAGTTGTTTGTTAGCTCTCCCAGGTAGTGCTGTGCTGGCATTGCTGGGGGTCAATAAAAGAAGATATTATCCTCATAAAAGCCTTAAAGTATACATGTCTGGGTGGATTGCCTTCAACTCAACATTGGTGATGAGGATCTTTGGAACAGACTCCCAGTGAAGCAGAAAAGAAAAAGCAGGACCAGTAACGAGTGAAGCCCTGCTCTTGGCCGTTGCCCAGCTCCACAGGTGGCCACAGTAGTTCATCACTGCTTATTGAGATTAAGCCGCTCCGCCCCTCCAACGTAGAAGCGGCCAATGCTCTCAAAATTAAAAGGAGTCTGCACGGCTCCCTGCAGACAAGCCGCTCTGCCTATCCGGCATAGAAGCGGCCTGCGGACTCGAGATAAGGAAGTGGAACCTGCACGGCTCGCTGCCGTCAAGTTGCTCTGCCTATCCGGCATAGAAGCAGCCTGCGGACTCGAGATAAGGAAGAGGAACCTGCACGGCTCGCTGCCGTCAAGTTGCTCTGCCTATCCGGCATAGAAGCGGCCTGCGGACTCGAGATAAGGAAGAGGAACCTGCACGGCTCGCTGCCGTCAAGCTGCTCTGCCACTCCGGCATAGAAGCAGCCAGCATCCACAAGATAAGGAAATTGTATGTGCTGGGAAGCCGCCCCTCCGACATAGAAGGTCCAGGTAACTCACGCCTCAACTCCCGTTCTCCGGGGCTCTCCACTCCGCCCTCCCTGCTCTGTCCACCGTATCCATCTCGTACCTGGCGCTCACCCGATTGTGCAGTGTTACGACGCGTCTCTCTCCGCCCACACACAAGAAAGTGTACAGTATTACAGAACGTATCCACGCATTAAAAAAGAAAGAAAAAAAAGAAAAAGAGAAAGAGGGAGGAGGTGTGAAGAAGAAAAGTAGAAACATTGTTGTGAAGTGCCAAGGATAAGGAGAAAGGAGAAAATTAACAGTAACAAAGAGCAAAGCTGATGTGGGAAGCACTTTGCTAAGAAAAAGCTAAAACATATAGCAGGAAGCTTATACAGTCTTTGCCTTTCAAAATGGCCATGTCAAACGTGAGTGGGCCACCAATGTTTATGGCTATACCTGGGCCAATAAAGATCAAGTGGGCACAATGGAAAAAGTGATTTCTTCATTATTTGAAGGCAGCGGGTGGAAACTCCTTTTCCAATGATAGGAAACTTGCTCTCTTGATGCATCATTTAGTTTAGGTTACGAGGGTCAGAGGATCTTTGAAACTCTTCGGTGGTCGCTAGTGAAGGAGAAGGTGATGCCATAAACAAACTGGAAAGTGCTTTTGCCAAGTTAGATGCCCATTTCAGTCCCAGAACAAGCACCATTTTGGAGCAGTATAATTTCTGAATGAGAGTCCAGGAGCCAGGAGAATCTGTAGAGGAGTATGTGACTGCTCTTCGCCAGTTAGCATCGTCTTGTAAGTTTCTGGGATCTTATGATGATCACTTGAGAGACCAATGTATGACACATTGCTGCTCAGACAGAATACGGGAGGAACTGTGGTTTAAGCATGAGCCAACCTTAGACGAAGTATTGAATATTGCTTGCAGAGTAGAACCTTCCTTAGCTTGCATAGCGAAACTGTCAAGGAAAGAGCCCATCGAATCAAAATCGGAAGTCTTAAGTGTGAGTGATTCTAAACCCAAAGAAAAGTGAAGGACAAGGAGAAGCATATACCACATAGTAACACCGATATGAAGTTGGCCCGCCAAAAGTGTGAGAAAAGTGGTAGAGAGGAACGCTTGTGTTTCCGTTGCCCAAGTAGAACCCATTTTGCTGCATCCCCAACATGCCCTGGGAGAAAGACCATGGGCCTCATTACAGGTCGGGCAGTCTGGAATTAACAGTGGAGGTAAACCCGCAGCCACTGTTAATTCCGGACCGCCCGATCCCGAGTCCTGCAGGCGGGAGGTGATCTTCCCGCCAGGTCTGACCTGGCGGGTTGAACACCTCCCGCCTGCAGGCAGACGTGGAAACACCGGCACCGTCACGAGATGTGCCAGTGTTTCCACTTCCCCATTCCCATTGAGTCCTATGGGACTCAATGGGAATGTGGATTTACACCATTACGCCCCCGGGATTCCCAGGACACCAGGGTCGTAATGCCCTGGTATTTCGGGAGTCACGGAGGCGGAATGGTAATACGAGTCCGGCGGTAACCAGGCGGTTTTACCGCTGCGGTTACTGCCGGACTCATAATGAGGCCCAATGATAAAGGAGGGAGGATGATGGCAGACTCTGGGTCAAAGATTACTTTGATGTCAAGGGAAGTATTTGCGAAGGATATGGGAGGTGACATTCAAATTTTATTGAAACCTGATATCAGACCCGGAGGGTACAATCAAGATGTTATTGAATTGTTGGGATATGTGATAGGGCAGTTTGAGTTTAAAGGCCGTAAGTGTGAGGGCAAAGTATACATAACTAAGAAGGGCCTAACGTTATTGGGCTGGAGGGAGAAAAGGATTTTGAAGATTAGGTTGGATCCCAATGAAGTTGAGCAGGTGTTGCAGATTGGGAGCTCCCAATCTCAGTTTTGAATAGACACCACAGGGTATTTAGAAAGGGAGTGGGCAAAATTAAAGATGTACAGCACCAAATCATACTGAGAAAAGGGAGTGTACCAGTTGCAGCCAAATTGAGACCTGTACCTTTGGCGGTCAGAGAAGGTGTTATGAAAGAGCTAAACAATCTATTGGAGTATAGAGTTATTGAAAGGGCTGGTGGGGTAGATTGGTCTTCTCCACTAGTTGTGGTGAAAAAGAGCTTGGGTGATCTGCCCTTATGTGTCGATCTACGCGGCAACTCAATAAATGTGTGTTAGTGGACCGTCATCCGCTCCCTAACATGGGAGAAATGCTAACAAGAGTGGGAAGAGAGAGAGTATTTTCCAAGCTAGATATGTCTTCAGCATACCACCAGGTGGAATTAGAAGACAGGTCTCGCAAACTGACGGCGTTCATTACTCATGAAGGGGTATTTCAATTTAAACTAATGCCTTTTGGACTTGTGTCGGCCTCAGTAGTGTTTCAAAACGTCATGGATAGATTGGTAGGTGGAATGCGTGGGATATTTTGTTTTCAGGATGATGTGCTGGTGTGCGGGAGGACGGAAGAGGAGCACGATGAGAGGCTAGAAAAGGTATTGCAGATTTTTGAGAAGAGTGTTTTGAAAGAGGAGAACTGAGTTTGGTGTTTCCAAGGTGGAATACTTGGGGCACGAGATAACTTCTAATGGTGTAAGACCGAAACAGAGTCTAGTGAATGCCATAAAGGGGATCAAGGCTCTGGAGGATAAAGCACAACTGACGTCTTTTCTCGGCATGACCGAATTTTATCAAAAGTTTGTGTGTAATTATGCCATTAAGATAGTAGAGTTGAGGAAATTACTGAGGAAAGGGTGTGAGCTTGTGTGGTCTGGTAAGGGTGAAGAAGAGTTTGAAAGTCTGAAGAATGAGATTGATCTTGTCCAGCTTCTTGGGCACTTTGATACCAGACGACAAAGTAGGATTACTGTTGATTCTTCAGGAAGGGGCCTTGGTGCTGTTTTATCCTAGGTGAATGACGGGGGTGTAGAGAATGTTATTGCTCTTCTCAGGGTTTGAGGTGCTGAAATCCGGTATTCTGTTCTGGAGAAGGAGGCACTGGCATGTTATTGGGCAATAGAAAAGTTCAGAAATTTTGTGTGGGGTACCAACTTCACTAATCACAAACCCCTGAGGAAAATATTGGAGAACAAAGGATTGGACAAGGTGTCGAAGAGGGTAGCTGGATGGATCACATGGATGCAGTGTCATAGTTTTGTGGTTGAGGTGATTCCAGGAAAGGAAAATGCTATAGCCGATAGTTTGTCCAGGTTGGGAGTAGAGCGCAACACTGATTCGATTTGTGATGACATGGAAATGGTGTTTGTGAACACCGATGGGATCGTGACTACAGAGGAAGGGTTGGGTGAAGCTAGTAAGGACACGATTTGGGAGTTAGTCAAGGTGTATGTGGAGTCAGGTACGTGGCGAAGGAGATCAGAGATTGGCCAAGAGGTCAAGCAGTTTTGGGAAGTGAGGAATGAGCTGAGTGTGGTGGATGGAGTTATGTTTAGATGGGGGCGTGCTGTGGTGCCAAAAGGGATACACAATAGGGTGATAGATCTTGCCCCTGGGGGCCATATAGGTATTACTAAAACCAAGGGCGTTTTGCGAAGTAACCATTAGTGGCCCGGTTTTGACAGAGAGGTTGGAAGAAGGTTGTTAGAGCGTCACGTGAGCAGCAAAACAGGAAAGGGAGAAGAAGCGAGAAAACAACCTATAGAAGAGGTTTGCTGTACCAACAGGAGAATGGAAAGACTTGGCTATGGATATACTTGGCCTGGTGGATTTGGGATATGGGATAGTGTCAAAAGTCAAGTACACAATAATGGGGGAAGATGTGTCGACACTCTCCTCCGAACCACTGAAGTCGATCCTCCATCCGTGGTTGGCACAGGTACCTGATATACAAACCACAGATACCACGGGGCCGCCAGAGGGGGGAAGAGGGTTACGGAGAGGTTGTGGACGTGGAAGGGAATGTTAGGAAGACCAGATAGAGGGTTAGGGAATGCCTAGTTTGGATAGGACCGGGGAAGTAACAGGAAAATCTCCTACTCTTTCTAATACCTTGGAGAATACCATAGACCATAAACACCAACTCAAGCCACCAGTAGTACCCCTTAATACACGTCCCTGATGTACCTTCCTTGCTCACATATACCAATATTACCCCTTGATACAGGCACAGGTTGTCACACGATTGCATGGGTCACATATAAGCAATCAAAAATGAAACATACACATGGGAGTTTTTCCCAACATGAAGAACATTACACATGGCCCTAAGGGCAAGCATTAGCAACACTTACAAACATAACACATAAAGTATCATAGATATGGAACAGACACAACTACTATGCTGTTTTCTTGACACACTCGGAGTACTCTAGTTAACAGCACTGATACTCGAGTAAAGTCTGTGCTTCTTCCCAGTGCGAGCCGAGCATGCATCGAAGCATTAATACTCTGAAAACCATGTGGCGAGAGAAACGTTTCCTCTCCGGGCAATTTTGCTTGTAACCGATGAATTCTGAACCCACAAGAAATGCCCATCAAACATTATTGCCCTCTCA
This sequence comes from Ambystoma mexicanum, assembly GCF_040938575.1. Classification (NCBI taxonomy): domain Eukaryota; kingdom Metazoa; phylum Chordata; class Amphibia; order Caudata; family Ambystomatidae; genus Ambystoma; species Ambystoma mexicanum. Next base: position 12,254,198 of record NC_090921.1, on the reverse strand, counting down.
ATATGAAAATACAATGAACATATCACCAGCATTTGCCCGTGTAACAAAAGCCCCTCTCGCACTTATCTTTCGTCCGGGAAGCTCGCAAGCCTTCCCGGACGTAATCTTGTTGTGCCTGATGCAGCCGCACGTGTCCTCCTTCTGCCGCTGCAAGTTCAATGTGACAGCTCATGGAAAGTGAAATACAGGCACGAGAGCCGCGCGTGTCCACCTTTTGCCTTTCGCCGCTGCCAGTTCGAGTTGCCTGCGTAGGAAAAGATACATACAGGCGCAAGCGGCTTCCCTCAATCCTCCGGTGTAACGCTCACCTGATTCCCGTAGAGGCGCCGGTCTTGACTGGGCGTATACCGTATCTTCAAAGGTGATGTGTAACACACGGCTGGCTCTTTGGGCTGGACCTCTGTGCACTGTATGTCTGACTTGAAGGGTAAGATGTCTGCAGAAAATATGGGATTAAGGAACTGGGTTATTGAATGTCTCTCTCTTCTTCCCTTTCTCTTCTCCTGTAGAACCCCAAAGGTTAACGCTCTCACCTTAGGTAAGTGAACGCCGTGCTCTCCATCTGCCTTGGGGCAGGGTGCTGTAACCAGTTTCTTCACTGGATAAGGGGAGCAGGCCTCTTGACTTCAGAGGACTGCTGTCCGTCGTTTACTGCACGAACGGTAAGTTTCGAGTAATTCTAATGTCTTTAAAGTCTTTAGTAATGATGTTTCTTGTTTTGCAGGGTTCCGGCGATGGCGGATGACGGGCTGAAGTGAGTTGAAGATGGAGCCCGTGTGATGAATAGAAGCGCCTGGAAGCACGTAAGTAAGCGCTTGTTGCCTGCTTCACGATGCGCTCTAACTGTCTTTTTATTTTGCAGGTACAAGTTCGGAGCGGCTGCAGGGTGCCGGAATACCCACTGGGTTAGATGTGGAAAGGAGTAATGGCACGTGAGTATTAAAGTTCCCCAATGTCTTTAAACGCACCTTGTTTTGTCTTTCAGATGCCGGAATGCAGCGCGAGGCGTTGGTGACAGCCGATGGACCAGGTAAGTGAAGAGCTGTCACTGAAGACCGTAATGCTAACCTGTTCTTTCTTGTCTTTATAGGTGTTGCTGAAGACTGGATTCAGGATGGTAAGCCTTTTTCCTTAGGCCCAGGATCAGATGCAGAAGACACGATGAGCGTTCTGCTGCAGAGGATGCAGAATAACGCAAAGCAAGATTCATCCATCGGGTGTGGTTTAAATAGCCTCCTGTAGTGCTTAGGTGTCTCCTTCCACAGCCACGCCTAGGTAAGAAAAGAGTTCCTGCTTTTCAGAAGAGTTCCAGTGTTCTGAATCTAGGGAGTGGCTCCTGCCTCACCCAACAGGAAAAGTAGTTCCAAACAGAAGAGGATCAGAGGCTCAACTGGCAGGCAAGTAAGCAGCATGGTCTGCTGCAGGTAAGTCCACCTAAGCATTATGAGCCCGGCGCTTCCAGCGCTGGGACTGGGCATATTTATGAGCCTGGTGCCACTAGCGCCAGGACTGGGTCCAAAAGGTCCCAATTGGGACTGGTTGGCACTCGGAACCTGGGTTATGGATCTGCTTCCAAGGGAGTTGGGAAAACCCTGACCTTTTGGAAGCAGAGATCATGACAGTACCCCCCCTCAAGGCCCCTCCCAAACCGGGCTTCTCCGTGGGTTTTGGCTTGTCAGGAAATGTTCGGTGAAATCTTTTGATTAGGCGAGGAGCGTGGACATATTCAGCAGGTTCCCAGGATCTCTCTTGGGGGCCGTAGCCTTTCCAGTCAATTAGGTAAAATAGTTTAGATTTGGAGATCTTGGAGTCCAGAATCCTTTTGACTTCAAACTCGAGCTCTCCATCAACTAGGTTAGGTTTTGGAGATTTAGTTAGTCGGGTTTGAGGTTGCACGAGTTTTAATAGAGAGACGTGGAAGACCGGATGTATCTTCATGTGCGGGGGCAAGTCCAACTTGACCGCTACTGGGTTTACTATGGTAGTGATGGAATAGGGACCAAGGTATCTTGGGTTGAATGTGCGTGGCCCTTTTAGAGGTAGATATTTGGTGGATAAACAGACTTGATCCCCTACTTGATATTGAGGGGCTTCCTTCCGATGTTGATCTGCTCCTTTCTTGTATTGTTCTTTAGCCCTTTGAAGGTGAGAAACAGCTTCCTTAAAGGCTTGGGTGATTGTAGAATGCAGGTAGTCTACTGCTGGTGTTTCAAGATCTTGGAGGGGATCCAACTCCGAGGTTCGAGGGTGACTGCCGTACAAAAGAAAAAACGAGGTTTTCCCAGTTCCCGAATGGACAGAGTTATTGTAGGCATATTCGGCTATCCAAAGGATGTCTTTCCAAGTTTTTTCAGTTTGTTGTAGCATGCAGCGTAAATACTGTTCCAGAGTTTGATTGGTCCTCTCGGTTTGTCCGTCGGTCTGAGGGTGGTGACTGGTCGATAGTCTCACATCAATTTGAGCCGACCGACAGCAACTTCGCCAAAAATGAGAAATAAATTGACTACCTCGATCCGAAATTAGAACCGAAGGAAAACCGTGCAGTCGGACGATGTTTTCGAGAAATTCTCGGGCCAGAGTTGCTGCTGTTGGCAAGCCTTTGAGCGGAATGAAATGCGCCATCTTGGAGAATAAGTCCATCATTACTAGAATCGTATTGTATCCGGAGCATGGAGGTAGATCGGTAATGAAGTCCATAGAAAGCGTATGCCAAGGGTGAGGTGGGATGTCAATAGGGCGTAAGAGGCTTGCTGGTCTTTCCTTTTGACTCTTGTTTTGGGCGCATACTCCACAGGACATTATAATGTCTCTGATATCTTTTTTCCAAGACGGCCACCAGAAGTAGCGCTTGATCTTTTCTGAGGTCTTGGCCATACCGGGATGTCCTTCCATTAAAGAATCATGATAACAAGAGATTACTTTTTCTGTAAATCTGTGCTGGGGAAGGTATAATCGTTCTTGGAAATACAATAAGTTGTCCTTTACTGCAAAGTCCTTTCCCTGCAGATGCCAATTCTGTATGTCTGCTGGAGTTACAAGTTGCCTGGCTTTATCCTTAACTTCCTCTATGGATTCTGTGGCGATTACACCCAGAATTCTTTGTTCGGGAATGATTGGTACAGGTTTAGGGTTGATCAAGTGTTCTTCCACTCCCATCCGAGAAAGGGCATCAGCTTTACCGTTCTTTGTACCAGGTCGATAGGTAATTATGAAGTCAAACTCGGCAAAGAATAATGCCCAACGGAGTTGTCTAGAGGATTGGGCTTTTGCGGTTTTCAAATATTGCAGGTTTCGGTGATCCGTAATCACAGTAACGGTGTGTCGGGCCCCTAGCAGATAATGCCGCCAAGCCTTAAAGGCAGACTTGATAGCCAGAAGTTCCTTGTCAGTAATCGTGTAATTGATTTCAGGAGGCGAGAATTTGCGGGACCAAAATGCCACGGGATGCAACTGATTGGTTACCGGGTCCTTTTGTGATAGAACTGCCCCCATGGCAAGGCTTGAAGCATCAGTTTCCATGATGTAGGGGAGTTCGGGGCGAGGGTGTTTTAAGATTGGTGCAGAGATAAATTTAGTCTTCAAATCCTGGAAAGCTTGTTCCTCCTCGGTAGACCATTCAAAACGTTTGTTTTTCTTTAACAAGGCAGTGATGGGCTGGACTATTCGAGAGAATTCGGGGATAAACCTGCGGTAAAAGTTAGCGAAGCCTAACATGCTTTGCACACCTTTTACGGAGGATGGTGATGGCCATTTGAGAACTGCATCGACCTTCTTTGAATCCATACGCACTCCGCCAGGTGATAATATGAATCCCAAGAATTCAACTTCAGTCACGTTGAAAACACATTTTTCCAACTTAGCGAAAAGTTTGTGTTGACGCAATCTTTCGAGGACCATTTTCACGTGTTTCCGATGTTCAGATTCCGATGAAGAATAAACGAGGATGTCGTCAATGTAAACAACAACACACACATCTATGAGCTCTCTGAGGACATCGTTCATAAAATATTGAAAGGCGGCCGGGGCATTGCAAAGTCCGAAGGGCATGACCTGATATTCAAATAGCCCATACTTGGTGCGGAAGGCCGTCTTCCATTCATCGCCCTCTTTTACTCGTACCAAGTGGTAAGATCCAGCTTTGTATATATGCATGCTTTTCTGACTTGGTCCAAGAGTTCAGGGATCAAAGGTAACGGATATCTATTCTTAACGGTGATCTGGTTCAGGGAGCGATAATCTATACAAGTTCTAAGGTCTCCTTCCTTTTTTGGAATGAAGAACAAAGCTGAAGAAGCAGGGGACTTGGAAGGACGAATAAACCCATTTGCCAGGTATTGATCCAGGTATTGTCGAAGGTGAAGGTTCTCAGGCTCGGTGAGGGCATAAATTCTACTACAAGGAGGTGTAGATCCAGGTATCAGGTCTATCTGGCAGTCATAAGACCTATGAGGAAGTAGAGAGTTAGCCTGATCCTTCCGGAAAACATCTTGGTATTCTAGGTATTTGGGAGGTAACTGGGGAGTCTCTGAAGAAATTGCTGCCAGTGCAACACCAGGTGGAGGGTGACAAGTAGAGACACATTCTGGAAACTGGACCGTTCTTGCTCGCCAATCGATCAGAGGATTGTGTTTCTCTAACCAAGGTATTCCTAGAATAATCTGAAACTGAGGGGCCTTGATCACATCGAACACGATCTTCTCATGGTGTCCATCTTGACTTACTAGCGTCACCTCTTGAGTGGTATGCGTTACTGGCCCGGAGGCTATCTCTGTACCATCCACGGTAGTAATGACGTCCTTTACAGCCTTGGGACAAAGAGTTAGATTCATCCTCAAAACCATTTCATGATCCACATAATTGCCGATGGCACCGCTGTCGACGTAAGCTTCAATTGCATGTAATCGATCCGGATTATCAGGGCTAATGAGGACCATAGGTATCACGAAATGCGAGGTCACGGAACTGGTTTTCACGCTTGGCAAGAGGACCTCTATTCTTGTCGGGCGAGGTCGTTTCCCTGCTCAGAGTTTGTAACTTTGGTAACTGCAGCTCCTACTGCCTTCTTGGCAGGTTTCACCGGACAGTCTCGAAGAAAGTGCCCTGAGTTTCCGCAATAGAGGCATAATTGCAACTGTTTTCTCCTTTCCCGCTCCTTTTGTGTTAGAGGACCTTTCAGACCCCCTATTTGCATGGGTTCCCCAGAGTCTACTCCTTTGGAAGGAGTTGGCGGTTTGGAAAATACTCGAGCATCAAACTTGGAACGATCGGCCTTCCTGTTCTGCAGTCTGTGATCTATTTGAACGACTAAGTCTATATAGTCCGAACAATCTTGTTGGGGATTCACTACTTGGGCTAACACATCTTTGAGCTCTCCACGTAGACCTCTATAAAACAGCGTAATCCTTTTGTCCTCAGGCCATCGAGTTTCCACTATCAGTCTGTTGAAAGACGCAATATAAGCCAAAAGGTCTTGATTACCTTGTCGCAACGAAAGAAGCTCATTGTCCAAGGCCTGCCCCTGTGAATGTCTTGCGAACAGTTTTTCCATACTGAGCTGAAAAGCTTGAAAATCATGGAGGACCGGATCATCTTGATTTACTAGAGGGATCGACCAGTCTGCCGCATTGCCACTAAGGTACGAAAGCACGAAAGCTACTTTAGCTTGATCAGTTGGAAAGGCTGCTGGCCGGCATAAGAAATGCAACCGGCACTGATTGATAAATACTGCAAACCTCTTTGGGTCACCAGAAAATCGTTCGGGCGGAGCCAGAGGTACATTCCCAGGTAGGTTGATCTGCACTGGATTCATAGAGGATGTAGAAGGAAGATTTCCCCCAGATGCGGGTAACGGGATCTGTCCGGCTTGTGACTGTAGCAATTGTCTAGCGAGATCATCTGTTCGCTCCTTGGAAATAATCAGTTCCCTTCTTAGAGCGTTCGTTTCCTGACGGGCTGCATGCACTTCTGCCCTTAGTTCCCCAAGTAACTGGGCTAGCTGGTCGGTATCCGAGGTTTCCATAGCGCCTGGACGGGAGTTTTGTGGTAGGCTTTGCGTTCTGTAACGCTCACCTGATTCCCGTAGAGGCGCCGGTCTTGACTGGGCGTATACCGTATCTTCAAAGGTGATGTGTAACACAATGCTGGCTCTTTGGGCTGGACCTCTGTGCACTGTATGTCTGACTTGAAGGGTAAGATGTCTGCATATAGAAAATATGGGATTAAGGAACTGGGTTATTGAATGTCTCTCTCTTCTTCCCTTTCTCTTCTCCTGTAGAACCCCAAAGGTTAACGCTCTCACCTTAGGTAAGTGAACGCCGTGCTCTCCATCTGCCTCGGGGCAGGGTGCTGTAACCAGTTTCTTCACTGGATAAGGGGAGCAGGCCTCTTGACTTCAGAGGACTGCTGTCCGTCGTTTACTGCACGAACGGTAAGTTTCGAGTAATTCTAATGTCTTTAAAGTCTTTAGTAATGATGTTTCTTGTTTTGCAGGGTTCCGGCGATGGCGGATGACGGGCTGAAGTGAGTTGAAGATGGAGCCCGTGTGATGAATAGAAGCGCCTGGAAGCACGTAAGTAAGCGCTTGTTGCCTGCTTCACGATGCGCTCTAACTGTCTTTTTATTTTGCAGGTACAAGTTCGGAGCGGCTGCAGGGTGCCGGAATACCCACTGGGTTAGATGTGGAAAGGAGTAATGGCACATGAGTATTAAAGTTCCCCAATGTCTTTAAATGCACCTTGTTTTGTCTTTCAGATGCCGGAATGCAGCGCGAGGCGTTGGTGACAGCCGATGGACCAGGTAAGTGAAGAGCTGTCACTGAAGACCGTAATGCTAACCTGTTCTTTCTTGTCTTTATAGGTGTTGCTGAAGACTGGATTCAGGATGGTAAGCCTTTTTCCTTAGGCCCAGGATCAGATGCAGAAGACACGATGAGCGTTCTGCTGCAGAGGATGCAGAATAACGCAAAGCAAGATTCATCCATCGGGTGTGGTTTAAATAGCCTCCTGTAGTGCTTAGGTGTCTCCTTCCACAGCCACGCCTAGGTAAGAAAAGAGTTCCTGCTTTCCAGAAGAGTTCCAGTGTTCTGAATCTAGGGAGTGGCTTCTGCCCCACCCAACAGGAAAAGTAGTTCCAAACAGAAGAGGATCAGAGGCTCAACTGGCAGGCAAGTAAGCAGCATGGTCTGCTGCAGGTAAGTCCACCCAAGCATTATGAGCCCGGCGCTTCCAGCGCTGGGACTGGGCATATTTATGAGCCTGGTGCCACTGGCGCCAGGACTGGGCCCAAAAGGTCCCAATTGGGACTGGTTGGCACTCGGAACCTGGGTTATGGATCTGCTTCCAAGGGAGTTGGGAAAACCCTGACCTTTTGGAAGCAGAGATCATGACATCCGGCATGACTTCGTCCTGAAAAGCAAAATAAGACACACCTGCCATGCGCCGTTGGCCCTTGATAAGCTGTTGCTAATTATTGTCAGCTGGCCACACGCACACATGGCAAGAACTACCAGTTGTCCCAAGGACTGCTGGGAAAGGTAGTTCATTTGCTGTATTACAGTTTCTAGGCTTTCCGGAGTCCCTGACACATCTTCCACCTACTCCACCCCATACTCCTGACATTACCTCCTCTCCCAGGGCCCTTCCCAGGACCTGGTTTATCAGGATGTCGCCGATGAAATTGTGTGACCAACTTCGGTGCATGTACTGCATCTGCCGGTTCCCAAGAACATTTCTCCGGACCATAACACTTCCATTGAATCAGATCCCAGAAGTGACAATTCCTTTTCTTTACATCCAGAATGCGTTGAACTTCATATTCCTTCTGACCTTCTTTCGTGATCGCTGGAGCCCACTTAGTAGTCATTCCCGGAGCTGCGGGTTTAAGTAAAGATACATGGAACACCGGGTATATAGGTAAAGATTTAGGCAAAAGCAATTTCATAGCAGTTGTAGAGATACATTTACTAATCTCATAGGGCCCAATGAACCGAGGTATAAAATTTCGTGAACCAATCAAAGACAAATTCCGAGTAGACAACCAAACCCTGTCCCCCACTTTATATTTAGGACCTTCCTGTCCATGCTTATCAGCTTGGTTCTTGTACTGTCTCTTGGCTCCCTCTAGATTTTCTCGTGCCTTCTGCCTAACCTCGAGAAGCCACTGTTTGCGCTCCTGGAACACTGGCATGTCTTCCATTTCTGACAAATGTTCCGGTATCATATTCTGTTCATGACCATACAAACATTTATTAGGTGCCATTCCCAAGGAAGTGTGGTAGGTGTTGTTATAGGTAAATTCTGCCAACCATAAAGCTTGCACCCACGAATCCCTGCCATCACCCAAATAACCTCTTAAATATTGCTCAAGTGTTTGGTTCACTCTTTCAGTCTGTCCGTCTGTCTGAGGATGATTGCTGTCGGAAAGAGCACAATTGATTCCTAGCATTTGACAAAAAGCATACCAAAATCTGGAGGTAAATTGTGAGCCCCTATCAGAGACAATACTCTTTGGCAACCCATGCAGCCTTACCTAATGTTGTAAAAATAACTCAGCCAATTTACCTGCCCCAGGGACCCCCTCACAAGGAATGAAATGGGCTTGTTTTGACAGAAAATCCACCACTACCCAAATGGTATCACATTGATTATCGGGAGGCAGATCCGTGATCAAATCCATAGAAATGTGCATCCATGCTTTCTCAGGCGTTGGTAATGGTTGAAGTAAGACTCTTTTCTTAACATGCTCTGCCTTGTTACGTGCACAATTCTCACATAATTCCACATATCTCTCCATGTCCTGTCTTAATGTGGGTCTGCATTTTTCTCATACCTGCGTGTCCTGCTAAGGGAGACTTATGACACTAATATAAAGCCTTGTCTTGTAACTCTTTAGTTGGTAAATATAACCGATTCTGTTGATATGGCAGCCTTTCCCGTATTGTTCGTGCCGGATGACTATTCCGCCACTCTAACAATTGTGATGTTAAAGCTTTCTTGAGCAGTTCAATGACCTGTTTCATAATGGCCCCAACAAGTTTGTCTGGCGAGATGATGGTCTTCACTTCACCTAGGGAGTTATCCAAATTTTGTTGCCTGGAGAGAGCATCCGCCTTTCCATTCTTGCTACCTGGCCTAAACATAACCACAAAATCAAATTCATTAAAGAACTGAGACCATCGTAATTGTCTAGGACTAAGGGTTCGGGCCGTTTTAAAATATTGCAAATTTTTGTGATCAGTTACCACCACCACCTGATGCCTTTCTCTCAGTAAGTAATGTCGCCACTCAAGGAATGCGGACCGAATCACCAACAACTCTTTATCCGTTATTGAGTAATTCTGCTCGCACCCTGACAGTTTTCTGGAATAAAATGCTACAGGATGCCATACTCCCTTCTCATCTTTCTGCGACCGAATGGCTCCTATCACCACATTACTTGCATCTGTTTCAACCTGAAATGCCCTCTCTTTGTTGGGATGTTTTAACACGGGAGCAGTAGGGAAGGCTACCTTCAACTCTTGAAAGGCTTTCTCTGCTTCAGAACTCCAAGTAAACCTCACTGCCTTCTTTAATAGGTGTATGATTGGAGTGACAATCTTAGAGAAATTGCTGATAAATCGCCTATAAAAGTTGGCAAACCCTAGAAAAGGTTGTATTTCCTTTATGCATTGTGGAGAAGACCAGTCCCTAACCGCATGCACTTTCTTAGGATCCATCACAATTCCTGTATCAGTCAATATAAATCCCAAAAACTCCACCTGCGTTGCATGGAATGCACATTTCTCCAATTTGACACACAATTGACAATCCTGTAATCGTTTCAACACAGTCCTCACATGTTTTACATGCTGCTCTGGAGATTCTGAATAAATCAAAATATCGTCAATATAAACAATGACAAAAATATCAATGAATTCATGCAATACTTCTTGCATAAAAAACTAAAAGGCTGCTGGGGCGTTGCATAAACCAAAAGGCATTACAAGATATTCAAATAAACCAAACTTAGTTCTAAAAGCTGTTTTCCAATCATCCCCCTCTTTGACCCGTATCAGATGGTAAGCGCCCCTTAAATCCAGCTTGGTATAAACCTTGGCGGCCCTCACTTCATCTGAAAGAACTGAAATCAAGGGCAATGGAAATCTGTTCTTTATTGTTACTTTATTTAATGCACGATAGTCAATGCAGGTGCATAAGGTCCCTTCTTTCTTGGGAACAAAAAATAAAGGCGAGGAGACTGGGGATGTGGAATGTCCAATAAAACCCTTAGCTAACACCTCATCTAAATATTCCCGTAGATACTGATTTTCCTTTTCTGTTAGAGCATAAATTCTACTGCAAGGCAATTTTGCTCCTTCCTCCAAGTCAATAACACAATCAAAGGCTCTATGCGGTGGTAATTTCTCTGCAATTCTCTTGTCAAACACTTCACTAAACTCCATGTACTGTGAGGGAATTTCTTCTGTCTCTGCTCCCACAATCTGATCTCCTGGCCTCTTTTCAACTAACAATGTTGCTGGTCCTACTTCTGGAAAAATGTGTTTCTGACACCTCTGCTCATCAAACCACACTGTCTGCCTTTCCCAATCAATTCTAGGATTGTGAAGAACTAACCAGGGAATTCCCAAAATTAATCCAAATTGAGGTGCTGCTATTAAATCAAATGTGATTTCCTCTTTATGACCATGTACACAAATCATGTCCAATTTTTCTGTCTGCTTTCGTATGGGCCCTGATACCAAAGGTGAACCATCTACTGATTCAACTCCTTCCACTTTTGTTTTGTCCAACAAAGGTAATCCTAGCTGCTCAGCCAAAGTAATATCCACAAAATTGCCTGTAGCCCCTGAATCCACCATTGCCAGGACCTCCTGCTTAGTTAAAGCAAAATATAACGTGACCAAAATGTATAAGTGAGAAGTTTTACCCCCACTGTATTTGCAACACATCTGGGGAACCCTACATCCATCGGGCCTGGCACCTGTGTTCCCCCTAAGGCCGGACCATCTCTTTTACCACCTCCTTCGTACTCCTCTCATCCCCCACACTTTTCTGAGGTGTATTGGGGCATGTATGTATAAAATGTCCTGCTTGTCCGCAATAGAGACACAATTTATTAGTCTTACGCTGTTCCTTCTCTGCTGCTGACAAAGGTCCTCATAAACTACCAATTTGCATTGGCTCCACTTCACATGTCCGTCCTCCTTTACTCCTGTCTAAACGCACAAAAGGCACTGCTTCCGGCCTCTTTTTATCTCCTCGCCTCTCATTCATGCGATGATCCAACCTTAAAGCTAAATCGATCATGGCCGTGCATGTTCTTGGTTGCGGCTCCACTTGAGCAATAGCATCCTTCAATTCCTCGCGTAATCCCTGATAGAATAACACTGTTTGTTTAGCCACTGGCCACTCGGTCTCAATTACCAACCTGTTGAACTGGGTTACTTAAAACATTCGCAACAGTACGCCACCTTTAGTCGGACCTATGTACTCTACATTCTGGTAGACATCTTTACTATCCACTCTCCTCATAGACAAATCACATTTATGTGTTCGTTAATAATGCATTTGAACTTGTGCCTCTCTGCATTTTAATCGACTGCCTTTTTGGCTCCCTCTGCTGAAATCAAATCTAGGTATGGTTGGATTATGTATTTGAACTTGTGCCTTTCTGCATCTTAATCGACTACCTTTTTGGCTCCCTCTGCTAAAATCGAATCTAGGTATGTTTTGATTATGTATTTGAACTTGTGCCTTTCTGCATCTTAATCGACTGCCTTTTTGGCTCCCTCTGCTAAAATCGAATCTAGGTATGTTTGGATTATGTATTTGAACTTGTGCCTTTCTGCATCTTAATCGACTGCCTTTTTGGCTTCCTCTGCTAAAATCGAATCTAGGTATGTTTGGATTATGTATTTGAACTTGTGCCTTTCTGCATCTTAATCGACTGCCTTTTTGGCTTCCTCTGATAAAATTGAATCTAGGTATGTTTGGATTATGTATTTGAACTTGTGCCTTTCTGCATCTTAATCGACTGCCTTTTTGGCTCCCTCTGCTAAAATCGAATCTATGTATCTAGGTATCTAAGTATCTGTACCCTAATACACTGCTACCGCGGTTACTGCTGCCTTACCTTCTGTGCACGCCACTGCATCTACGGTGGTCATTGTTATTATTGTTTAACATTGTGTGCAATTGCCTACAACAGCACCTCTACCTCAACCACCCTTTTGTAGATCTGGCAGGCATCTGCTTTTAGACTGTATTAGGCCAACATGCTCTCCACCCTCACTACTCTGTTTGCAAGAATACTGCCCACCCTACTCTACCTCACACGGCACACCGGTGGGACAGTACCCAATTACACCTCTGCCTCCCTCCACTACCCCAATCTTCACAACACCATGACTATGCCATCCACTGCTCACCACACCAACCCTTACCTCAACTACCCAGCCTTATGGCTCCAACACTTTGCTTCCAGACCTTCACCAAACATATCATGTTCCATTACCCTGAGAAATGCCAGACTTGGCGCGCGACTCATGCACGCCTCCCATCACTCTGTGCATCTTAACAAACAGCCTCTGACCTCCACCGCATCCACACACTTGAAAAACCCATCATCACCTCACCCCAACCTCCCTAACACTAGCAATATTAAGGGTGCATTAATCAATGTCAGATCATTCACGGCTCACGTTCTAGAAGTGGCTGACCTTATTCTTACCCTCGACCTCGACTTTATGGCTATCACCGAAACTTGGCTTCACGCAGCCTCTGGCCCACTACTCTCCCTTGCCATCCCTCCAGGTTACAACATTATCAGACACGATCGTAACTCTAACCAGTCCAAAGGTGGCGGCATTGCCATCATCCATAAAAATGCTCTAAACTTCCACCTCTCCTCTGTGCATCACGTTTCCTCTATGGAAGCACTGACAGCCAAACTAGCCGTCACTCCTAATCACTCTATCACCTTCCATCTACTTTACCGGCCACCTGGGCCGCTATCCACCTTCGCTGAGGACCTCTCCAACATCATCACTCATAACACCAAAACCAAATCCCAAGCCTCGATATTAGGGAACTTTAACCTGGGCCTCACTGATCCCAATGACACTGCTGCCATGACTATTGATAATATGCTTATGAATGCAGGATTCATACAGCTTATCAACCAACCTACCCACGTTAAGGGCAGAACCTTCAACTGGCTAGCCTCCCACAATTGTCCTATCCATATCATCTCTAACCAACAGTATGAATGGACCGACCACAACCTAATTACATTTAACATTCAGTCCATACCTGCCAGCCTCTCCCCTACCATTGCACCGGCTACTGCCACCCGCAATAAACGTGACATCACTTGCAACAGACTCCTCCCCCTCCTCCTCCCGGCTCTCAATGACCAGGTTCGCTCATGCTCCGACCCCACGGCTATGGTTGACACATTTAACCTCGCTATGCAAAAAGCCTTAGATATCATCGCCCCATCCAAATTGAGAAAACCCAAACCTCGAGCCCACCTGAACTCTTGGTTCACACCCCAGCTCAGAACTCTGAGCAAAGAAAAACGAATTCCAGAATCACATTGGAAAAGCAACCAGTCCGCAGCCAACAAATTGTGCCTCCTCCTGGCCACCCTTAACTACAAGGTAGCCATATTCCAGGCTAAAAAAGACACTTACAATAAACGTATCGAACAAGCCAAATCCAACACCAAAGAATTGTTTAGAATCCTAAAAGAACTTGAAACCCCTGTCACTGCACCAGACACTTGCATCAAAGATAGCACTTGGTGTACCAAAATCCAAGAGGCTCTCCTCGGCAAGATTGCCACCCTACAAATTAAAATCAATAACAAACAAACAAGCCTACAATCCAACCCACAACCCAACCCTATCCCCACCCTAAACCACCCCATCCCAGACTCTCTGACTCCTTTTAGCTTCTCGCCACTCTCCATTTCCGAAGTGGAAAAGATCATCACCAGCCTTAAACCGACCAATTGCCAAGGCGACCTCTGCCCGGCACCTATAATCAAGGAAGCAGCTCATGACCTAGCGCCATTCATTACTACGCTCATCAACTCTTCCTTTAGCTCTGGGATCGTACCTGACAATCTAAAGGACGTGTGGGTCATCCCCCTATTGAAAAAACCTACCCTGGACGCTAGTATACCCACAAACTACAGGCCAATCACCACGGTCCCGTTTTTACTAAAAATCCTCGACCGTGCAGCATATCTACAAATTCAAGATTACCTTGAATCTAACAAACTCTTGGGATTTAGGCAATCTGGGTTCTGGCCACGTCACGGCACTGAAACTGCCCTCATAGATCTAAAAGACAAAGGCAAACTTGCTCTCTTCTCCTCTTGGACCTTTCGGCGGCCTTTGATCTCATCAATCATGAAATCCTCTGCCACCACCTTAAATCAGCTGCACACTTCTCCGATAAAGCTACAACCTGGATTATCTCCTTTTTAGACAATAGATCTATGCGCGTGTACTCTCCACTAGCAGCCGCCCCACCTGTCTCCTGTGGCGTGCCACAAGGATCTTGTGTTTCACCCACGTTGTATAACGTGTTCACCAAACCTCTCTTCGATATCTTGAACTATCTGGGTGTCACTTACACCAACTACGCTGATGACACCCAGATACTAATCCCTATCTCAGGTGACTACACGGTTGACTCCCTCGCTGTCAATGACATCTATTAGGTCATCCAGGTATGGATGTCTCAACACGGACTCTGCCTTAATGATGAAAAGACTGAGCTCCTTATTCTTGGTTCGCCACAAAAACGTACCAAACTCGACCCTGCGTTCAAGTCCTTCATCATCGATGGGAATATTATCCCAACCGCCAAGGACACAAAAATCCTAGGGATCTACATTGACTCGACCCTATCCCTGACCAGACAAACTAACTCAGTCTCTTCCGCAGCGGCATATACCTGCAAGCTTATTACAGCCTGTCACCCTTTCCTCTTTGCAACCAATTGTTTCACCCTGGCTAGAACTCTTGTATTATCCAAGATTAATTACTACAATGCACTGTACCTAGGCACCAATTGCTGCAACCTAAACAAGTTGCAAATTGTCCAAAACAATACAATTAGAGCTGCCCTCAACATTCCCAGGCGCCAACACATATCCGACACCAGACGCAATATTCGCTGGCTCTCAGTCCCACACCGTATCTCCCTGAAAACCCTGGCTCTTACCCACAAATGCCTTCATAACCAAGCACCCTGCTACCTGGCCAACCGATTTGCCCTCCACAACTCCATTAGACCCCGCAGAATGGCTCATTTAAACTGCCTTGAGGTTCCACGTTTCAATATCCAAAGATCAGGTGGAATTAGCTTCCCTATCTTGGCAGCCAAACTCTGGAACACGCTTCCTAATGAGCTTGGAGCAGAACCCTCATTCCTGAGATTCAAAACACCTTACGAAAACCTGGCTGGCCGCCCAGGACATTTAGCTCTGGGTTCTCTGCTTAATTTGTACATATATATATAATCTGCTTGTCCTCTCATTGCTATTACTATACCTGTAAATTCTGTATTATACTTGTAAACTTTCTAATTATGGTTCTGTCTGTTTTTCTTATGTTGTAACTAAGTGATGCGCCCGGTTGCCCCTGGGCCTGGTGCGCTATACAAATAAATAAAATACAAATACAAATATGTTACCAAATCCCAGCCTCCCTGTCTTAATCCCAACAACTCCTTATCTTGTGTTAATGAAACCTCACAGCGATCAAATAACCTGCCAAATCCCCCTAGAAAACCATCCCAATTGTATAATAAAGGGTCATCTTTGTGTACCAGCGGCATAACCCATGCAGCTGCATCTCCTGTCAAATATGAAATTACAAAAGCCATCCTGGCCTGAATAGTTTCGAACGCAGTAGGTTTACAGAAAAAATGAAGTCTGCATTGGGTAAGGAATGTCATGTATTTCGGAGGATCCCCTGAAAAGCGTTCTGGCGCTGCCAACGGTACATTATTTGGAGGTTGAACAATTACAGTGGGGTTCTGACTTGTGGAACCTCCCATTGCACTAGCCCCCTGCAACGGGGTCCCCCGGGCTACCAAACTCTGTACTTGTGTCTTTAAATGATCAGATTCCTGTCTTGCTTGTACTAACTCCACCTGAATATCTTGAAGCGCCTTTAGCACATCGGCCAAGGTGGGAGTAGTCACTTCCATTTTGCTTGGGTGGTTGTAAGTATCCCAATCTGGAGCTGGCTTATTATGTCAAAAGTCAAGTACACAATAGTGGGGTAGATGTGTCGACACTCTCCCCCGAACCACAGAAGCCGAATGAAGTCAACCCTCCACCCGTGGTTGGCACAGGTACCTGATATACAAACCACAGATACTACGTGGCAGCCAGTGGTGGGAAGAGGGTTAGGGAGAGGTTGTGGACGGGGAAGGGAATGTTAGGAACACCGGATAGAGGGTTAGGGAATGCCTAGTTTGGATAGGATCAGGGAAGTAACAGGAAAAACCCCTACTCTTTCTAATACCTTGGAGAATACCATAGACCATAAACACCAACTCAAGCCACCAGTAGTACCCTTTAATACAGGCCCTTGATGTACCTTCCTTGATCACATATACCACTAGTACCCCTTGATACAGGCACAGATTGTCACACGATTGCATGGATCACATATAAGCAAGCAAAAATGAAACATACACATGAGAGGTTTTCCCAACATGAAGAACATAACACATGGCCGTGAGGGCAAGCATTAGCAACACTTACAAACATAAAACATAACGTGTGATAGACATAGAACAGACACAACCACTGTGCTGTTTTCTTGACACACTCGGAGTGCTCTAGTTAACAGCACTGATACTCGTGTGAAGCCTGTGCTTCTTCCCAGTGCGAGCCAAACATGCATCAAAGCATTAATACTCTGAAAACCATGTGGCGAGAGAAACGTTTCCTCTCCGGGCAATTTTGCTTGTAACCGATGAATTCTGAACCCACAAGAAATGGCCATCAAAAGTTATTGCCCTCCCAATATGAAAATACAATGAACATGCCACCAGCATTTGCCCGTGTAATATGAGAGTTCAAAACCCCCTCCCGCACTTATCTTTTGTTCGGGAAGCTCGCAAGCCTTCCCGGACGTAATCTTGTGTAGCCCGTAGCAGCCGCGCGTGTTCTTCTTCTGCCGCTGCAAGTTCAATGTGCCTGCTCATGGAAAGCGAAATACAGGCACAGGAGCCACGCGTGTTCTCCTTTCACCGCTGCCAGTTCGAGTTGCCTGCTTAGGAAAAGATACATACAGGCGCAAGCGGCTTCCCTCAATCCTCCGGCATGACTTTGTCCCGAAAAGCAAAATAAGCCACACCTGCCATGCGCCGTTGGCCCTTGATAAGCTGTTGCTAATTAGTGTCAGCTGGCCACACGCGCGCACGGCAAGAACTACCAGTTGTCCCAAGGTCTGCTGGGAAAGGTAGTTCATTCCCTGTATTACAGTTTCTAGGCTTTCCGGAGTCCCTGACATCTCTTCCACCTACACCACCCCATACTCCTGACAGATAGGAAAGTTTGTGGTGGTCATTATTGATTTGTTTTCTCGATGGTGTGAATTTAGTATTGTGAGGGAGGTTTCAGGTGAAATGATGGTGAGACAGATTCAGGAGGTATTTTCGAGAGAAGGCATTCCTGAAAGCATGTTAAGCGATAATGGTGCACAGTTTACTGGTGGATGTTTTGAGAAGCGTTTAGAGAAATGTGGTGTGAGTCAAAAGAAAACTTCTCTTTATCATCCTGAGTTGAATGGGTTCGTCAAAAGCGTAAATAGATGCATTATGGAAAGCATACGCTTAGCTGTGGAAACGGAATGCGACAAAAAAGTAGCTATTCAGGACAGAATGTTAGCATTCCGAATGTCCTTGCATGCTGCTACAGGTATGAGTCCAGGTATAAATTGAGTTAATGAGAGGTTGCAAAACCAACACTGTGGTTAGCCCGCCATTGTTGGGTAGGAGCAGGGAAAGTGACTATGTGGTGGATGGTGTAAGGAGAAAGTTGAAGAAGAAAGGAGAGTGGATAGCATGAGAGAATGCGAGAAGAGGTAAGAAAGAGCTGAGGGTCGAATGTGGGGACATGGTGAGGATAAGAAAGGGAGTAATAAAGAGAAAAGGTGAGCCATTACATTCAGATCCTGTGAGGGTGATGGCGGTGTTGCGTGGTGCTGTTCGAGTGGTAGGTGGTCAGGTGTGGAGTAAGGATAGAATAGCTGTGGTGAAAAGAGGATGAGGGTGTTGTGATGTTTGTTGTGAAGAACTGTGGATGCTTTGTATAAATGAACGGATGGAGATGTGTTATAATGTGGCTTGCAAGCCATTGTTAAGGAGGATTGTATGGTTGGATGTATAAAGCTGCTGATGTTTGGAAGGTTGGTATGTCAATAGCTAGCTGTTGTTCCAAATATGATGACATACTGTTTATTATGTATGGGTTTACTTTCTATTAAAGTTCTATTTGTGTCAGTTATTTGTTAGCTCTCCCAGGTAGTGCTGTGCTGGCATTGCTGGGGGTCTGTAAACATAGATATTATCCTAATAAAAGCCTTCAAGTATACATGTCTGCGTGGATTGCCTTCAACTCAACATTTTCCTCAATGGGTACTTTACTCCCCATATTCTCTTGGGTATAGGTATTCTTATGGGTACTGCACAGAGTCCACACTCTTCTCTTTGCTGGTTTAATTGTTCAGTATAAGTCACACACTTTGGTTCATATTTTTCAGGTAATGTAGGCGGGGCTGTTGGAGTGGGGTTACTTGGCTCCTCCTCTACAGTTTTATTCCATGATATTGCAGGAATCGACCAACCTCAATTAACCCTGTTGCATACTGTTGACAGATTGTTTTGAAAGCGGTGAGCCCACTTTGACTTTGAAACCTTGGATTGTTGCAAACATGATTATGTACGCCATTGTTTTTTAACGTGAGGCTAAAATTACACCCACTGGTTGGAAGTACGCTTGTTTCTTTTCCTGTTTCTCCAGGTGCACTGACACAGTTTATATAACATACATACTTCGAGTTAATTGGCAGGTATGCACTAGCCAAATGAAGGTGGCACCTGAACTCATGGTAGCCTTAGTATGAGGCACATCACTGGGTGTGTGGGAGCGCCTGTAGACCTGATGCTCACTTGAAGTTTAATCCAGGGATCCATGAATAAGTCATATTATTGCCGTTACCACGGCGACACAAGCCCTGGCACAATGGACAGGAAAGTTGAACTGATATTATAACCAATAGGATGTTTGCACTGGTCAAGGGATTACATTTTGAGGCGCTAATCAGGAATCTATTGTTGTGTACCTGGGATTGCATCACTGGTATCACCAATTCTTGGCATCTGGTAACAAAAAAATTGTTATCACCATGGGACAGATCAACTGTATCTAATTGGATGTTTTATTTTTATTTTCCAATTTGTACTTTCATTGTTGGTCCGATGTCTTATAATTTTCTTTTTTATTATGTTGCTCATCATTTCAAATGTAATTAACATATTCTTTATATACATGTGAGTTTAAATTGGGCTATATCTGCATTTTTATGTATACGACTTGCTAATATGAGTGCAATTCAGTCCTGAGGAAGACCACCACTGGTCGAAACACGCGTTGGCTGAGTCATGACTTTAATAAATGACCACAATCAGAACAAGATGTACATCTGACTAATTTATTGATATTTTATTTAAAGTCTTAATTCTATACTGTACTCTGTGCGCAATTGGAGAAGGACACACATCCACTTTGATATTATAATGCAGGCATGCAAAACATTTTGATGTTTCAAATGTGTCTACTATATCTTTTCTTACACCTCAAAAAATACATTTGCATGGTTTCATATGGCAATGTGGTGTAAAATGGAACTGGGGAGTTAAATCTGCTTCATGAACCATACAGGGCTCAGTGTTTATTTCTTCCATATCTTGTTTTGGAGTGGTATTGTAAGTGCAGTGTCTTCATGTCTTTTAACTTTATTTGACTCTGTTAAGCATGTCTAATTAAACCAGACCAGACAGAATTCCCCCCCCCGCAGTTATGTATCTGATATCAGAGGGAGAAGACCTCATAAAATGTACAAAGTTCATAGGAAGCTCACAAAACCGGTACCTCTCATGGTTGACCAAAGGCAGCGTTCATCCATGTAGACTTGATATTCCTGGAGAAGATACTGTCCCAATTCAAATTTGTTGAGGTAATGATAAAAATATTTGAGTTAGTTACTGGACACCATGAACTAACGTTGCTCTGAATGGGCCAATCACAGATCCCTTTCTCCTTTGAAGGGAGTCAAAGCAGGGATTTCCATTGACTCTTATTATTTAGGTTAACTCTGAAAGCTTTTATGACTCAACTTCTGGGCTACTCAGCTAGCGAGGGCATTGCTAACGGAGGCTAAATCTACAAAGTTTACCGTTTCACAGATGACGTGATCTTCACAGTGGCCGATCCCCACTAGTCCATGAAGGTGATCATGGAAGACATTGATAGGTTCATGAGGACATCTGATGTTAAAGTGATGATCACTAAATTTGAGCTCCCTAACTTATTGATACAACAAGATGAGGTGAGTTCCATAAAAGCTTTGTTCTCTTCAGAGGAGCGTGGGGCTCTCTAAAATATTTAGGCATATGCGTGAAACATAGGTTCTGACATCTCTATGGGGCCAATTATTCCAGATTATTAGCAGTGACTCATCAGAATCTGGTTAGATGGAGGGCTCTGTGCACAATAGGGCAAGGCAGTTTTTCAATTGTCAACATTAGTGCAATCACTTGTCTTTCATATTATTCGCAACCCTCCCCTATGGTGATCCCCAAAATACACTTCACTTGGATACACATTTTTATCTTGCATTTCATATGGAATTAGAAAAAAACCTCCATCAAGGAAAAAAGTCTATGTAATCCATGGTGGTGTGTGGAGTCCTGAGTTATCTAAACAAGAAAGTCCAGGCACCTGCCTGTCCAGCTGCAACTCTGCACTGCCTCTTAGCAGCCCTTGCATTTGTGGTCTGTATTCGTAACCTACAGTCCCCTCTCCTGCACTTATCAGACACTTGTCTGCACTTTTCAGTACCCACACTTGCCAACCGTTGGCTGCACTACTTGCTATTCCTGTTGCTTCCTTTGTCCTGCACTTATCCCCCCCACCCCGAGCACTTCTCCCCTCCCTGTTGCCCTGCACTTGCGCAATCTGAATTTAACTAGGCCTAGTAAGATCATTGTTTTTGGCCCCCTTATTCTTCCACCTCTTTCCCTTGTTGCGCATTAATACACTTGTATGTAGGCGCGCTATACATGCCATGCCATGTCATAGCATATCACATTTGAATAGCATGTACTCCTGCAGGAAGTTGCACAGTTAGGATGGTCTAGAATCATGATTTCCATACCGCAGGCTTTCAGGTTTATTTCAGTTAGAACAAAAGTTTTTAAACAATAAGTTATCGTAGCTCATGAAAAGAAGTAATTAGTATAACCATTCACTAAAAAAATCAACAGATTAGAAGAGTCAATATGGCACATATATACATGCACAAGCTAAATCAGAAATAAGATATGATACCTGATAACACCCATTTCATGCATTTGAAAAGGGTCAGCTGAAGGATTTCGTTGAAAAGAGCACCCAATTATATAAACTCTCTTTGCTTAAATACTGCACTGTTTTGAACCTCATTGGACCTTAATTCAAGGTCATCGGTACGGAAAAGTGACTGTCCAATGCCGCCACTTGACCACCACTTTCCTGCACGCCAAACTCTGAGTGTAGAGGTAAAGTGAGTAAGAAAGGGGTGAATTTTCTGAATGTTGAGGTTAATACGAGCAGCAGAGGTGGTGGTGCTGATGAATTGCTGCAGTCATGGGTCTATATGATATGATATGATATGATATGATATGATATGGCAATTATAACGTGCCTATAATACCAAGTGTTTCAAGGCGCGACAAGGCAAGGGAGGGGGAACAAAGGGCAGACAGACAACGATCCTACTAGGCCAGGTGTAACTCAGATTGCACAAATGCAAGGGAAGGGGTAAAAGGGAAAGTGTGGGGGAGAGGTAGGGGAAGGGGGAAGTGCAGTACATGGGATAATAACATAACAAGATAAATAAAAGAATGGCCAGCTGGTGGCAAGTGCAGGGTGAGTGCAGACATAAGTGCTGGTGGGGGGTCTGTAGGGATACAGAAAACAGTCCCCAGGTGCAGGGGCTGCCAGAGAGGCAATGCAGGCGTGAAACTGGCAGGGCTTGGGCCAGAGATCAGATGGGTGGCCAGGTAACCAGTGCAGTCTCAGTATCAGCCAGGACTTCAGCAGGGGAGAGGGGGGGAGAAAGCAGAAGCAAAGAGGAAGGTTTTAAGGTGCTTCTGGAACCGAAGATTGTTCTCCTCAAGTTTCAGGGAGGCAGGGAGGCTGTTCCATCGGGAGGCCCCAGCCAAAGAGAGAGATCTACCACCAACTCATTGCTTGGAGAAGCGACTGACCCTGAGGGAGTTGGAGGTGGATTAGCGAAGAGCTCAAGTGGGAAGATATTTAAGAGAGAGTTGAAGATATTGAGGCCTCAGGCCCCAGAAGGTTCTTGTGGACGATGCAGAGGGGTTTGAACTTAATCCTCGCAGCCACTGGGAGCCAGTGCAGAGATTTCAGTCCTGGAGAGATACGATCCCTGGGATTGAGGCCAAGGACAAGTCTTGCAGTCCTGTTTTGTATGAGTTACAGAGGGCGTAGAGTAGAAGCAGGAAGATTTAGGAAGAGGTTGTAGCTGTAGTCCAGCCTAGAGAGAACCAGAGCTCTGGAGACAGTGAGATTCTGTGGGAAGGAGAGGGAGGGAAGATTACCTTTGAGGAGGTGCAGCTGGTAGTGTGACTTCTTAGAGACATCAGAGATGTAAGGAGAGAAAAAGAGTGTGGGGTCGAAGATGACCCTGAGGTTTTAAAACTTGCAGGTGGAAGAAGGAAGAGGGCCAACGAGGCCGTCCAGAGAGCTACAGGAAGGGAGGGAGTGGGTGTGCTGATGAGGAGAATCGCATGTCTTACTGCATTAAGGCAGATGTCATTGGCGGCATTGGCGGCACACCACTCCTGGGTAGCAGACAGACAGTCAGAGATGATGGACGCAGAAGAGGTGGCCGAAGGTAGCCTGAAAATGAGCTGAGTGTCATTCGTATAGCACTGAAAGTTGGGGCAGAGAGCGGCAAAGCGGTGGGCAATGAGTGCCAGGTATTGGTTGAACAGCCAGGGAGAGAGGTTAGACACCTGGGGGACACCGCAGATAGAGAAAAAGATAGCAGAGAGGAAGGACCAAAGTTGGACCTGGGAGGGTTGGTTGACAGTGTCAAAGGCAGAAGAGATATCAAGCAAGATGAGGACACACGGGGTGTTAGAGTCAAGGTTGGAGAGCAGGTCTTCACTGATGTTCAGGAGAGCAGTTTCCGTGCTTTTGGCAGCTCTGAAGCCAGACTGATGGTCATGAAGACAACCAACAGATTCAGTGTGGAGATTAAGCTGGGAGATTGCCAGTTTCTCTAGGAGCTTGCCCAGGAAGGGATTGATGGAGATTGGGTGATAGTTAGCCGGGCAGGAGGGATCAGCAGAGGGTTTCTTAAGAGGGTGCACAAGGGAGTGCTTCAGGGGGGATGGGAAGACTCCAGTTGGCAAAGGAGTGGTTGCAGAAGTCAGCCAGGGCAGGAGCCAGGGTGTCAATGTGGTCCGAAGATTGTTCTCCTCAAGTTGGTGGAACAGGGGTAAACCTGTTTTGATGAGACTTTCATAGATTGGTCTTGTCTAGAAACTTTGTCAGTAGAGAACAGGGGAAAAGCAGAGAAGGAGGGAGGAGAGGTGGCTGCAGAAGGGCCACAGGAAGAGCATGGAGTATAGGGAGGGGAGAGGAGGAGAGTGAGGACAGGATGTCCTGTGCTTTAGAGGTGAAGTGAGAAGCCAGTGACATGCAGAGGGCCTGGGAAGGGACAGGAGAGGTAGAGACTGTGGCACGATTGGCCAGTTCCTTGAACATTTTACAGAGTGCAGCCGAGTTGTTAGATGCCGCTGAGACGTGGGCTTGGATATGAGCTCTCTTCTTGGTGAGGACAGAGAGCCGGAATTTTGGAGCAGGCGGCAGGGGCCAGTTTGTCAGAGGATCTACAAGAAGCACGCCATTTTCTCTTGGCCACCCTGCACCTGCGTTTTAGGGTCACAAGGTCTGAGTCGTACCAGGTGTTGCACTTGGCTTTGGCTTCAGGCGGATCCTTATGACAGGGGCAAGGATATCAAGAGTATCAGATATAGTAGAGTGGAGCGTGGAGAGGGCTGTCTCAGGGTGACAGTCAGCCAAAGGGGAAGGGGGTTGATAAAGTGGCAGCGAAAGCCTCAACTGATACATGCCTCATGGATCTGATGACAGAGAAGGTGGGTGGCAGTGATGGAAGTGGCTTGTCCTGAGGGGTAGCGAGGGTGAGCTGGGAGGAAAGGAGAGAGTGATCACTACAGGAGAGAGGAGTGGTGAGAGGGACAGAAAGGGGAAGGTCTGAGGAGATCAGAACATCCAGAATGTGCCCTGCAGAGTGAGTCGGGCCAGAGAGGAGAATAGTGAGTCAGAGAGAGTCGCATATGTCGCGAAAGAGTCCAGAGCGAGGACAGGAGGCATCCAGGTGGATGTTGAAGTCTCCAAGAAGGAGGAGTTGAGTGGTCGAGGCCAGTAGTGAGGAGGAGAGGTCCGCCCACTCAGAGAGGAAGGAGGAAATCTGACCAGGTGGCCGATAGATAGTAGCCACAGTAAGGGAATGGCTAGGGGAGAGAGAGAGCCTTCAGACGAGGCATTCAAAAGAGGAGTAGGCCTGCATAGGAATGACAGAGGAAGGAATCCACTCGGGGAAGATCAGGGCTACACCCCCTCCAGAGCGGTTGGACCTGGGCGCAGAGAGGATCTTGTAGCCATTGGGGAGAAGCGTGTCAAAGCTTGTGACAGAGCTGGCCGTGAACCATGTCTCGGTGAGGCCGAGGACATCGAGGTCAAGTTCTTCCAGAAGGCGGCAGATGTCGGAGGAGTGTTTGACAGCTGAGCGAGAGTTAAGAGTGGCAATGTGGAGAAGGTTGTTATCCATGAAGGACGTCCGGCGAGGGGTACAGATCAGAGGTACGGCCTGCTGAGGTGTGGAAGAAGCCCGAGGGGGGGCAGAGAGGGAACGAAAGGGCAAGGTAGCCGAGGAGGAGGCAGCAGGGGGAGGTGAGGGGGCTGTGAAGGGGGGAGAAGGGACAGCAGGAGCAGAAAGGAAATTGATGAGGTGCAGGAAGCGTTTATCAAAGAGGTGAATCAAAAGACCCCATGTGTGTGAACCTTGTGTGAGGGAGCAAGGTGGTCAGGTGGGAAGGGGATAGGAGAGCAAAAGGTAGGGATGGCATTGGAAGGCAGGAGAAGCATGACTTCCATTTCCAAAGCATTCAGCATGAGGCAACAGAGAGCCATCCAGTGACGAATTGCATTGAGACGGTTGGTAGATACCAGTTGGGGAGGTGGGGAAGGAGCAAAAGATATCCATCAGCAAAGAGGTGTTGGTGGAAGACAAAAGACCAAGTAAGACTACCTAGGGCAGAGATATAGAGGGTGAAGCGCAGAGGCCCAAAGACTGATCCTGGGGGACACAGACAGGGAGAGAGGTGGCGTCAGAAGTTTGTGAGTTGCAAGACATTTTAAAGAATCAATCTTCCATGTAGGAGAAAATCCAGTGTAAAGCAGATTTGTGAAACACGTGGTCTTGGAGACGGAGGAGAAGAGAGGAGTGGCTGACAGTGTTGAAAGTGGCTTATAGTTTCAAAAGAATGAGAAAAGAAGAGAGTTGGGAGGGAGTGGTGTACACTAAAGAGAATCCTGGCGACATGCATGAGCGCAGTTTTGATGAAATTTAAAATGTAAGCCAGATTGAAGTTGATCTACAAGGCCATTATCCTCAAAGTACTTAGTGATCGTGTTGAAGGGAGATAATGACCGTTGAATAATCAGGTGGGAGGAAAAATGAGTGATACACTGGGTCATTTGGGTCACCAGAGGTTTTATGTAAAAGGGATAGGACCAGTGCAGATTTAAAGGAGAGTGGGGAGAGTCCAGAAGAGAGAGAGGTTAAAGAGCTCAAAGAGATGTGGGCAGGTGATCAGTGCTAAATGTAGTCGTTTGAGAATAAAACAGCTCAATAGGAGTGCAAGAGTTGGTGCTGCAAAGCAGGGGCACTAATTCAGTCGGAGATCTAATGTAGTAGAGAGGTAGTTGAGAGTAAAAAAGGACCGGTAGTGGATAGTAGAAGGGTTTGGACGGATGTGACAGTATCATGGATTATATGTTAATGTTAAAGGATATTTGTACCGCGCACTATCACCAGCGAAGTGGTAGCGATTTTAGCAGAAAGTAGTAAGCAAATTCATGATAAGAAATGGAGGGGCTATTGATATTGGCTTGGGAGGAGTGAGGGAAGCTGTTAGGGTCGGTTAATGTGTGTGGAGGTGATTCTGAAGGGGGTTTGTGAAGTAGGAGAGCTTAGCAGAGTCAAGGGCAAAGGTGAGGACAGCAAGGGACATTTTGTAGGCTACAAGTAGGGTGGTAGTCTGGGATTTGTGTTAGTGTCATAGGTCATGGCACATGTTTGTCTTGAGGGACTGGATCTCATCAGTGAGCTAGAGCTGATTATGGGGGCAGAAAGGCGTGAGTGTGCATCCTGGATAGTGTTGGTCAAAGAAAATCATAAGTGCATAGTAAACGTTAGAAAAGGCGCGGTCAATGGAAGAGGCATGCATAGAGGAGAGATACTGGCGAGAGGTCCTCACATCATCAGCGAAAGAGGTCCTGCTTGGAGGAGGAGTAAAGGGTGGAGGGACCAATACATTGAAGTGAACAAGAGAGTGATCAGAGTATGAGACATCATTGGAGAGGTCAGAGGAGGACAGCAAAGTAGAGAGAACACAAGGTAAACAGATTTCCCGTCAGTGGGGGTAGGATGGGAGTGGTGGGAGTAGAGAAAGTTGTCAGATAAGGAGCAGGTAGGCTCAAGGAAGGTGGCTGCTGAGAACTTGGGGAGGTTAAAGTGCCCCAACATGATAATGGGGTTCTGAGTGGGAAGTGATTCAAGGAGAAGGTTCAGGTCAGAGAGGAAGGAGTTGAAAGACCCAGGAGGTTGAGAGAGAGCCAGAACAGTGAGAAGAGTATGAGGGAACAGTTGAAAAGTGTCCTTCCCACCAGGTCCAGAGAGTGTTAGTAGGTAGCAGAGTCAGTGTGGAGACTCACTAGCACAGAAAGCTGATGAGGGGAGGTCAAGGTTTCTGTGATAACAAGAAGTGGAATTTGAGAGTGATGAGAGTTAAAGTGGTGATGACAAAAGAAGACCTGTTGCAGAGGGATTGTGCTTTCCATAGGACAAGTGAAAGAGTGATAGGAGGTGGCGCAAGAAGCAAGGGTTGTGCTGTAGGCAAGGGGGTTAGAAGAGGTTGGAGATCCTGAGAGAAGAGAAGCTTAGGGCTTGAGGGTGTTCAGGGGGGAGGAGAGCTATGGGGATGGGGAAGAGAGAGTGTAAGAAGGAACGGAGTGATGTCAAGGTGCATAATTGAGGATAAAAGAAGTAGGCAATTGAACACAGTGGGGGAACGGTGCAACATAAGGGGAGAGGGAGTGGGTAGGTGATTGAGTGGCAAGGTAAATTGGAAACATTGGCTGGGAAGGAGTGGGTATGCATTTTGAGGTGGGCTAGAATGGGCTTTAGGTGACCCAAAGACAGTTAGTAGGCCAGAAACAGGGATGCCCCTTTAAAATAAGAACAGATTTTCATGAATAGGGTGTAACTAGGTTGAAGAGTTCCTGTGGGCGGAAGCAGATGGAGGCTGCGTTTGACGAAGTCCTGGTTTCTGCAGGCGCTGTCGCCTTAGGCTCTTTTATCCCCCAACCGGCGCCAAAATGGAGGTGCCCTTTACTGCTTTTGGCCCCTTAGCTGTAGACACCCTGGCTGGACACCATTAGGAGACAGAGTAACAAGTGAGGTGTCATGTCACATGATTCTCGGGAGTCAATCAGAAGGCTCAACATGGATACTAGATGTAGGCAGAGTCCATTGTGTTGCAGGCCCACAGAGATTTGCTGTTGATAAGGGTCCTCTGTAATCACAGAATTTGGCAAAGACGATTTTAAAATGAAATTCCAGTTACATGATGTGGTCACATGACCCCCTGGGAGCCAATTAGAAGGCTCAAGATAGATGCTAACCATCCTGGTAGGATAGAGGCAGACTCTCTGATATTGCTGTTCCAGGGGGATTTGTTTTTAAGTCAGGCCATTCAGATGTTGATGGGGTCCTCTGGAATGACAGGATGTGACAACAAATAATTTACATTAAATTCCAGAAAAATGATGTGGTCACATGACCCTCTGGGTGCAAACTGGAAGGCTCAAGATAGCTGACAGGCATGATGACGGCACAGTCATTGGTGCTGCACACCCAGGGAGCTTCGTTTCTATGGCAGGATCCCCAGATGTTGGTCAGTGTCCTCTGCAAAGGGTCCTCTGTAAAGGCCTGTGTAAGAATTCCAGTACTTGCATTGTAGGGGGTGGTGTGAGAGAGGTGGCTTGTTATTCAGTTGCTCTCCCAAACAGTGAGATATAATCGTCTTTCTTCGTGATAGAGCTATGAGCCAATCAATGAGGCCTTCGCGAATGCTGCATTCACTCTTCACAATAAAGAGTCTTAGTTGCACTGCTCCTGAGGCTCTTTACACTTACGTTTTCTAATGAGCATAAGATTTGACATCCTTCTAACATCCTTTCACTCTAAACTGAAATGTTTTAACTGCAGCCCCCATAATCCCAGCCTCTACCTTCCTGAAGAGGCCACATCAAATGAATGAATCAAATAAAAGAAGGTGTTGATGTGCCAGAATCAGAGCACAGACCACAACATGCACGCTCAAATACTGGTAATGTAGCTCAGTTGGTTAAGGCATATACTGCAACTTGCAATTTACACGTCTGAATACCGGCTGACCAGCTCAGCCTGCATTCTTCTAATGTTCATGCAATCAGTGCTTTATGTTCACTCCTATCACCTAGTGATTCACAAAGTGCCAATTCACATTTTGAATATTATTTAATACATAAATCCTTAAATACATACACTGTGCAATGAGTAAACTAAACTGACATTTTTCGCGTCAAAAGTGGAAATAGGGCGTGTGTGGCACGTGGTCCCGTTGTCTGTGTTGTCTCTCTGTCGTCTTTTAGTAGCATTCATGGATTTTTTTCACTTCTCTGTGACCAGGCGTCCTTAGCGGGTCCCGCGAGCAGACCAGGATGCTAACAACGGGCCCGTCATTAACGGCTTACTACAAGCCGATTCCCATTGAGCCCTATGGGGCTCAAATGGGAATGGGGATGTACCGGGTCCAGGTTCCTAGAATGGGGAAATACCGGGCCCTCCAAGGTCCGAATGGCTCGGTATTTCCCCATTCCGGGAACTCGGACCCGGTACCCGGTATGGGTACCTCCCTTTGGAGGTAAAGGGACACAGCTTGCTCTGAGGACATGCCTCTGTCTCTGAGGCCGAAAGATTGTAGTTAAAAGTGTCAATTCCAGGGCTGAAAACTGAGAGTTATCAAGCCCGGGCTAGTCGGTATGCTAAAAGGCAGGAGAGAGAAGGCTGAAGTCCCGCCCTGCCCTTGTTCCCGGTGCTGGTAGGAAGCCCAATAGAGCCTGCTCTGAGAGTGAGGAGATCCGGCATAGGAAGACAAGAGCATCTATCAGTCTAATACCCAATGAAAGATGTGCGGGGTGGGGGTGGTGGGAGATGTGGGGCCCCTGTGATTCATTGCCTACTGTGCACAGATCTCAGAGTGGTGCCTTTTAGAGGAAGGAAATATCTCTTTATGAGGAGAGGTTTCCAGGCCTCATTGCGGTCCCGATTACTCAAAGGGCTATGTAAAATATCCCTTGTGAAAGGCTCGAAATGCATGTCTGAATGATAAACAGGCCGTGGCACCTTCATTTGATGCCCATGTTTGCTGATACAGTCATGATATTGCAATTTGTAGGCGGTCACCTTCAGTCGATGTCCATGTTGCTGACACTGTCGTGACATTGTATTTGATAGGCTGTCACATTCAATCGATGCCCATATTGCTGATGCGGTTGTGACGTTGTAATTGATAGTGCCCATGTTGCTGACGCTGTTGTGACATTGTAATTGATAGGCGATCACCTTCAATCGATGACCATGTCGCTGACGCTGTCGTGACATTGTAATTGATAGTGCCCATGTTGCTGATGCTGTCATGACATTTTAATTGATAGGCAGTCACCTTCAATCAATGTCCATGTTGCTTAAACAGTCATGGTATTGGAATTGATAGGCGGTCACCTTCAATCAATGTCCATTTTGCTTAAACAGTCATGATATTGGAATTGATAGGCGGTCACCTTCAATCGATGCCCATGTTGCTCACGCTGTCTTGACACCGTATTTGATAGGCGATCACCTTCAATCGATGCCTGTGTTGCTGACGTTGTTGTGACATTGTAATTGATAGGCGGTCACCTTCAATCGATGCCCATGTTGCGGATGTGATCAGGATATTGTAATTGATAGGCGGTCACCTTCAATCAATGCCCATGTTGCGGATGTGATCAGGATATTGTAATTGATAGGCGGTCACCACCAATCGATGCCTGTGTTGCTGATGCTGTCCTAACACTGTACCATGTTCATCTTTCTCTGTTGGTAAATGACAAGGTGGACATTCCTGCATGCCCAAAACACACTGACTATGTTGCTGATGATGAGTATTTGGACCTGAAAATATATCAAATCAACTCACTGACATAACGGATATGTATAAAAACATATTTGAAGACACAGACACGTGCATGTTACTACTGTGTCTATATAAATGCATATATGTACATTTTCTAGGTGTTTGTGTGTGTGCATAAAATCCTCGTTTGCACATAAACGACTATATGTATATACACACTCAACCTGTACTCTAATTCTGCATAAAGGATGAACATCTTGTTTGAATCCATCTTCCACAGATTAAAGGGATACTCTAGTAAAAAAATTTATTTCAAAAATAGATAGGCCACATTAAAAAAAAAATACTAGCATCCTCCGTTTTAAAACTTCCTATGTAAAATTTTGAGATATTTAAGCTCAAAAGCAAGCACAAGGGCGCCGCCATTTTGTGAAATGGAGGCCCTCCTGTGCTGGCTTTTGCGGCACTAATGAAGGAAAAGCCAGCCAGCTGTAGTAAACAAAGTCTACCGCTGGGTGGCTTTCCCTTCATTAGTGCCGGGACTCGGAGGACGCGGACCGGAGACCGGAGCAGGAAAGCTGCAGCTGAATCTCGGTAGGTGCTATTTATTTTTTTTACAAAAAATAAGCACTAGCTGCAGTTTTTTTTCTAAGTTTTCCGGGCTGGAGGAGCCCGGAAAACTTAGAAATAAAACCGCAGCTTTAAAAACGTTGTATTTATGTTTGCGGTCGCTTTTGAAGCGACCGCAAACATAAATACAACGTTATTGTGTTGGAAAACGCTGTGGTTTTAAAACCGCAGCGTTTTCCAACACAACCGTGTTGTGTCTGCCTGAATCTGCTTTTTCATTTGGGGCTCTCGGGCTCCCCCCGAGAGCCCCAAATGGAAAAGAAGATTCAGGCAGACAACGTAGCATTTCCCATTTGGGGCTCTCGGGCTCCCCACGGGGAGCCCGAGAGCCCCAAATGGAAAAGCAGATTCAGGCAGACACAACGCGGCATTGCAGAAAACAACCGCGTTGTGTCTGCCTGAATCTGCTTTTCCATTTGGGGCTCTCGGGCTCCGGGGAGCCCGAGAGCCCCAAATGGAAAAGCAGATTCAGGCAGACAACGTAGCATTTCCCATTTGGGGCTCTCGGGCTCCCCACGGGGAGCCCGAGAGCCCCAAATGGAAAAGCAGATTCAGGCAGACACAACGCGGCATTGCAGAAAACAACCGCGTTGTGTCTGCCTGAATCTGCTTTTCCATTTGGGGCTCTCGGGCTCCCCGCGGGGAGCCCGAGAGCCCCAAATGGGAAATCAGCTGCAGGTAGAAACACTGCGCGGCATGTAAACATAACCGCGTGTGTTTCTGCCTGCTGTGCTCCGAGCCGGAGGAGCCTGAGAAACTTGGAACGAAAAACCGCAGCGTTTTCCAACACAATAACGTTGTATTTATGTTTGCGATCGCTTCAAAAGCGACCGCAAACATAAATACAACGTTTTTAAAGCTGCGGTTTTATTTCTAAGTTTTCCGGGCTCCTCCAGCCCGGAAAACTTAGAAAAAAAACCGCAGCTAGTGCTTATTTTTTCTAAAAAAAATAAATAGCACTTACCGAGATTCAGCTGCAGCTTTCCTGCTCTGGTCTCCGGTCCGCGTCCTCCGAGTCCAGGCACTAATGAAGGGAAAGCCACCCAGCGGTAGACTTCGTTTACTACAGCTGGCTGGCTTTTCCTTCATTAGTGCCGCAAAAGCAAAAGCCAGCACAGGAGGGCCTCCATTTCACAAAATGGCGGCCCCCCTGTGCTTGCTTTTTCGAATTTTGAGCTTGAATAGCTCAAAATTTTACATAGGAAGTTTTAAAACGGAGGATGCTAGTATTTTTTTTTTAATGTGGCCTATCTATTTTTGAAATAACATTTTTTACTAGAGTATCCCTTTAATGCAAACCGTTGTTTGCTGTTCAGAGCATAAAACGAGGCCTATTGCAGTAAGGGTCGAAGACAAGATGAGTATGGAAAGGGAGGTAGGACTAGGCAAAACAAGGACATAGCATGGTAGGGAGAGGACGGAATGAAGACCACAGAGCAGGCCACTGATCTCATGGTCACCATGTTACTACCGGTCACACTTTGCATCCTGCAGTTCCCGCCATATTTCAATGAGACGTTCTGATGTGAACTGATGGACCACCAGAGCCTGCCTGTACTGGCAGATGCTATATTTTAACACATTCATGTAAAAGCGGGTGGTATGCACCATTGTCACATTGGCGGCCACTCCCAGAAGCCCCAGGTACACATCGTCCAGCGGGAAGACGGGCAGCTCCATGGAGACCTGATATAGGTGGGGGATGGCATCCCTAGGGAGGATGAAGCCTCCCCCCGAGAGGAAGACTGGATAATGCGGCTGTGGGTAGAGGGTGTGTGTGATTGCATACTTTCCTCCCCTCATTACATCAGATCGCTGAAGCAAGTTTCCATGAAGAGTGCGGGAAATGTTGACGATTGTTCTAAGGTATTCCACAAGAGCTTTGGGATTCACCAACACGTCGTCATCGCCTGCAATGGACAATAAAAGGGCTGTTTAAGTGAAGACACTTGTGTTAAATATCCAGAACTAATGACTATGAAACATGTCCCAGTGCAGAGTCTCGAATTCTTTCCTAGTCCTATGTTTCATTCTGAGTTGCCCTCAGCACTTTCCAACCCAGAATACGCCCAATTCCAGGGGCAAAGGTCTGAGTGTTGCATGCCTCAAACTCCTGTTGACAAGTACTGTATATTGTTAATAATAATAAGCTACACTCCAACTGTTATAGTATCATCACAATGTTCATTAAATCAGTGATAC
This sequence comes from Ambystoma mexicanum, assembly GCF_040938575.1. Taxonomy (NCBI): domain Eukaryota; kingdom Metazoa; phylum Chordata; class Amphibia; order Caudata; family Ambystomatidae; genus Ambystoma; species Ambystoma mexicanum. The sequence continues at coordinate 12,220,518 of NC_090921.1, read as the reverse complement.
AATAATGTATTTATGCACTGCATTCATATTCCAGCCGCTAGCACCGGTCTCTCCCTATAGTCTTTCCACAATCTGGGATGACCATGATATACAAATGTTATGTATAATTATTCAAAAGAACAATATTTTTGCATCGTTCAGTACACATGAGCATTTATTTTGCTATTGATTGTCTGCCCACGAGATCCATGATTTCATCTGTAGACATTTCAGTGTGCAGAAGTCTTTTTGACATGCATATAACTAATGTTACATGTCTGTAAAAAACAAACCTTTAGACAGCTTTGGAACTTTTAAGGTAAGCATGGTGATTTTAAGGGTGAGCTAGGGTGAAAGGGAAAAGGTGTGAGCTAAGGTGAGAGGCAGTAGGCAGGGCTGAGCATGGTTAGCATTGATGAACTAGGATGAGTGTGGGTAGACAGAGGTGAGCTAGGGCTGCTGGGCTGGTTGGGATAGGCAGGGGGAGGTATTCGTATATTTATATTTATTTGGATGTATTTGGCGCTTTCGCCAAAGTGCGGCATAACTTAGAAATAAACTGTACAAAATCACAGGAAGGATGCAAATGATGGAGTCAAGCCATGCCATGGGAGAAATTAGCCACAGAAAGAAGATAGGAGCTGAGGTTTAAGCTGAGCACAGAAAGGTATTTAGGGGCTAGAAGTGAGAAAAAATGAAAAGAAGAAGGAGCTCAGGGAGGGGCAGGATAGGAAATCAAGAATTGGGTGAGAGAGCACAATGAGCTAGAAGGAATATCATGAAATACTAGGGAGGAGAGAAAAAGAGGAGCACGGCCATGGATACTTATGAAGATGACAGTAAGAAAGTGGATACGTAGACAAGATTCAAAAAGAAGGAGAGAAGAAGAAAGAGGAGAGGAAGTAATAGATGTGCCAGGAGGAAGAGAAAAGAGACTCTGAATGGCAGAATTATAGACAGAAGGTGAAGGGGAGAGAAAGGAGGACCGAACAGCAGGCCGGAACAGTAGTCAATGTAGGAGAGATACTGTAGATGTAGGGATACTATATATGAGGGGCAGTAAATTAGCCATGCCATTATATTCAGAGGAGGCAGTAAACAGAATACAGACATCAAATAGTTGGCCTACATTACAAACAGAAAAGCACATTCTTGTAGTAAGCATGTTTTAAAATGATCCACTTCAGGGTGAACAGGTTATCTGTCCAATCTTCACTATGTACATATTAACCCAAACTAACCAATGAACACCCTTTCCCATTAATTGATAATTTATTTTTAACAAAGCAGTGCAGACCAGGTTCATGACATGTCAAAAGTAAGGTGTTTTTACAGTGGAGTTAAAACATGAAATGATATATGATATGGCATTTGTAACGCGCCTATACACAAGTGTTTCAAGGCGCGACGAGGCAGGGAGGGGGGAACAAGGGGAAGACAGACAACGATCCTACTAGGCCAGGTGTCATTCAGACCGCGCAAGTGCAGGGGTAGGGGGAAGGGAAAAAGTGCAAGGGGAAGGGGGAGGGGGGGAGAGTGCAGTACAAATAAGTAGACTAGAAATAAAATAATAAATAAATAGGGGCAGCTGGTGGCAAGTGCAAGGTAAGTGCAGACAAGTGCTGGGGGGGGGGGGCTGTAGGGATACAGAGACAGTCCCGCAGTGCAGGGGTTGCCAGCGAGGCAGTGCAAGTGAAGAGTGACTGGGCCCAGGACCGAGGTTGGTGAGAGTGGCCCAGTTGCAGAATCAGTGCAGTTTAGGTGAAGAATTTAGCAGGGGAGAGGGAGAGAGAAAGCAGAAGTGAAGAGGAAGGTTTTGAGGTGCTTCCGGAACCGGAGATGGTTCTCCTCAAGTTTCAGGGAGGCAGGAAGGCTGTTCCAGAGGGAGGCCCCTGCCGCGGAGAGAGATCTACCCCCAGCTCGTTGCTTGGAGAAGCGTCTGACCCTGTGGGAGTTGGAGACGGATGAGCGTAGGGCTCGGGAAGGAAGATATTTAGGAAGAGAGAGTTGAAGGTATTTAGGCCCCAGGCCCCAGAAGGCTTTGTGGACAATGCAGAGGGTTTTGAACTTAATCCTCGCAGGCACATGTTTGCTGTCTGTGATTTCATTGCACAAACTGTGAGGAAAATATGCACTCTAGAGAAAGCGCCATTGTACCCAGAGGAAATGGTTGTTAAAAATATATTCACAAAGCTATGCATCCAGAGAAAGCAAATCGGGTGATGATGCACGTCATGTTAGAGGCAGGTTTTTAGTGAGATTGATAGGGATAGCATATAAATTCAAGAGACACAAGGGGTGTGGAGAGTTCAGCTGACAGATGAGCAAGTGACTGGCTGGAGTCGTGCAGTGCAAAGAGACAACATTTTCCAGGCAGCAGCCTGAGAAGACGAGCTCTAGTCGGAGGGAGGTTGTGTCCTTCTATATGGATTACCTGGGTGCGGGGGTCACAATACTGCTGCATGCTGGCAGGACAACAAAGAAGGGTTGCCCATGATAACAGCACAGAAATCTCGCTTAATATGAGTATATTTCTGATAAGTGGGGTGCACATGTGCAAATGTATTCTGAGACAGCTGGGGAGGTTTTGTTTTTATGTAAAAGAATTCAGCATCTTTCAGATGTTATTCAGAGAAATTATATTTTTTTGGGACTAAGTGTGGTTCCTGCCAAACATTCACAACCCAAGGTCGAAGTGGGTGAAAAACATGTTGTGAAAGAGAAAGGACCTAGGCTTATTAGCCTTCGGTGTGGGCTGCACACCTAAATTCCCCCAATAGGGTTAGAACATTTGTTTTTAGAATATAAATGACAGTTAACCCATCTTTGATAAAGTTGCTTCAAAGTGCTTTTATTCTGCAAATTGCAATTCAATTCGATTTCTCATTTAGTTAACGAATGGTTAAACTTCACCAATTCGTTTTGTGCTGATACAATGGCAAAGAAAAATAACCTAGGGCTAATAATGCATTAGGGGGAATTTAGGTGTGCAGCCCACACCGAAGGCTAATAAGCCTAGGTCCTTTCTCTTTCAGCACATAACGAGTGTCCCACACGGTGACACGGTATAATGGGCTGCACCCTTTGAAGTAAAATCTAAAAGCATACTTAACAGATACTAATCTATTCAAAATCAAAAGAAACAAGCTGTGCACCCTCTCCCATTCTTCAATTCTTGAAAAACATGTTGTGTCATTGAGCTAAGTTCATGTTGAAATTTTCTTTCTTGCTGCTTATTTTTACTGAATCACATTCACATGATTAATTGTATTGCTATTCAATGTTGCTGTTTCCGATTGGTAAGTTAATTTGCCAAGATAAATGCACACTTTAAAAGTTACTATGTGTCTTGAGACATTCTTCATGGTGCTCGGGTTTTGTCATTTGATTTACAGTGGGTTCTGTAGATAGACAGAGTGCGAGTGCTGTGTTTTGGCTGTGCATGCTTAAGCTGAACAAATCTGCTAAAGGCAGTAGTCCAGCCTTGTAAATAAGTTGCTGGAGTGACAGTTAGCACTGCCAAGTTTTCACATGTGCAAAGCCTATTAATCTGTGTTTAGAGTTGAACCTAAATAGAATACAGGTAATAGAGGGAAGTCTTGTCACGTCATAGACGGTATCATCAGAAAAACGCAATACCACTTTACCACTGTAAGAAAATACCACAAAATTATGTGATAGCCCTCACATCAAGACGAGAACAAATAAGAGAGTTTAGAGGCATAGAAAGATAGAAAGGATAGAGCATGCCAAATATTACGAAGATGAAAGTGACAGATGCGAGCAGTGTTACATTGGCCATTATCTGCCTCATCATGTCCAGGATAGAGTACGTCAACAGCGTATACCTTAGAATGCTGGACTACTTACTGAGGAAATACAGAATGCAGCTGCCAGACTTGTCCTCAAACTCACACAAAGAAACCACATCACTCCAGCGCTAGAGGAAAAAATGTGGTGGATCAGCCTTGTCTTGCATAGCCGTAAAACTTTGGAACTCCCTCCCGAGAGAAATAAAATTGAGAAAACGTCTTAAAACCTGGCTCATCAGCTCCCAATGGGATGAAAACGACTGAACAACATCCACACACCATGAAACGAACACACACACAGAAAAGGTGTGGGGAGTTGGCTGTACCGGAGTGGAGGGCAGGGGAAAAGAGAGGTGTTTAACATAGAATGGTGGTAAGAGACCACAAGTTTATCTCATCTCAACAGAGGACCAAACGTGGAAACATGGGAAGGAGATGTGCCACATTTAATCAGACCACGGAGGGTGTATAATTTGTCACACATAAAGGAATGCGGCTTGAAGTAGAAACCATGCAGGTCACAGACCGATAGGGGGTGACAGGGAATACTTGCCTCTGGAGGAATGAGTGGGGATAGTAATTGCTACTCACTGGAATGAACGACAGGGGAAGGGATATGGGTAACATTTAGTCATAACATCCGGGGTTGGAAATGGATTGCCACTAACTGACCGTACTAAAAACAAACCCTTCTGCAAACACTGTCTCAAACTCTGAACTAAACACTGCCATACCTCTGCAACACCACAAACCGCACGCACTTCACAACACCATGGCAATGAAACAAATCACAAATGATCTCACCTAACATACATGGCGACTAACAACATAAAAATACACCTAGGCTCAGTGACCGGTTTCACGAACCGAAGCTGCCAACAGCACATTACAGATTTCTTGCTCTTTTTCCCGCTCAGTCCTACTAACGTATCCCACCACCCCCCTTGCATAAAAGTTCCACCAGAGCACCAAGAGACCACCCAGGTGGCAACAGTGCATGGTATAAGAAACTTTAACATAACACCACTTAATTCACACAATCCCAAGGGCATGAGCCTTCCTTGGGATTCTCTTCACACATGTGGCTTAGCCTAGTACACTTTCCTGCCAGGTCCTGCTAGGGTTTTCTCAAATAATTCTGAACATCAAGGGTATGCGTCTTCCTCATGATTCCCTTTTACTTGACGTTTGCCTAGTATGCTCTCCTGCCAGTGTGTTCTCTTGTAATACAACTCTTTCACAATTGGATGCCAGTTTCGGACATGCAACCCTTTTCTCATTACTTAACTTGTAAAACAGGTTTCTCTTTCCCCCAGACAGTGGATCCTCAACCTGTTCTCACAATCATCAGTTCTACACCTTTGCTGCAGCATCTCAATTCCATGTTGTGGGCTTGCTTCCACTTCCTTAGTGTTTCGCTTTCCTACTCATTGCTCCAAGCGAAGTGCCCTGACGTCCTAGCTCCCTGCAACAGGCTCAGTGCCTTTGTTTGGCTGCTCCGGAGCTCCACGTGGTCTTGGCGGATTCCTATCTCTGGTCATCCCAGGCGGCTGGCGTCTCTCCTGCTCTACGGCACTCATAGCATCCCAACGTTTACACAGGGTTTCCCTCCCAGCAGAATTGTCATGAACGCTGTTCTCTCGAGCGGCCTCATGCTGCATTGCCAACTGCTGTCTCCAGGCTCCCCGACCCAAGTCGGGAGTCATGAATCTCCTCCTCCATTCTCCAGGTGTGATCCTTTTAAATGTCCCAGTGCTTGTCAGATACCTAGAACCACTAAAGCGTGTCTCCAGTTTCTCCGCAGCAGTGATCTGTATCGCTCAAGTCATCTTTCTCATTCCAGTACTTTCATACAAATGGGAGTGATAGGCAGTTCTTGCATGTCGTGCTGAAAGATGCCATCAGTAAGGTTTATGGGTGCTTGGTGGGAACTATCACAGTAAGCCATAAAGGCATGAGACATGGAGGGGCATCCCTAAAAGGAAAGGAGGGATATGTGATTTCATCTGATAACGCTGCTACATTATTTTGTTATATCACCTCGAGTCTGGAAAACACCTCAAGACCCCCCACACATCACTCTAGGCATGCCGTAGCTGCAGGCTGGCTCTGTTATCTCCCTGTCAGCCATTTCACTTCACCACACCATGCCACCATCCACTGAGCACCACTCCACACCATGTCACCACTCTACAACACTTGACACCACACCACCACTCTAAACTGCACCTCCACACTTCCCCACGCCACCACACCCCCACGCTGCCCTACACCACAACCACACTAATCCAGCTGCACCATAGTTCAAAGCAGGGCCCACTCGGTGTTTGCCATCTCCCCATACAACCTGACAACACCTCAAGGCCCTCGGCCCCACTTGACCTAGGCATTTTGGAGTGTGATCCCATGCTGGCAGTGTCATATGGGTTCCTTTTTTCTGTTATCTCCCTATCAGCTGTCTCACCACACCCCACCCCATACCAGCACCACACGACACACTTCACTACCACAACACCGAGCACACCTCACTAACATGCAAACCCATGCACAGCACAATAAAACCAACACCACCCCATATCACCACTACAAGTGACTCCACCGCTGTAAACCAACTCCACACTACCACACAATGTCACCACTCCACAACACCACTCCACACGATCAATCCATCAATTCACCACTCCACCGCACCCTACTACTCCACACAATCACTCCAATCAACCACGCCACACCACCAATCCACACCATCAACATTCCCCTACCATACCTGTACTCTCCAACTCCACCACTCTGTCACACCCAACCACAGATTAATGATGAGTCGGTATGTACCAACTCTTTTTACGTCCCACCCACCACTCCCTTGATTTCAATGCACCCAGTTCCTTTCCCCATCCTACAACCTTAAATGGGCTTTACCCCAAAACACCCTATTCCTCCTGCTCATCCACAGACCCCCACCTACCAAGCTGCGCATTAACCATGTTCCCGGGCCATGTTTGCTAGTATGGTGAGCTCGCATGTGGTGGTCCAGAGGGATACCCCAATCACTCCACACACCCCACCACGCCACCCACCGCTTTGCACACAACCAACACTACACTTCTTTACACTATATCACTCCATACCACCACTCCACACCACCGCTTATTCCCTCCACACCCACACTCCACGCTGTCATACTACTTCCCTGATCCTCACCACGCAACTACCGCACACCAACACAACCACTTGATTCTACAATTCCACAACCAATACACAACACTACACTCCCACTCCACCACTAGACTCACACCACCCTAACACCACTAAACCACCATACCATTCCACACCACTCCACACCATCACTACCAACCACCACCCATGCTGACACTCCATGCCATCACCTACTTTTCTTCCCTCTTTTCTATCCCACCCCCTACCAACACCTCTTCATCATCCCCATTTCACACCCCTCCATGCCCATCCACCATTCCTTACCCATGTACCAATCCTCCCTTCCTCGCCCCCTCTATTCACCCACACCTAGCTTCCTCACATCATTGTACTCCCACTTACCCTTGCTCATCCCTCTACACTCCCATCAACTCTTCCTTATCCCTCTCTTGTCCCATCGCACTCTACCGCCACCACACTAAGCATTCCATCATTCCTCACTCCTTCCTTGCCCATGTCTCAGCTCCCATAATATACCAATGTGTATCAATTATTTACTTTATTCGGAATCAAAACCATAAAGTACATATAAAACAAGTTTACAAAATAATGTTTTAAAATGATTAAACCCGTCATACATATTCAGAACCAACATATTTCCAAGCTTATTCCCTTTAATACAAAACTATTGCAAATATTTTGCTAAAACAAATGATAAGAAAAATGAGGAGAGTAAACTCGCAGCCTTGCTATAATTCAGTCAATAAAGGGTCCACAGACACTGTGAGCCAAGAAAGTGCAAACATAAACTGCGGTCTGATGTTTATTCAGAGAGTTCAGAACAGCCTGACACGTGTTTCGAGCTCAACAGGCTCTTCTTCCGAGGCCGATATGTTACAGTAATGAATCCAACATGATATTTCAACAAATGGAATCAAAACATAAATTAAGGATAAGATTGTATACCAAACATGGCACCGGTTTAGGTGGCAGTAAGGGGCAACAGGTTAGATAAATAAAATATGGAAATCACATCAAGGATTGCATCACATACATATCGCAGGAGAGATAAGAAATTGAATAAACATATTTATACAAATGAAATAACCCAAGATGTGCAAAAGAGCAATGGGGGGAGGGAAAGGGGAAAGAGAGAAATAAAAAGAACAAAACGTTAATTACAAAATTGTTCATGCAGCGCGATCAAAGACATTTTTGTCAAATAGCAAAAAAAAGGTAAATTGGTACCTTGTGGTTTAATTGAAAGGTTCAAATGTATAAAGGCATGAAATTGCCTGCGGTGGTGATAACTGTCGTGAGAGATAAGGTATACAGTACATAGGTTAATTAGCCCAAGAAAAGAGGCCCATTGGTGTGTGGTGAAAGAGATAAAGAGTGATAAATTTACCTCTAATGCTTCGCGGATGGGGAACAATTCTAGAGTAAAAAAAATATAGATTACAGATGTAACTGTCAATTTAGAAAGAGATTTACAAAACATGACACTAATTTATTTGCGATAACATTACTAAAATAATGAGAAGCCTGCAGTACGGCTTTTCATTAGATAAACGTGCGGTACTCTGCAATGATTCATCCAGTGACCTAATTGGATTAATAAATAAAGACCACGTTGTGGCTAGGAACAGCTATAGCGAGGTCTGTGCCTGAAAACGGCCGCCATGAGAATTGCTTCCCAAGGATTCTGTGAAAGGGGTCTTACCTGCACGGCAATCAGGATTACATAAACACACGGCTCAAGCGTGAGACTGATACTGCTGGGGGACATATAAACACAAACCTCCATGTCTATGCCCAGCTAGACAGTGGAGTAACTACCTAAGGAGGGGCTAAAAACACGGACACCATCTTGGATTAGTCAAAACGTATTCAAAACTTAGTTAGGAATGCTGCTGGGCAATGCCCTGTCCATATAATGGACATGTATCAATCATAGAAATTTAAATAAAGATTATCAAGAGCAAAGTACAATTTTGTATACTGCCGGGACAATTAATGAAAAAAATTTTTTATTTGAATTTTAGTTTTGTATATTAATTGCGCCGACCCTCCATGTACTGGCATGCCTCAGGGAACTTACGAAAGAGAAGACTTAAATTAGTCAAAGAGCAATAATTAGGAGAAATAGAGTTAACATGGGTCATGTTGAGGAAAGAGAAAGGACCTAGAGTTGTGTATATGAAGCGAAACTGCCATGACGTGAAATGTGTTAAGGAATGAACATAGAGAGCCGAGAGGTGAGACTGAAATTGGGATGGAAGCTAATTGAAGTGAAGGCACTTCTATTTGACAAAGATTGTACATGGATCACGCTGCACATACATTTGAGAAATGAAAAGAAAAATTACAATTGCATCACGTAATATACAGTCATGATGTAGACTCAATGGAAAAGTAGGGCAAAGATGGAAGGACATTGACAATTAAAATTACATCTAGACCAAAACATGTGTATTGTGATATGTTCATAGTGCAGAATCTATAAGCATATTGCAAATTCATGGTCAGAATTTAGGCCATTATAGACTGTTCGATATTTACAGATAAGGCGAGCCTCAAGTTGGCAGGGCTTCAGTTGTAAGTTACCTCCTCTGGGGGGCAATGAAACTTTCGCCAGGCCCACAAACCTGATAAGATCTTTGCTATCAAGTTGATGACGCACTTGCCAATGTGCTGCCAATGGGTATTTGGCTTCCTGGCTGCCAATAGTCGGCAGGTGTTCCCTAATACAGATTTTAAGGGGTCTGATCGTGCTGCCTATGTATTTAAGTCTGCAAGTACAGATAATACAGTAAACCACACATTTAGTGTTGCAATTTATGAAGGAGTCCACACTGTGTTGGTCTAGAGCTCCAAAGGAGACAACTTGTGTTTCTAATGCATCCCTTCACATGCTACAACAACCACATTTGTGGAAACCTTGAATCCTCGCTGAATGAAGCCATGTGTATGGCGTACTAAGAGGGCCCATGAATGAAGAGCAGAGTTTGTTCTTCAAAGTTTTGACTTTGCTGAAGGTAATGATAGGTTTTGGATCTAACCAATTTGAGATGTCAGAGTCCAGATGTAATAAGTGCCAATGTCTACTTACTATATCATGAATCTTATGGCTATCTGTATTACATCTTGTAATCAGATGGATTTTTTGAGTAGCTGGTGCTGCTGTACGAGTTTTAGGTACTAACAGCTCTGATCTCTTCAGCTGACGTACTGTTGCCGCTGTTTTATCCAAGTTTTTAGTTTCATGCCTTCTTTCTGTAAAGCGAGATTTGATCAAATTGCTTTCCACAATGTAATCTTGTAGGTCTGAGCAATTTCTCTTTGCCCAAATTAATTCCCTTTTGCGATCTTGTGAATTACATGTTTTTTGTGGCAGCTTGCTGCATGTAGGGTGGCATTCACAGTCATGCTTTTGCAAAATGTCTTAGTCGTCAAACCTTTGTCAGACAATTGTATGGTAAGATCCAGAAAGTCAATCCTTGTTTAGCTGCTGGTGGATGCTTTGGTCTAGATGTAAATTTAATTGTCAATGGCCCTCATTACGACCCTGGCGGAAATCGGAAAACGATGGCGGAAATGCAATACCGCCATCGAATAGCGCTCGGTGCGACTATGACCCGTCACCGCAAAGTACGATGCCATTAGCGACACCGTAGTGAACGCCAACGCTAACTGCACCAAGCACGCGCGCGCGCGCCATGCCAAACCGTAAACACCACCATGGCGCAACGGTACGCCAATTCCGACCCCAGCGGACATGTACCTAACGCCATCAAGCATGGCGGAATGCACCATTCCGCCATGGTGAGAAGTACGGCATCGCGAATCAACCGTAAACGGCCCCACTGACTGCCCGTACACCGCTCCCTGCCCACAAAGTACAACTCCCCGTAGGTGCAACGAAGCCACATGCAACCAGTGAAATGCACAAGTCACCCATGCATGCCAACGAACAAATGAACCTCAAGAGGGGCCAATGGGAGCTGCAGGGCACAGATGGCACGAATACAGAAGCCATCCCAATGGACATGACCACAGTCCCCCACCAAGAAACGCACGCAAACACAGGCACCTGTGACCAGCAACATTCAGAAAATCACAACATTCCACCAGTCCACCTGGCTGACCGGCATCTGTCACACAAAACCCAATCCCCCGCCCCTGAGCATGACAACATCCAAACTGTCATATTGGCAGCCCCCATCCCTGACCTCACGGGCTTCGTAGGCAAACGCGCCCAGTACAGGACCACGCAACAAAACTCCGAAGCTGGAACCCAATGCAGATCCCCTCACAATACATCGCTCCCCAAATAGGAATATGCCACATCACTTGCAAAGAAGAACGCTACACGGCCCATATCAGAATAGAATTTTAATGCACATCAATATCACCAAGCCCATACAGCCATCAGGCCATGAACTCCAAAACACATTTCACCATTGTGGGCTGCATCCGCAAGAAATGACCAGCCACCACTTGTGTGACGCCCTGTTCCCTCATGGTACACAGAGCCACATTCACGTATGAAAAGGCAACATGGAAGCGCACAGAACCGCAGGGCCGTCCCAATGGGGAGGCACTAGTCCAGCTGAAAGGCCGAAATGTTGCTCCGAGCCACCAGTACTGCGTAAGGGCATGTGGCCCATTGGCGATCGTCCCATAAGATCGTAATGCTGCTCCACTGATTAACACGAAGCAGCAGGTGTCGGGAGTAAAACCCATCTGCAGGAGTGGCATACAGATGGCAGTGGCAAAAGGGGAGGAGATACCTGTCAACCAAAAGAAAAGAAAAAGAATAGAATGGCCATCAGAACTACATTCGAACAACTCACTTCAATGATCACACTAAATCCACAGCCATATGCATGCTAGCCCACTCCAAAGGATCATCACCACCCCAAAACCACTTGCGAATCATAACTATCTATATCGAGGTGAAAACACCATCACAAACGAGTGTACCTGTGCATGCGTCTGTGAAAACAGAATCCTTCAGATGGGATTGGTAACGTGCATGGACACAAGTGTCTGAAGGCGCGTCGAGACAGGGAGGGCTCAACAAGGCCAGATAGACGATGGTCCCACTATGGCAGCCCTGCATCACATAGCGCAGGGGGGGCGGACAGATCCCAAGAAGCCCTGTACATGGCAAACTCTGTATCAAATCACCTGCCCATGCATCCATTCATCATTCCCTCATCCCGTAATGAAAACGCCTGAATATTTACTCACATAACATTAGAAATATCCATTGAGTCTGTGCGTTATGCAGCCTGCAAAATCCACAGTGCCCCAGCCCGTAATTCCAGTCTAGTGAAGTAACATGTATTTGGGAACGTCCTGCCTTATCGTCCACTACGCAATTGCGCATCCCATACTATTCATATCAATCATAGCATTCTCGCCATGGCCCCTGTCCCAAGGACATTGAACAATAGAGCGTTATATTTGCAGTCAGACCTGTGGGCATCTCCTCGCCGCTAGCTGAAAACCGAAAGCGCCGCCCTTCGAATTGCTCATTTGCAACATCACGTCGAAGAGGCATCTGTGGCCGTTTGAAAACACTAATTAATCCATCGAGTGCGGCTGTGTGTGAAAATGGCAACTGCCTTCACCCACGAATGGGACGCCCCGCCCGTCGTTGCAACTCGGTACAGTGATGAATGAGGGCCCACCGTTACTCGAGTACTACGTTCCACTGACCCTTCACAACTCTGTTCGCGACTGCACAGATAGTATGTGAAACAATGGGACCACAGCAGAATGAACATATCAACCAATGTTACACGGCCATCGGGTACAAATACAAGATTGCAATAGCAAGATGCCATTCCACGAATTGCAGCGTTGTGCGCGGGACGTGCTCGGCCAAAGGGGAGAGCAGTTTGCACAGGTGGAATGAATCACCACAGGTGGAGGCCATTCAGCCTGGAAACACATAAATTGCACAGCCAGTCTCCTCCCACAACCACACCGAAATGCTACCGGCAGGACTCGCGATGTTGGCCCTGGGGGACCTGATAGCACTGCAAGTACTCCAACTCCAAGAAGAAGACGAACACCAACTACAACCGGCCGCACGGAGGAGACGCAGGAGGAGGAGGAGGCCAAGGCAGGGCCAGCAAGGGCCGCCAGCACAGCCACTACCACCACGCAGGCAGCCCGCAATCCCACGCCTCCGAGCACATCCGTTCAACCTCACTGATGAGCAGATCCACACCCTCTACCGTCTGGACCGGGACACCATAACCGCCATTGTGGACATGACACAGGCTGACCTTGTCAGCATGATAAATAGCCCAACCGCCATCCCACCCCTACTGAAGGTGGTGTCTGTACTCCACTTCCTGGCCACAGGCACCTACCAGCACACAGTCGGACAGTTGCATGGCATTTCTCAGCCACTGTTCTCACGGACACTATTGCAAGTGCTCGATGCCCTCCTGAAGCACGCAGACGACTACATCTCCCTACCACGCTCAGAGCTGGAAATTACCAACACAAAAGTGGGATTCCATGCACTTGCCGGCATACCGGGTTGCATTGGTGCCATCGACTGCACCCATGTGGAATTGGTCGTCCCACATGCCATGGAGGCCCAGTACCGCAACCGAAAACAATTTCATTCTCTGAATGTACAAATGGTGTGTGACTCCAACAGGATCATTACACATTGTTGTGCCCGATTCCCTGGATCAACCCATGATTCTATGGTCTTGAGGAACTCTACAATACCACGCTACATGGAGCGACACGCAGGGAACAGATCCTGGCTACTCGGTGAGTCTCATTTCATGCATGATAATGTGGGGTATGTGATTCGGCAATGACCTGGCAGGAAGGGGGGGGGGGTGTGCGTACGTAGCAATGGCATTCCACATCATACGTTTCTCGTCCACATACAGGTGATGCTGGATATCCACTGAAGAGATGGCTCCTCACACCAGTCCGGAACCCACGGGACCAGCATGAGGAGGACTACAACCATGCCCACTCACGTACCCGTGTAGTCATTGAACAGGCATTCGGCCTACTGAAGGGTCGTTTCCGCTGCCTCAGCAGGTCTGGCGGGGCACTCCTGTACCGCCATGAGAAGGTTGCAAAGATGGTGATGGCATGTGTCATGCTCCACAACATGTGCGTACGTAGAAATGTGCCCATGCCCCCTGACGCAGAACTGCAAGCACCTGATGATGGTCATGATGAGGGTGGGGATGTGGCAGCACCTCAAGGAGTCTGCGAGGCACCGGAGGCCCGTGACATTCGTCAGCATCTCATTGATGTATGCTTCTAGCACTCACGCCTGGTGGCTGATACATGGACACGGGACTCGTGGCACTGTGTGTGTCTGGGACATGCACAATATGGACTGTACGCCTATGATGGCCTAGTACACAAAGATCAATGTCCACACATCTCATTGGTTGATCGTGCACTTTTTATGGCATATGTGATATCATGTTGTACACCCTATCGACCCGCCACCCAAGTGAGCCCAACGCACCCCCTCCACCCTCCCACCTCCCCCCCCAACACCAGTGTCCAAAGATGCTCATCGTCAGTGGGCAGTCGCTATTGCAAGCCCCCTCTGCGGGTATCAGGGGCACCCCTGCCTGTGGAGCGCAGGTTCCTCCCAGATCTACGTTGGGGGCTGCCCTGGACGGAACTTGCAACGGATGATGTCTCTGCCTGCTCACGTCCATGCATGTCCCTAAGGGTTTGCGAGAGCTCAGTGAGCACACGGCGCACTGCGGCAAGTTCACCACATACGTCTTTGGACGTCGCATGCAGTTCCCCCCTCAGGCTCTCGGTGCTTCTCTCCATTTGGACTCTCAGGCTCTCGGTGCTACTCTCCATTTGTGCCCTTAGTGTCTCTGTACCTCTCTCCATTTCTGCCCTAAGTGTCTCAGTTGATGTTTCTATGTCTGCCTTAGTGCCCCCACATTCATCGGCATGGTCCTTGAGGAGCGTGGCCAGTTGCTGCTGTTGCACTATTAACTGGTCGAGGGACTGTTGCCTCTGCTGGGCCATGGCCATTTGCGGGGGTGTCACAGAGGGGCTGTTGTCCTCATGTTGCCCTGCCACAGGGCTTGTGGGGGATGGCCAGTCGTCGTCTTGTGGGTGCCCCTGCGTGGTATCCTCATGTAGTACGGGATGGGACAGACAGGGGGATTGGGACAGGTCATGGATGGATCTGACTTCGACATCCCCGTCTTCTGTGTCGGAGCATGCTGCCATCAATGGGGTGTCACCTATGGTGCTGCTGCCACCGGAGGCAGTGCCTTCTGTGGCATCCGTTGGGGGGACCTGTGGTGGTGGTGTTGTGGGCATGCTGGCTGCTGGGGTGCCTGTTGATGTTCCCTCCTCTGTGCTGCCACCTGATTTGTGCTGCTGCCGTGTCTTGATGCGTGCAGCTGAGGTGGAGGGTCTTTGGCCGTTGGTCTTGGCCCTCTTTGCAGGTGTGCTGGTAGGGGTGTCCTGCAGCTCGTCGTTTGGATCGGACCCTGTGGTGGAGTAAAGGAGGGCGAGGGTTATTGGTGGGTCTGTGGGAATTGGAATGGCATTGTATCACATGCATTGGGGTGGTACCTGAGGGTGATTTGGGTCGGGGCCTTGGAGGTGCTTCCATTTGTGTGTGGAGTGAGGGTGCAGTTGTTTGGCAGCCTGCAGTTAGGGTGTGCCTGCTGCACGTGTAGTGCGTGTTTTAGGGGTTTTTAATTATTTATGTATTTATTGTGGGTTTTAACGTGCGCTATCAGGACGATGTGTGTGGACGTTCTCCTGGACATGTGTTTCTGTTGCACTATGGGGACACATGGTGCTTCACATGGATGGACTTTGTGGTTTTGGCATTGATTCATTAGGCCCACCTACCTGATTCTTCGGATGTCTGCACTCCTTTCTCCATCCCTCCGACTCCCTCTATGCTCTCCATTCCGATGGTGGAGGCACAGATTTCTTCCCAGGGGGTCAGCTTGATGGGTGATTCAGGACCTCCCCCGGTGGCTGTGGCAATGTTGCGGTTGGCAGAGAGTATGCTGCGGACGCGTATCCGCAGGTCGTCCCATCGCTTACGGCATTGCTGTGGGGTGCGGGGTGCGGTCCCCACCGCACTTACCCGCTGTGCCACCAGAGCCCATATGGCCTTCTTGTTTGCGAGTGCCGTCCTGGTAATTTGCGTGGAGAAGACGACGGCAGCATTCTCCTGGAGGGTCTCTGTTAGCACGGTGAGTTCCTCACGGGAGAAGTGGACCTGCCGCTTGCGGTCGCACGCTTTCTTCGCTACTTTTCCCATTTTTCTTGGTTTCGCTAGGGTGGATGACGGGTTGGGTTGTGTCTCAGGGTAGTGATTTTAGTGGTTGTGTGGTTTTAGTGGTTTTATAGGTGTACGGCGGGTTGTTTCCCGTTCCGGGCCCGTGTTTTAACTTCCGTTTCCGTATATTTCCGGTCACCGTACTTTACGGTAGGCGCACACTGCGGTGTCCGCTGTGATGGGTGGCGGTATTGCACCTAGGGCGCCGTACGGCGGCGGTGTGGGCCGTTTTGGGTTCATTTCCGCCATCGCGGACTTTGCACTTCCGCCATGCCGTGGTGCTCGTGCCCGATGGGTCGGAATGGGCCGCACTTTGCTCCTTCTTGCAATGGCGGAAACGCTATTTACGCTGTGGCGGTCCGGTCAGTCACTTTCCGCCAGGGTCGTAATGAGGGCCAATGTCCTCCCATCTTTGACCTACTTTTCCATTGAGTCTACATCATGACTGTATATTATGTGATGCAATTGTAATTTTTCTTTCGTTTCTCAAATGTATATGCAGTGTGATCCCTGTACAATCTTTGTCAAATAGAAGTGCCTTTACTTCAATTAACTTCCATCCCAATTTCAGTCTCACCTCGCGGCTCTCTATGTTCATTCCTTAACACATTTCACGTCATGGCAGTTTCACTTCATATACACAACTCTAGGTCCTTTCTATTTCCTCAACATGACCCATTTTAACTGTATTTCTCCTAATTATTGCTCTTTGACTTATTTAAGTCTTCTCTTTTATAAGTTCCCTGAGGCATGCTAGTACATGGCGGGCCGGCGCAATGAATATACAAAACAAAAATGAAAATACAAAATTCTTTTCATTAATTGTCCCGGCAGTGTACAAAATTGTACTTCGATCTTGATAATCTTTATTTACATTTCTATGATTGATACATGTCCATTATATAGACAGGGCATTGCCCAGCAGGATTCCTCACTAAGTTTTCAATATGTTTTGACTAATCCAAAATGGCGTCCATGTTTTTAGCCCCTCCTTAGGTAGTTACTCCACTGTCTAGCTGGGCATAGACATGGAGGTTTGTGTTTATATGTCCCCCAGCAGTATCAGTCTCGTGCTCGACCCGTGTGTTTATGTAATCCTGATTGCCGTGCAGGTAAGACACCCTTCGCAGGATCCTTGGCAAGCAATTCTCGTGGCGGCCGCCAGCGGCCGTTTACAGGCACGGACCTCGCTATAGCTGTTCTTAGCCACAAGGTGGTCTTTATTTATTAATCCAATTAGGTCACTGGATGAATCATTGCGGAGTACAGCACGTTGATCTCCTGAAAAGCCGTACTGCAGGCTTCTCATTATTTTAGTAATTTAATCGCAAATAAGTTAGTGTCATGTTTTGTAAATCTCTTTCTAAGTTGACAGTTACCGCTGTAATCTAAATTGTTTTACTCTAGAATTGTTCCGCATCCGCGAAGCGTTAGAGGTAAATTTATCACTCTTTATCTCTTTCACCACGCACCAATGGGCATCTTTTCTTGGGCTAATTAACCTATGTACTGTATACCTTATCTCTTCACGACAGTTATCACCACCACAGGCAATTTCATGCCTTTATAGGTACCATTTTACCTTTTTTTTGCTATTTGACAAAAATGTCTTTGATCGCGCTGCATGAACAATTGTGTAATTAACGTTTTGTTCTTTTTCTTTCTCTCTTTCCCCTTTCCCTTTTCCTCCCCCCATTGCTCTTTTGCACATCTTGGGTTTTTTCATTTGTATAAACATGTTTATTCAATTTCTTATCTCTCCTGAGATATGTATGTGATGCAATCGTTGATGTGATTTCCATATTTTATTTATCTAACCTGTTGCCCCTTACTGCCACCTAAACCGGTGCCATGTTTGGTATACAATCTTATCCTTAATTTATGTTTTGATTCCATTCGTTGAAATATCATGTTGGATTTATTACTGTAACATATCGGCCTCGGAAGAAGAGCCTGTTGAGCTCGAAACACGTATCAGGCTGTTCTGAACTCTCTGAATAAACATCAGACCGCAGTTTATGTCTGCACTTTCTTGACGCAGAGTGTCTGTGGACCTTTTGTTGATTGTATATATACTGTGGTAGTACATTGGCAGTGTACTCACACCTTACAGACACCCGCTGCTTGGTGCTAACTCTCTTATTAATTTACAAGCGCTGTGGACACTTTTTGACTTAATCTGCCAATCTCCCTTTGTTATAATTCATGCAATGAAATTTGAATCCTCATCGTCACTGCCCTTATCGAATAATTTCTTCCTGAGTAACCAAGCCCTATGTACATATCTGGCATCTGCAAATACAATAAGATGCTCATTAAAAGATTTACAAACCTTCAGCACTTCAGTAGTCGATTGGAAGCCAGCAATCTTAAAAAGAGGTCTAAGGTTTCGAATTCTCAATTGTTTCAATTTTCTACAGATAAATGAAACATTTACCTCAGCTTCTATGCCTAGGCCGCATAAGGGGCATATTCCTGAACCAACACGATCCCAGGATTTGGTAAAGGATGCCAGATGGAGCGTACCCATCCTAAACCGCATATGAAATGTTTTCTCATATGGCAATTGGATATAATCTAAGTAACGGTTCAAGCCAAAGTCTGGTTTGTCCTCAAAATAGGCTGGATCCAGCTTAAGTCTTGCGGCTGCAGCCAACATGAACTCCTTATTTCCGATCTTCACTGTTCTCTTTATCCTGGTGAGGTCAGTCTTAACTATCCTCTCAGGAAAGTCCCACAGTGCGGCCTTATTAAAACCCCATTCGTTGCTTCTTCAAATGAGCTACTCATGGAATGTATTTCCCCCCTTCCAAACTCAATAAATGCTTTAATGCCCCTTGATAGGACCCCAGACTATCCGAACTCCAAAGCCTGAGCTAGTAGAATATTGTGTATTCAGATAACACATTTCCTGTAGCGGGTATCCAATTCTAGGCGCAAAAGTGCAGACAGTGAACTCTGAGGCAGTAACAATACGTTTTTTAACAATACACTCTCCACTTTCTCCAGTGCACTCATAGTCCCTTAGCCCCAGCTTTCTGCAGCAAAAGTTGAGGTAGGTAACGCCTGCAACGCCTGCCTTCGATATAGCTCCAATGCAGGAGTATATGCTCCACTCCGTTTTTTAAAATTTTTAAATACTTTATTATTCAATATTTGTCAGGCGCTTATACAACAGAATTGTGTGTCAAAGTGCTGCAAGGCTAAAAGGAAAGGGAACAGGGGAGAGAAAAAACAATGGCGGAACAGTAAATATACAGTTGTGGTCCTATGAGGCCCTGTGCTGTTCGGAAGTGCAACTGCAGTGAAGAGAAGTGCAGGAGATAGGGATGGGTGGGGGGGGCAAGGAATTGATAAGTGCTGGTGGGGGGACCGTGAGGGAAGTGCCAATGGGAGGCAAGGAGGAGGTCTCAGACTAAGTGCTAGTGCAGGCGACTCCCAAGGGTGGGATGTGTTGCCGCCTAGTAGGGGCCCGCAACAGCAGTGCAGTGGGGGGGGTGCTGGTATTGCCTGGGTAGAAGGGCCTGGTATCCTGTGAGGTTCATGAGAACACGGCCACGAGTCGCAGCGACAGTGGGGTGAATTAGCAGGGAAGGGAAGGAGGGCAGGAGGTAGAGAAAAGTTTTGAGCAGTTTCTGGAACTTAAGGAGGTCCTGCTCAAGTCTGAGAGGGGCAGGGAGGCTGTTCCAAAGGGAGGCACCAGCAGAGTAGAGGGACCTTCCCCCACTCTCTGCTTGGAGAAGCGTTTCACAATCAGAATATTGGAGTTAGAGGAGTGGAGGACTCTAGCAGGGGAGTATTTAGGTAGGGAATGTTGAAGATAGCATGGTCAAAGGCTCCAGAAAGCCTTGTTGATAATGCGGAGGGTCTTCAATTTGATCCTTGCAGCCACTGGTAGCCAGTGGAGAGATTTTAGGGCAGGAGAGATACGATCCAGAAGCTTTAGTCCAAGGATAGTTCTTGCAGCCCTATTCTGGATTAGCTAGAGGGGGAGTAGGGAGGAAAGAGTGAGATACAGAAGGAGGCTGTTGCAGTAGTCCAGCCTAGAGAGGACCAGAGCTCTGGAGACATTGAGTTTCTGGGGGAAGGTGCGGAAAGGGAGAATGCCTCTGAGGAGGTGCAGCTGGTAGTGGGCCTTCTTGGTAAAGTCCATGATGTGAGTGGTGAAGGACAGAGCGGAGTCGAAGATGACCACAAGGTTTTTGCCCTCACATGATGGTGGGGTAGAGGGCCAAGGGAGGGTGGCTAGAGGGTAGGAGGAAAGGAGGGTGCCGGTGTCCCAATGAGAAGGATCTCCGTCTTACTGGCATTAAGACAGAGATCGTTAGCTGCACACCATGCCTGCTGAATGGTGGACAGACAATCGGGGATGAGAGAGGAGAAAGAGGAGGTAGTAGAAGGACGTTTGAAAGAAAGCTGTGTATCATCAGCATAGCACTGGAAATGAGGAGAGAAGGAGGAGATCAGGTGAGCCAGAGGCGCGGGTTAGATATTGAAAAGCCATGGCAATAGGAGAGAGCCCTGGGGGACACCACAGGTATTAAGTGTAATGTGGAGGAGAAACTTGCAACTGGGAAGGGCGATTAGTGAGGAGAGAGGTCAGCCAATCCAGTCCCCGGTCTGTGATGCTGAGGGTATCAGATTGTTTTTATGAGGCTAGAATGGTTGACCGTGTCAAAGGCGGAGAAGAGGTCAAGGAGAATGAGAACAGTGGTAGAGTTTTGCAAGCATGACTTCACAGTTGTTCAGGAGAGCAGTTTCAATGCCTTTGGATGCCCTGTTTACCTAGGAAGGGGGTAGTGGAGATAGGGGGATAGTTAGCCAGGCAGGAGGGGTCAGCAGATGGCAGTGGCGAAGGGGTGGTTGCAAAAGTCAGCGAGAGCCTGGACCAGAGAGAAGATGTTGTCCTTAATGGTTCTAGAGGAGCAGGGGAGCACCCGTTTGGAGGAGACATTCATTGAGCGGACAACTTTAGAGATCTCGTCTGGTTCTATGGCCAGGAGTGAGGAGAGTGCGGGGGATAGAAAGGCGGAGAGGAAGGGGATCAGACGCGGGAGCAGAGATGGGGGTTGAGGAGAGTGAGGACAGGATGTCCTGTGTTTTTGATGTGAAATGGGAGGCTAAAGCGCTGCAGAGAGCCTGGGAAGGTAGGAGAGAGGTGGAGACTGCAGCTGGATTGGCGAGTTCCTTGCAGATTTTGAAAAGCTTGGCCATGTTGTTAGTGCCTTCAAAGATGTGCGCTTGGATGTGTGTACTTAGCAAACTGTGGCTTGAATACCAGAATGTGTGTCTTCTCAGTGTTTAATTGCAGTTCCAAGGTCCCACAGACATTAAAAAATAAACGCAGAGTTGTTTTTGGTCCCTGCAGTGTGGTTGACAGTATCACTGAATCGTCGGCATAAAATAAGGCTGGGTAACAAGCCTTGCCCATCTTGGGGCAATCTATACACTTCAGACTCAAGACCTTAATTACTTCTTCTATTTATATATTGAAGAGGAGGAGGGCAAGGACACATCCTTCCATTACCCCCATTTCCACTCCAAATTTGTCAGTTAGTTCCCCTGGCTAAACCAAAGTGGACAGATGCCTTGTTCTCGGTATACAATGACTGAATAGCAGTGTCAAATTTATAGGTGCCCCCCTTTCCCTCATAATCCTCCACAGTTTGCACCTTGCGATGCTGTCAAATGCTCTCCTGAGATCCACAAATACAGCGTATAGCCTTATCTTCAGCAACACGCTGTATTTCTGGATCAGGAAGAGCATTTAAAAGCTTTGATCGACAGTACTCCTCTGGCTTTGGAATCCAGCCTGAAGGTCACTAAAAATGTTATTGTCTTTGACCCAACCTTGAAGATAGGTCAAAACCACCTTTGCGTATATCTTCCCCATACTATCAAAAAGAGAAATGGGAATGTAATTTGCTGGCAGTTCCCTCCCCCCTTTTTATGTATAGGTATCACTGTTGCATTTCTCCAGGAGGTGGGGACCATTTTCGATCTCATTAAGGCATTAAAGATTTTACATAATATTGGGCCCCATATCATTGCTTCATCCCTGTAAAAGTTTATTGTTATCCTGCACAGGCCAGATGCCTTTCCACTATTTTGGCTTAATATTGCCTTAGTCACTTTTTCAGGATTAACATTGAGTAATCCGTCCCCAACACAGATAATCATGCCGGGGCGCAGCAATGCCTTCCAGGTGTCATCGGGATTGCCATACAAATTCACAAAGGTGTGCCGTAATACAGCATTGAAGATTTAATTCCTCATTCACCTCTTTCCTAGTAGGAGATAAAATCCCCTTCTTCACATGCCTTTAACAATAGCACCCATATTTGGGCGACATAATAGTTTTATTCCTTTGCTATTACAGACTTTTCTGTATGCTCTAAACTGTAGCTTGTCCACTTCCCTGCAAGATTGATCATACCAGCCAGATTTGACTAATGCAAGCCTTTTCACTCTAGGGGCTGTGTGGGTCAAACACGGGACCAGATTCTGCATCATCTTATTAAGCTAAGTCAGCAACTCCCCATCAGGGGTGCTAGCTGAGCTAATAACTAAAAGGTTTTCTAAAATGGCATTATATATTGTGGGTTTTAGGTCTAGGTCGATCACTCTCGCCCATTTCACTGTTTTCCGTGCATGTCCATTAAGGGACAGCCCTCCTCTGCTTATCCCACAATGAATTTGTTCACATTTCTAAATTAATCTGGGCAGTTAAGGGTCTGTGATCACTTTCAACTTTCCCAGATATTACAAAACCACCAATCCTTGCCCAATCCTTAGCAGAGCGTAGGATATAATCTATAGTTGGCGTCCCATTATGTCCAACAAAGGTCGGTCTAGCTGGTTGGTCTCCTAGAAACTGGCCATTACAGGTCCTGAGATCCATATTGTTCAGGGATCGGACAGTATCATAGCACGCTGTTGAACCCGTCAAGGATGATCTTATATCAGCAAAGGAATATCCCAAGCATTGCCCAGGTCATCCCAGAGTCACTAAAGCTCTCAAATGGGTGAATATACACTTCTCTATCCTCAGCCCCCGAACTGTACTGACCACACCTCGCCACACTCTACTCCATCCTACTCTACCCACACTTTCCCTACCTCACCCCTGCTCACCCACCCCACCATACACACCATTCGCCCACCCCACTAAGATCTCCTCCTTGACACAATTCTCTCACTTGGCATTGTATACCACCCTTATTGGTCCCTCGCTCCCCCACCAACTAACTACCTAACTTCTTCTGAGCATCCTTTTTTCTTCTTTTCTAAATCTCTCTATTGCTTTCCTTATTATTCATTGGCCTCCTGCCCCCCCTCACAGAGTTCAATGATGAGCTTGACTCTCTTCTCTCTCTTATTCTACTCTGCATCATTTTTCTTTTTTGGTGTCTTTTATCTCCTTCACTATCCCTACCCTCTTCCCTCTCTTCTCGACTCCTACCATATGTCTTAGTTTTCCACTATTGTCTCTGGGTATTCCTCTATCTTATGTTTTCCTCTATTCCTTCCATTACTTCTGTCTTGGCCTATATGACCTATCTCTATGATCACTTTCTCTTATGATGTTCGCCTATACTTTCCTATCTCCCTGCCCCTCCTCCTGTCTCTCCCACCTTTTCCCGACACAATCTTCAATCATTTAACTCATCATCATTGCTTGTGGCTCTCAATGTTTCTCTTCCCTCTCTTAATTATTTTTCTCATCTCGGTTCTACTTCTTCCCTCCACTCATCTCTGCTTCTACTCTGGACTCTCTCTCTGGACTCTCTCTATCCTCAACCTTTCACTCCCTCTCTGAAACCACCAGAGACCTGGTTAACTCTCGCAATTATGACTGTATGCTCGGCCCTTGATCTTAACTTGCTCTTCATTCATTTTATGACCATTTGCTCATAGCAGCAACAAAAACGTTATTTGTCTGCTCTTATCATCTTCCCCTCACATCACCCTCATTGTCTATTTCAAGTCGTCAATAATATCCTCTCTCATTGACCACCTGATCCTTCATTATATTCCCCTTTGTCGTTCTCTGATTTTGCTGACTATTTTACTTCAAAGTCGCATGACTCCTCTTTACCCCCCACTCATTGTCCCGCTGATCATTCCTCCTCCCCTTGTGCTACAGCTTTTTCCAAATGTGCCACTCTGACGACTTGAAATGGCTGACCTCCTCACTCAAGGCCAACCTGCTGCTTTTTCCCATGACTCCCTTCTTTTCTCCCTTATCCCTTTGGTTTATCCTCATCTCATTGCCTAACTTCCCTACCTCCTAAATACCTTTCTTGCTACCATTTCTTTTCCCTCTCTATTTAAACATGCTATAATCTTACCTATTATTAAAAAACGTACACTTTACCCCAGATCATCTCTTAATTTCCAGTCCATTTCTCTTCTCCCATTTATTGCCTTCCTACCTGAACCTCTACTCACTCCCTTCCCCCTCTTCAATCACTGTTCCGGCTGTCCCACTCTACTGTGACTGCCCTTCCCAATGTCACCAACTCTCTTCTCACTGCTCACCACCATAGGCAATCCTCCACACTTATTCTCCTGGATCTGTCCACAGCTTTTGACACTGTTAATTATTCTCTCTTACTTTCCTCACTTGCCTTTTCAGTTTCTGTTCTCTGTTGGTTTAAGTCCTATCTGTCTGATCGTTCTTATTTTGTTTATGTGTGAAGGAGAGGAAGGGTAGAATCTTTTTGATCATGTGAAGATGGAAGAAGCATTTCTTAATTATCACATTCACTTTATATTGTAGTGTTAACTCGTTGTCTATTAGGATTGCAAGGTTTATGACATGGTCAATCGTGCCATCCTGATCAATCGACTCCGTAAGAACATAGGCATTGCAGGTCAGGCCCTGGAGTGATTCCCCCCACCTGCGGTTACACCTTCGCTGCATGCAGTGGCCTGCCATGTGCCTACTCCCACTCCACTGAATCAACTTGATATGTTACGTCCTGTTAGGTTTTTTATGAAAGTTTCTGCGCCATGGCAGTGAGATGTCTGCGCACTACGAATACATCTGCAACTACTTCTCTGTATCTCTAGTGTCCTTTACCCAACATAGCCATATTGCAGCGCTAACTGTATTTCATAAGTTACTCATCTGTGAAACATTTATTGGTGAATAACCCCTAACACCTCACTAGAATTGTCTTGAAATGTCATCCACATATGAGAATTCATATAGATTCAATGGGCCTCATTACGAGTTGGGTGGTAACCCTAAAATCCAGCGGTAATGGTATTCGCATCGCCAATACCGCTCTGCCGGATTACGAGTCGGCTCAAAAACCGCCGGAACCGATAGGAACCGGTACTATTATAGCCAGCACAATTACAGCTGCTGCTATTACAGCCGGAGCAAATTGCGCGACAACACAATTACAGCCGATAATTACCCCCTGCCTCCATGCCACAAGTGTACACAATGCTCACCAGAGGGCTTTATAAGACACACCCAGGACCCAAACACTGATTCCACCACCATGCTGCCATTCATTGCTGTAGGCTGGGCCAGGCAGCTGCTCATGCTGCGCTTGGACCTCGAGATGCAGGCTAACTCGGCCAGGGCGCAGGGAGCACAGGGATGTTGGGGATGAGGAGGAGGAGGAGGAGAACAGCTCCAGCAAGGAGAGCACCCAGCCCCAGTCTGGGTCCTCAGTGACACCCAACTGGTACCGGAGTACCGCCTGAACAGGGAAACCATCACTAAGCTGCTGGCCACAATTCATGAAGACATTGGGAGCAGGATCAACATCCGTAGAGCCGCGCCCCCACTGTTGAAGCTGGTGGCAGTCCTGCAGTTCATGTGGACTGGCACCTTCCAGCACTCTGTGGCCATGGCGCACGGCATGGCACAGCCCACATTCAGTGCAGTACTGTGCCAGGTGATGGATTCCCTCCTGCGCCATGTGAACTGACATATTGCACTGTCCTCCACCCAGGTCAATGTCATTAAGGCAAGGTTCCATGCCATTAAGGAAAGGTCACGCCTAAAAACACTTGTGTACTGGCGCATTATAAATGCCACATCATATCATATCGCACTGCCTAACATAGCAGCCATTGACTGTACTGATGTTGCATTGGTGGCGCCACAGGCTCATAAGGCCATATACAGAAACCAGAAACACTACCACTCCCTCAATGTGCAGGTGACCTGTGACCCGCCCTCATCATCACCCACTGCTGTACCCTTTACCCAGGTTCCACCCATGGGGCCATGGTCCTACGCGACAGCACAGTGCCATCATACATGGAGAGGCACAGAAGACAATGGACTTGGATAATGGGGGAGTACAATCCCTACCACACATGCACAGTGAAGCACTCGACCAAAAAGGGGGGCTGTGGCAACACAGAAATAAAGCATGACATGAAAAGTGGCAGCACAGTCAGCACCCGGGCAGCACCTTCACAAATGTCAGGGAGCCTACAAGAGAGCATGCACATGTCGAATACACCTGGCGACGCACGCTGACGGACACAGACCGCTGCCATCACAACAACACACTACACCACATGTACCACAATGCATCAGGAGTGTGGCTAGGTGCAGATCCACATAGCAGCACACAACAGCAAGTCCACCCAGGCCATAGCCATGTGCCCATGTGCACTCACCATGGACATGCCTCAGAGCACCCGCCACAATGCCACAGGGTGCATGACGCCCACCACCAACTCCCCAGGACACAATCTGCCATCCTCCACCCACCATCAACTCCCCAGCACACAATCGCCCATCCCCCTGACCGCCACCAATTCGCCAGCACACAATCCCACCCAGCACAACAAGAGCCATGCCAATTACTATGGCCATGAACCATTCCCTCCACTCCCAGCAGCCGGTGGCCGTGTGCACAGTTGGCACAAGGAATGGCACCTACCGGTGCTCGGCCGCTATTTCTCTGTTAGTGTGTTTGAACTGGAGGGTATTGAGGCCACCCCCTGCATCCGTTGCCGTTGGAGGTCATTGGTTTTGCGGATCTGCTCTGCAAGGGCAGAGACACCCTCAGACATCATACTCACCCTGTGACCGAACCCCGTCAGTGATGTGGTGCATGCAGTAGCAACCCTCTGTATCCGGGCATTGTCACATGCCATTCTTCGGGTCGCACCATGGATGGCATCCCGGATTGCCTGCATGTGGCCGGACTGGACGTTGACGATGGACTCCATCTGCCTTTGCCTTGCTTCCATGTCATCCAGCCTCTACATAATCATGCCCAATGTGGCCGTAGGCAGCGATGATGAGGGGGTACATTGTCTAGATGGGCTGCCAACAGGGGAGCCATAGGAGGGGGTGTCTGTGTCCGAATCAGGAGTCTGGCATTGCCGGCAGCATGGTGGGCTGTGGGGGCTGTGCTGTGCTGTCAGCGGTGTGGTGGACTCAGGGGGCTCTGGCTGTTCTGTCAGCAGCGTGGTGGGCTTTTGGGTGTGGAGGTGGGTTGCCTGCACAGACTGCGACTGGGTTTGCAGAAACTGCTGCATGGTCGCTGTCACTGGTGACCTCCCCTTGTACCTCCAGTGTCATGGATACAGTGGTGTATCCTCTCTGGTGGTGTCAACAGCAGCAGAGGTGTCTGGGACAACAGGTGTGCTCCTGGTGGCTGGACTGGGGGTGTGGGCATGCTCATGCTGTGGTGGGGTGTGGTGGGATGAGTTTTGCACTTATGGGTTGCATGTTTGCACCTTTGTGGGGTGGAGGTGGCGTTGCTGGACAGCGCACTCCCAGACGGGACAGCTGCTTCCTCATCCTTTAACACCTCTGGTGAAGCTTGTGTGCCTGTAGGGGACATAGGGGATGGCATTAGAACAGATTCTCCCATGTGCTTTGGCACAAACAACGATGTATACATGGTGATGTGTTAAGCACTGGGCTGTTGGACTGATACACGTGTGTGGTTTGGGGCATTTGCAAGTGGATTGTCTATGATGGGAAGAGGTGCATGAACGGGGGCATCTCGGGGGTTTGCATTTGGCCGTGGGGGGATGCCAAGGGTACCTTAGTGGGCTAGCCACCTCTGCACCTCCGACACCCTTGATGCATTTCTCCTCCCACAACGTGAGTGCTAGTGGCGGCGGTGGGACTCCCCCTGTGTCCATGGTGTCCTGCTTGTGCTGGGACAGCAGTACCCGAACCCAGACATGCAGGTCATTCCATCTCTTCCTGCAGTCTTCCCCGTCCCAGAGGATGTGCCCGACTACAGTTACCTTCTGGCTCACCCTTTGCCAGATTTGGGTGCAGCGATAGGAGGAGGATTTCGCTGCCTTGCACCATAGAGCTCATCATGGTGGGCCATAATCTCGTCTACCAGCACAACCAGCTCACCTTCTAAACATTTGGACTTTCTCAGCTGATCTTGGGCTGCCTTGCCCCTGACCCTCTCCTGGGAAATGTTTGGTGCTTGGGGAGTGTGGATAGCTGCTAGGGTCTAACGGTTTGGTATTTTCAAAACGGCCACCGTAGTGCTTCCCATTCGGGCGGTGACGGTTTTCTTGCCAGCGCTGTTAGCTAATAACACTGACAGCGGTAGCACTAAATGCACTGGAACTTTGGGCGGTAGCCCGCCTGTTGGCATTGTTTCTGCCGGACGCAATTAGTGTTACCGCCGGGGCCAAATGCACGTGCTTGTGCACTTGTGATACAGTGACATTTACGCCACGGGTCCCGGCGGTAACTCTATTTCCACTGAACGGAAATAGCACCTGCTTATCGCCAAACTCATGATGAGACCCAATGTACTTTAAAATGCACCATTACTAGAAGTAGCACTTACATATAAGTAGTATACTGGCCCCTTTTAGGCCCTAAAAACACCCAAATACTTGAGGGGGTAAAAATACTCTAACCAGAAAATAGGAAACACAAACTACCTAAATCTCATTGTACTCCCAACTCCAAGAAAGTAAGAAGTAAAACAATCCCACTTCCAAATCTTATCTGCAGCTCTGAGCACAACCTTCATAAATCCTTGAGGGGAAACCACCAACACCCACTATAAAATGATCCTTACATTCTATCATAGTTTGACCAATGTTCGTGGCACCATCAGCCATTTAATAACGTACTTCGATTGACTGGCACTTTTGTTTTGGTCCACAGTGCTATTTTTTGTCCCGGTACTACCCTTGCACAACCCAAACCTAGCCAACAGAAACAGAACTAGAAACCCTTGGCAAGAGTCGTTGTCACAGTGCTGGCTACTGCAGTCACCTGTAATCAAATGCTAAAACCTGGATGAGGTGCTGTGCACGGACTTGTAGGGTCCACAGTGCACGTTTGAAGTGTGTTGCATTGGTGCAGCAACATACTCAACTAGAAATCCCTGAAATCCCTGGGACATAGGCTGGCCAGGATGACCCTTGGCATTGCCACGGCAGTATGGCACCGTTGGAACAAACAAAGTGGTCTGCAAGAAACATCAGGAGTGAGAGTTCTTGGTGGAGGACCAAGCACCAGGAAGAGAAACTCCAGGCCAATCAAGTGCCATTGGCCTGCATTGACAGGAGCGACCCAGGAGAGCCTGGCTAGGAAGCCCTTCCTGACCCTTGTAACCAGCCCTGTAGCCACCTCACAGAAAGATCATTCACAGAAGCCATGATGGCTTTGGAGACTTTATTGGCATTTCACTACAACAAAAGAAATAGTATATAAGACAGCAGGCATCTTAGACTGGTCATCCTTCTTGTAATGCCACAAACCTGATTGCAGCCCGCCATTTACATGCCAGGCATCAAGTGCTGCACAACACGGGCAAGTAACCGGATAAGCGGGTACGAAACTGGAAGACGTTTAGCCTGTCGATCCCCCACCCCAGCCCATGAGCTGAGACCCATCATAATTACCACAGCTCTCATTACACCTTTTCATATTGCTGGAGTCTAGGAACATCTCGATGCAGCTCGCTAACTACTGTGAGACACCTCTCATCAGCCACAAGACCCACCCAGACAAGAGTTAAGTTCCAAAGTCCCTTTTCATACATGACGACACTCATGACAGTCACAGTAGTACGTAGCAAATCCAAATCTTAACACATTGAATGCCCCAGTATTTATGAATAAGTATTGCAATCTACTGTATCCTGATTTACATAAAAGTGGCTGAGTGCGCGTCACTGTGTTTCATGTGTGCATATTTATAACACTAAAATAAGTTGATTTAACTTATTCTGAGAAATAATTCATCAGAAAAAGATGTAGGTTATTATATATGCTTATTTAACCATATATATATAGTTTATATATATATATATATATATTCTGTAAAAAAACATTTTTTAAAGTTGTTAAAGGGATGTTATGGTTTCAAGTAAAATCGAAAAAACGCAAGAAATTCACCAGAAATTGCGTGGCTAAAAGAGTACTTTCCAAAGAAGAAATGAGTGATGACGAAATCTCAAATGGTAAACAATATATGTGTGAACGCAAACGAATAATGTAACTTATACAGAGCTTATTGAAATATTTGTTTTAATCCTTTTATAGAAACCGCACTGCAGAGTAATCGTGGAGAATCTCAACAACCACCAAGACAATCCCAATCCCCAACTTTACAGAATGAAAACATGTACTTGTCTTTAAAAATACATTAATTTAGCAATGACATTAAAGAACTTGTAATTTATGTTAAATAGCATGTCATTAGAAATATTGATTATCACTGCCCTACTTGTACCTGTCTCCCTTCCCCCAGCAATCACCTTAATCATATCTAGAAAACATAAATGACAGACGGTTTGAAGAAACTTCTCTCCCTCCCTCCCCTGATGATGACTTTATGCAACCTCCAAATATTCCTATTGATGCTTCCCATTCCGATTCCCCATCCCTTTCTTAAATTAAATTATTGTTTATGGTATGACTAGTTTGTATGTATTGTTAAAAAGAGTTGTTAATGGAAATAATGGAACTTTGTATACTAGAGATAAAGAAAGAATCACTGAAATAATTTTCAGTCCCAAGTACTTTGTACTAGCATACAAAAAAACAAACATGAAGTGTGACGTGCACGGTAAGTGCTTTTACACTTCCATACACATTACACCACCCAACAACATAACTTCCTAGAGGCCTTTTCTGACTCTGTTTAGTCAGCGGACAGTATAATAGTCTGCAGACTTATCAAAGAATTACTGGGGGATTTGAACTCAATTTACTTTTTTGCGTTCCACAATGGTGGCTCTTAAAAGGAACCTTTTTTTTATGTTTGTCTGGTTTTACGCACTAAACTAACAAATGCTCTACTGTACTTATTAGTTTTTTAATAACTTTTACAAAAACTGCTTCAAACCCTGTTTTTTTGGTTTTTATGTACTATAGCTGATAACAAATGCTTTACTACATATTTTTACATATTTTACATGTTACCTTTTCATTTTATTCACAACTAGCTGGGGTACCCGGCATTGCCCATGTCCTAATCGAGTGGCATCTCATTTGCCCTGGAGGATGTTGCTCTTGTCCTCTTGTCGGCAAGTCTTGCTTCCGTTTTCTCTGGTGTTTCATGTGCCCTGGAGGATGTTGATTTTGTCCTCATGTCATCAAGTCTTGCTTCAGTTTGCTCTGGCACCGCATTTGCTCTGGAGAAAGTTTTTCTTGTCCTCTGGTCGGCAAGTTGCACTGCTGTTTGTTGGTGTGTTTCAGAAGCTCTTGATACTGATTGTCGCTTTGCATCAGATGGAGCTTTTCCAAGTGATGTTTGTTTTTTGTTCGGCATGTTTCAATCACTCGATGGCTTCAGCACATTTGAGAAAATGTCCAAGTAAGATTGATTGATTGTGCTCTCTTCTTGTGAATGAACGTAAGTAAACTTTAACCTTGTCATTTCCCATATTTGGAGTGGTACGATACAATTAAAAAAAAAATCTTTCCCAAATGTGTTTTGCATGTAAGATGTTTGCATTCAAACATAGACTACGATCTTACCCCAGACAAAAGAGGAATCCATGCAAAATTTGGTAGATGTAGGTTCAGCAGTGTAGATTTGTACAGCCGGACACACATACACACAAACATTACATTCAGCTTTATATATAGAGAAAACTGTTTCCGGGCATTTTGAACATTGGAAAGAAAAATCTAATTTCCAACACCTGCTGAATGTACTCCATCTCTTCGAAAAAATATTCACTCCATCAAACTTTATATTCCCATTGTGGAAAGATGACATTCCTACATCCTGTAAAAGGCACATACAGCTTTATTCATATTCTGTCCAGCTTTTTCAAGTTAGGGACAGAACAAGTTTGAACCTTTCCATATTTGCCTTTCAGTTATATGTGAGTAAATAGTCTTCAATGCTGGAAACAATTTCATTAGCCTTTGAAACGTATCCTTCATGGCAAACTGTATGGATATTCCAGTCACATACCACATGTTGCCTCCAAAATGTACTAGAATGATGTCTGGATGTTTAAACTGACGCATATTCTCGCACAACAGTAACAATGCCGCCCACATTTTATCAGCCAGTCAAATAGCACAGCGAGTAGAGCACTGACTGTGGTATCCGTGCAGAGCCTGGTGATACAGGTTTGAATTCCGGCAGGGCCAAACTCAGCCATTCATCCTTCCGATGTCAATAAATAGGCACCACACACCGTGGGTAATAATGAGCAGAGCTCAGATACCTGAGGGTTTGTAGCGATATATAAATCCAAAATTATTATTATTAGCATTACTGCTCAAAGTTCATACCAGGAGACTTCCACTTCTTCCAATCCAAGAATAGCAGAGCTGCAACGATGCTTGGTACAAACCTTTAACCAGTGTACCCATGAATCTCCCAGCATCCACACACTCTGTTTCTTCATAACCATAGGCATCTTTCCACCACTTCACTTCACAAAAGAAAGAAACCACTTGCTACTCTGTGGTCCTGTACACTTAGGGGCCGATTCATGGAACAAACGTGTGCCGAAAATCTTCGCGCAAGCAGACGCAAGCTGAAAAAAACAGGCGCACGCGTGCGATTCATGGAAGTCTCTGCGCGTGTACACCTCGGGATGGCGCACAAGTCACTGCAACATCCAGAAAGGCGTGCGCGACGCGCATAGTGAAAGCGCACAACCTCGGCGCATACACCAGAAAGTGGGCGGGACACGGGGTGTAATGCGCGGAATGGGGAACAACGCGCAAAAATAAGGGCGTAACTGGGGATGTACTGCAGGGAAGCAGACGGAACGCCCACACGCACTCGAACCACACGTATTCATGGAATCGAATAGGGCATAGCCATGCACAGCCAAAGACACGCACATGCTGAAACAGTCCGCCACACGGAGG
Organism: Ambystoma mexicanum; assembly: GCF_040938575.1. Classification (NCBI taxonomy): domain Eukaryota; kingdom Metazoa; phylum Chordata; class Amphibia; order Caudata; family Ambystomatidae; genus Ambystoma; species Ambystoma mexicanum. Next base: position 12,186,912 of record NC_090921.1, on the reverse strand, counting down.
CAGGCGGTAGAATCCCAGCGCATCACAAAAGTGGCAACATACAGCAATTTGGCCTGTGCGAGCGGGGTACGTGTATTTCGGGGGCGCGCGGGAAGTTACACACGCGATTGAGCGGGGTATGTGTATTTCGGGGGCGCACGGGAAGTTACACACGCGATTGAGCGGGGTACGTGTATTTCAGGGGTGAGCGGGAAGTTACACACGCGATTGAGCGGGGTACGTGTATTTCGGGGGTTTGCGGGAAGTCACACACGCGATCTCATCAGGGTACATGTATTTCGGGGGCGCGCGGGAAGTTACACACGTGATTGAGGGGGGTACGTGATTTTCGGGGGTGCGCGGGAGGTTACTCACGCGATTGAGCGGGGTACGTGTATTTCGGGGGTTTGCGGGAAGTCACACACGCAATCTCATCAGGGTACGTGTATTTCAGGGTGCAGGGGAAGTATCCCACGCAACATCAGCAGGGTCCGTGTATTCCAGGGGTGCGCGGGAAGTTCCACACGCGATCTCATCAGGGTACATGTATTACAGGGGTGCGCGGGGAGCAGCACACGTGAATTGCACGTGTGGGTCCTCCCAGGTGTTCCCTCTACAGCCTCCACGGCCCCTGCAGGTGGCTCACACCACAGGGGCCTACTCAGCACATGACCTGCAGGCACCCCATCCACCATGGCCATGCCCACCAGCCAACCCACATGTCAACTTGCACTACTGCCCACCATCGCATGTCCCCCTGCACCCCCAGCCACCAGGGGCACCCTCCACCAGGCCCCCATCCATGTCTCCCAGCACCCCCACCCCCCAGCAGTGCAGGGGCACCCACCACCAGGCCCCCACCCATGTCTCCCAGCACCCCCACCCCCCAGCCACCAGGGGCCGCCTCCACCAGGCCCCCACCCATGTCTCCCACCACCCCCACCCCCCAGCACTATGGGGCACCTGCCAGCAGGCCCCCACCCATGTCTCCCAGCACCCCCACCCCCCAGCACTGTGGGGCACCCTCCACCAGGCCCCCACCCATGTCTCCCACCACACCCACCCCCCAGCAGTGCAGGGGCACCCACCACCAGGCCCCCACCCATGTCTCCCACCACCCCCACCCCCCAGAAGTACAGTGGCAGCCTCCACCAGGCCCCCACCCATGTCTCCCAGCACCCCCACCCCCTAGCCACCAGAGGCAGCCTCCACCAGGCCCCCACCCATGTCTCCCAGCACCCCCACCCCCCAGCAGAGCAGGGGCAGCCTCCACCAGGCCCCCACCCATGTCTCCCAGCACCCCCACCACCCCCAGCAGTGCAGGGACAGCCTCCACCAGGCCCCCACCCATGTCTCCCAGCACCCCCACCCCCCAGCCACCAGGGGCAGCCTCCACCAGGCCCCCACCCATGTCTCCCAGCACCCCCACGCCCCAGCAGTGCAGGGGCAGCCTCTACCGGGCCCCCACCCATGTCTCCCAGCACCCCCAGCCACCAGGGGCCGCCTCCACCACGCCCCCACCCATGTCTCCCAGCACCCCCAACCCCCAGCCACCAGGGGCAGCCTCCATCAGGCCCCCACTCATGTCTCCCAGCACCCCCACCTCCCAGCACTGCAGGGGCAGCCTCCACCAGGCCCCTACCCATGTCTCCCAGCACCCCCACCCCCCAGCCACCAGGGGCAGCCTCCACCAGGCCCCCACCCATGTCTCCCACCACCCCCACCCCCCCAGTCACCAGGGGCAGCCTCCGCCAGGCCCCCACCCATGTCTCCCAGCACCCCCACCCCCCAGCCACCAGGGGCACCCACCACCAGGCCCCCACCCATGTCTCCCAGCACCCCCACCCCCCAGCAGTGCAGGGGCAGCCTCCACCAGGCCCCCACCCATGTCTCCCAGCACCCCCAGCCCCCAGCAGTGCAGGGGCACCTGCCAGCAGGCCCCCACCCATGTCCAACTCATGTTCCCCACCACCCCCACACCCCAGCACTGTGGGGCACCTGCCAGCAGGCCCCCACCCACGTCCAACTCATGTTCCCCAGCACCCCCACACCCCAGCACTGTGGGGCACCTGCCAGCAGGCCCCCACCCATGTGCAACTCATGTTCCCCAGCCAACATGTCATCACAATCTAGATCCCTGGTCCCTATGGTCAGCCTCCAAATGCAAAACACCCTCCCGAGTATTGCATCCACCCTCTCATAATTTGCAATTACATCACAGAACACCAATTGCAAGTTCCGAAACAAACACATTTCCCTCACATACACCCAATTGGTGTCAGTGAATCTCAAAACACATATCATGAAATGCATGAAACCAATGAGATACCACACATTGAAGTTCACCAACAAAAATATGTATTAAAGGAAACATGAATAGAATAAAAAATGAAGAAACAGAAATGTGAATGTACAAAAATTAAAAGAAGCATGTCCGTGAAAAAAAGCAAAACCAAAAATAAAATTCCAAAGTAATGTTGTCCAAAGTCAATGTCCACAAAACAAAATCCAATGGGAAATAAAAAAGAAAGCCATTGCTCCATGGTTAAAAAGTGAAAAAAAAATACAATCCAACAGTGAACTATGTACATGGGAACAAGCCAGGGTCCATTATCCCAACAAAAGAAAGGAAACCTATCTAACTACACTAACTAATAAAATAAACTATATACAAAAATGTGGCCAATGTCCGAAAGGTCCAAATAAAATCAAAACAAAAATGAAACCTTACACTACCTACATAACTATGTACAAGGGCAGCGGGCTAGTTTCACGGCTCACTTGTGGATGTCCCGGGCCAGGGCATCATCGAACTCCTCCTCAATGTCCCGGAGGCGGTCCTCCTCCATGGCCCCGAGGGTCCGCAGGGCCGTCGACGTCTCCACCTCCAAACCCCTGCGGATTGCCTCGAGGCACTCGGCCCGCCTCAGGGCCCTCCGCATGGAGTTCTCCGCCCTGACCATTGTGAGCCGTGCCTCTTCTGCCCGCTGCCGCTCCGCATTTATGGCGTTTCCCAACCGCTGCCACACGGAAGACACTCTCTGTCCTGGGTCCTCCTGCCCTCCGGCCGATGCCTGCCCCTCCGATGTTGAAGGCCCCGAGCCTTCATGGCTCCCACCACATTGCTGCTGCTGCTGTGCCTCTGCCCGTGCACTGCCTCCTGCTGCCTGCACATCCTCTGCTGGCTGGGGTGCAGTCGTAGATGTGGCCACCCCTGCTGGACGTCCGACTCCCGACTGTGGCAGGGATGCCTCCTCCACCAGCCTGGCCGCACCGTCAGAGGCAGCTCCACAGGGCACACAGGTGACTGATGGGTGGGAAGATGGCACACAGGACGACAGGGGCGTAGGGGGTCCAGTTGAGGAGGGGGTCGTAGCAAGCCCCATCAGACGGAGGAATCCGGCCTGGGTGACCTGTCCCAGCAGGCTGACGTGGTCAACGAGCCATTCGAGATGACGTGCAGTCTCTTCATGAAAAGACTGCAGGTCACCTCGCATGGCCCGTTGACGCAACGCCACACCAGCCAGGACAGGCTCTACCCGGACCTGGATAGCCACGTCCGCAGGCAGAGGAAGGCCAGTTGACGTGAGCTCATCCCCTGCCTGAAAACGGGTCTGGACGTAGGCATCCCTGCTGGTGCAAGATGATGCAGGGACAGGATCAGGGACAGGATAGCACACAGGCACCTCCGCGGCGGCCTGTGCTGCCTCCTGTCCCTGGTCCTGCACTGCACCACTAGCACCAGTGGGATCCCCACCTCCAGTGCCCATCTCTGGTGCTTGCACGGCCTCCTCCTCCACCAAACCCCCCACCAACCTGGATGACTCTGTGCCATCTTCCCCTGTTGGGCCCTGAGGGGTCCCAGCTGCCCCTTCTGCTGCCGAGGAGTCCAACTCCAACCTCCGCCTCTTGGACCTCCCCCGGGCAGCTGCGGCCTGGGACGCGGCACCGGACTCCTCACTCCCCGACAAGATCACAACATGGGAGGGGAGCCGGGCCTTGCGTCTCCGGCTGGCGGTGGGATCCCCGCCGCTGTGCTCCACAGCACCTTCTCCGCCCACTTCATCAGTTGACGCTGCAGACAGGGAGAAACAAAACACAGGCATCAGGGCACTGTACAATGGACACATACACACATGACAGTTGTACATGAGTGGCATTGGCAAACCTCAGACATGTCATCACAATCCCCAACACACATGTCATTACAACTCGCACACATGAGCCATACCACAGCCATATCGCAACTGCCACCACCATCCATACACATACAACAGCATGAGCAGCCAAAGGTGAGCCAGACATCACATGCAACACAGGAAGTGCACCACACATGTACACACACCACCACACTTGCATGCATGTGTACACCTCTGCCAAGTGTCGCAGTGTTCAGACGGGCATCCATGTCACATCTGCCAATCAGGCTTCCACATACCGCTGTCATATGCATCCATGTTGCATCACTGTTGCACCCTTGTCAAATACACACACATGCACATGTACACAGTGCTGATACATGCAGCCAAAAACAACATACATGCGTGACATCATGGACATGTCTACTTACATACACATTCATCCAAACATGTGTGCCCACACAACTGCATTTGGCATGCAAGCCTACACACACAAGCACCATCCATGTCTCACACATTCCAGCCCTCGCATGTGTCAGCCCCACGGCCCTGTACACCCCCACCCATACTCGACCCCATACAAACAGATGTGCAACCTGCACACTACTGAATAATCACCACACGCACTGCTCACAATCAGGATGCATGTACACTCACCGCTCGACTCCAGACGGGTCTGCCTCTCGAGGACCTGGACGTGGAGCGCTGGGGATATGCGTTCCAGGACCCTCATCTGTTCTTCCGACAAGTGGCCCCGGCGCCCCTTGGCATCCGCTGCCTTCAAGAGGCGCCGGGCCTTGTTCAGGGTCCTGGACCTGAAGTACTCCCAGCGCTTCTTGACATGTTGTAAGTCGCGGACTGCCACCCCCTCCGCGTTGATGGCAGTCACGATGTCAGTCCAGATCCGAGTCCGTCCTTCCTTGTCGGCGCGGGAACTTCCGAAGAGGGCATCATACTGCCCCAGGACTTGCTCCACCAGGACACCAACTTCGGTGGCACTGAAGCTGGTGCCCCTCTGCCTCTCTGGCCGGGGGTTGTCAGTGGTCTCAGATGGTGTTTGCCCCGACTTGACAACCCCAGAGGCAGGAGTGGGTGGGCAACTGGGTCCTGGGGCTGGGCTGTGGAGCGATGGAATCCCAGTCGGGAGTCTTCAGTTCCAGCAGGGGTGGTCACAGCAACAGCACCCCTGGCTGATGTGCAGGCAGCAAATGGCAGGGCACGTGGGCAGCAGGCAGTCAGGCAGCAGCAGATGGCAGGTGGGAGCGTGCTCGGGGCTCTGGGGGGCAGTAGTTCAGCCTTCTGGGCAGGAGCGTGGTCTTCCGTGTGCTTACGCGTGGCCAGCTTGATACGGAATGATTTGGCAAGTGAAATAGCTGCACGTCAGCGTGTAATTCGAGGAAAGGCCCTTAGCGCGTAAGCGCGTCTGCACGCATACGCATTTTCATTGGACAGAAGGCCCCTCAAGTGCAAGCACCCCTGTGACGTGACGCGTACAGACGTGCATGGGCATTTCAGCGCACGTGAAAAACTGCATGTCCGCGTGTAATACGAGGAAAGGGCCCATGCACGTAAGCGCGCGTGGAAAACTGCACGTCCGCGTGCAATACGAGGAAAGTGCCCATGCGCGTAAGCGCGCGTGAAAAACTGCACGTCCGCGTGTAATACGAGGAAAGGGCTCATGCGCGTAAGTGACGTGACACGCGCGTGCGTTTCCCTCAGCACGGGTTAAAGGTGAGCGGGCCCAGCAGTTCGCTGTACGTGCCTTTCGTGGAGACCAACGTGTGTTGCTGCTTCCTGTTGTTTCGCGTGCCATCACAACTTCACAGCTATCAAGGACGTATCTCTTCTTTTGGCGGGGGTATTGGCTACGCGTGTTTTTCTGCATCGCGCTAGTCAGACGGTGAGTCGCACACGCTCTTTTTCCCACTGCGGGTGCCCCTGTGTATCGCACCCATTTTCAATGTCATAGTAGCCTGCGTGTCCCACGCGTACGCGTTATTCGTGTTACTGGGTGCCACCGCATACTGCGTGAGGTTGAATCCACGCACGTAGGCTGCAGGGTTGCGTGCACGGTTTTACTGCAGTTTTGGGGTGCCTGAGCATTGCGTGACCCGTCACCATATCACCGGGGTCACATACAGCCTTGCAAGTGCAGGGGGGCTGTTAACATCTTGCTTCCCACCCCCTTCACCCCAATTGCCCAGGTCAATTGTGGTGTACACCTCCCATTGGCACCACTCCATCTGTGCCAGCACTACTACATCTGTGCCATGGTTGGGAGGCCACCAAAGGTGAGGGGCGCCTCAGCTGGGCGTACTTCTCGTGGCGGGCGTGGTCGGGGACGTGGCCGTGGTGACCAGGGAGTAGGGGGACTCCAGGGTGTCCAGGGCAGCCACAGAGGGGGAAGAGGCAGGGGTGCGCCACTTGAGCACAATGTTGTGCCATGTGTCGGTGCAGCCATGCCACCACCCCCTGTGGTTCCGGGGGATGCAGCTCCTGCATCTGGCACTGGCACCCATATGACCCTGCAGTCCGTTCCATCGACTGCCACGGGCCCAAGGGTAGTGGTAGCTGCAGGTGCAGCTGTGGACACCGCCACCCAGGCTCAGGGTCTGCCAGCGCAGGCTGCGTTGGCACTTGAAGAGCCCTTGGTGGATCTCCAACATGCCAGGGGGGAAACCATAGGGGCAGGCCGGGCTGCTCAGACCAAGACACGTGTCCCTGGGGAAGTCATGTCATCTGCTGCCCCGAACAGCCGGGTGTTGCCAAGTGCCGGGGCAGATGCACCCAACAGCACCCCGGTTGTGAGTCTGGCAACCAGGACCGTTGCGGTCAATGACCCTGCCACAGCTGATGTTGCTGCGCAGGGTCCATTAGTGGGCACCCAGCTGCCACTGACACAAGTCAGGCCTTTGGTCATCCCTCCACCTGCCACTCCCTTGGCTCAATCCACCGAACCCACTGGCCATACTGGTCAGGGCGGCATTAGCCAGCCAGGGTCTGCGCCACAGTCCAAGAGGAGGAAGGTTGCACCTGCAGCACAGGCTGTGACCCCACACACAGCCACGACCTCCTGCACGTTGAGGAAGAAGCCTTTCTGTATGCAGGAACTGGACTTCCTCGTGGACTACGTGCGGGGCCACAGCCGTGACATGCTAGTGGGTGCCAATAGTCAGACTACGGCTGCCCACCGTGACACCCACTGGAAGCATGTTGCGGAACATGTCAGTTCATTCGGCCATGAGGTGCGCACGGCGCAGGAGTGCAAAAAGCGTTGGAATGACATCAAGCGCAGCACTAAGGCCAAGCGTGCCTCAAATTACAACTTGACTCTGGTGACTGGCCGTGGGCCTGCACCAGAGGAGGAAGAACTCACTCCGCATGAGGCTTTCGTTGCGGAGTTCATACCACCTGAATTGGTCGAAGGAGTGGGAGAGATGCTGGACTTTGATGCCCAGTCCAGTGAGTGTTGATGCGTGTTTGTTGAGGACGTGTGTGTTTCACTTGTGGGATGTGTTGTGCATGATTGCTGCTACATGTGATGTGTACATGGTTCTGATGTGTAAGTAATGCAATGCTACCGTCATGCATGTCTCCTCTGCCTGCCTGCGGGACTCCATGTGGGCATGCTCCCTTGCCCCCTCCTCCGCCACTCTGCACTCCAGTTCCACCTTTGCACTGGTCTGCTCCAATCTTGCCAATGTGTAGTTTCTTGTTCATGTGTCCTGTGTAGATGCTAACTTCCAGCGTAGAAACTGCCAGACATATGCCGTGTGGTACAGCCTTAGTACTCGATGCAGGGTATCTCACTTGTACTGTGCATGGGTCAGATGTCCCGCAGGGACATGAGTGCCCATTCATGCTCCATGTGCATTGCACGCATGCCCCTATGTGTCCTTGACTGGATGATCACTGTAATATGGGTCCTTGGTTACATACATTGCCTGCCATCTCATCGGCCTCCCCATGTCAACTGTGGCTCAGTCCTGCGTTGCACACATGTTTAGGCCCTGACAATCTGTGTGGCTCACAGGCCTCAGCCTGTTCAATGGCCAATGACTCTGTCCAACTCTTGTGTCTTCTTCACACGTGGGCGGCCTCCGGAGTTTTCATCATGTGTCCTGCCCACTGTCCCAGCATCATTTGCAGTGTTGTAATTTGAATCACATTAAGCTGTTTATCCCAGTCAACACTGCCTGTCAATACACAGGTGTATGGTCAGCCTTTTGATACCATGCTAGGCATCCCTGCTTTGGTACTGGGGTGGAGGGGTGCGTGGCTTCTAGACATGGTACACATTGAATGCACAATGCACGTGATGTCTGAATTTGACATTGCACTGCCTTCACATTTCCTGGCACACACCATGTAGTGCTTGTACATGTAGGTAGTGAGTGGCGTACACATTTTCTGCACTGCATAGACCCACTTCCATGGAAACTGCCACCTTTCAACAGGTCTGATCACAGAAGCTATTCAAAGTAGACCCAGCATGCATGCCAGGTCATATGTTGTGTGTCACATGTCTGCCGGATGCCTTTGCTGTCGGTGTGTGTCATGTGCTTCTGACATGTGTATTGACCTTTTTCTCTCTATTTTTCAGGTGATGACGCAATGGAGGCGGAGGATGGTGTTGTCATGCCAGACACAGGGTTGGTAACACCACATCAACCCGGCACTAGTGGGGGTCGTGGGGTGGTAGGCCACGAATACCCCCAAGTGCTGCAGTCCATCTTGTCTCTGGCTGCCTATGAGTCCAGCCTTGATGACGACTCTGACATCCATGTTGAGTTGGATGAGCATCAAGTCCATGTGTCAGGGGTGAGTGATTCTGATATGGACACTCCTCTGTCTGCGACACCTGCACTGAGGGATCAGACAGTCTTGGTTCCTGCGCCCGTGGTGGATCGGGACGCAGGGTCACCCTCCACACCAGTCACTGATGTGCCTGGGACATCACGTCGACGGGGGCATGTAATCGTGCAGCCGCAGGCGGTGCCAACACAGCGAGGACCCCCGGTCCTTGGGTCCCGCAGGGGTCAAGCCCGGCAACGCGGTCGCCGCGCGCAACCGCTGTATACTGAGTGGGAGCAAGACATGACTGCCAATTCCGAACGACAGGGTGCAGCAATGCAGAACATCGCTGAGAGCATGGAGTGTGTGGCCCGATCTGTGCTCCCCCCTGCTAGGCAGGTGCTTCTCAAGCAGCAGGCGGCACGGTCCACGGCCCGCTCGCTCAGGCTGGGCATGGCGGCCTCAGACAGGGCACGCCAGGCTGAAATGTCGTCTCTGCGTCAAGCAATTGCTGCTCACGCAGAGACGCACATGGATGCCCTGAGGGAGGAGTATGCTTCCTTCAGATCCACTCTGGGTGTCCTTATGATGTCCCAGAGGCAGCAGGCAGAGGAGAGGTTTGCACAGCTTGAGCGTACCATCTCGGCTGAGCTACAGGCTTGCCGGGAGGTGCAGCGGTTGTCCAGCCAGGCCTTGCAGGAGGAACTCCGTGTTACACGTGCTACCTTGCAAGAGGAAGCACGTGTATCACGTGAGGTTCTGCATGCAGACCTATGTCACATCGCCACACAGAACCAGGCTCACCCGTCCGGCAGACTTGCTGCCGACGAGGGGCAAGCTGCGGCTAGGCGTGGCCAGGCTACTGTGCCACGTCCTCCTTTCCAGGATGAGCCAGACTCGGACGACCATCTATCTCCCACATAGGTCGTGCTGTGCAGGCGTTGAGCCCATGGAGGATTTTTGTTTTGGCTCTGCATCATCGCATGTGGATGTTGAGCAGCACCCTGTACCTCCCCCCTCCTGGGTGCCTCCCCTCCCCCCCGGGTCGTATGTGGCCATTTTTGATTTTTCTTTTAGTTTAGTTAGTTAAGTTTCTGTTTGATAGTTAGTTTAAATAGGTAATGTAGGTTTTCCATAGTTAGTGTAATTAGTTAATAGTTGAGTTAGTTTAAAATTGCTAGTCTATTGTGCTTTCATGTGACGGTGCAGTGCTTTGTGGCTTTTGAAGGCATCCACTGTCTGTTCCAGCTGGGCCCTTCATGGTTGTCTTGTGTATGTGTTTGCTGCTTGGGGTCCTTGACTCACATATGCCACTCCTGCCTCCCTTATCCATGGGCTTGCAAGGATGGTTCGGTATTACAGAATTTTACACAAGGGCTTTGGACTGTCATATCTGTGGCATGTCTGGTGCTGTGTGACTTGTGTTGACACCCCTAGTGGGGATGATTTAGGTGTCATTGTCCACTGTTCAGCTTTTGCTAGATGGGGTGTGTCATGATTAATGTGGACATTGATTGCTATGCATTGTGTAGTATGTGTCATATCTTTCCTGTACACGTGCTTGTTGCAATTCATGCTGTAGATAGTGTTCCACACTTTGGAGGTGAAAGACGGACTGATGGTGTGATTCGTGATGTGACTCTCTGACATGGTCAAGTAATGAGATGCCTGATGAGACACACACAGATGTCTTTGAAACATTAATCATGTGTTTCATGCCCTTTCTGCAGGGGGATGAGCCTCCAGAGCACCTTTGCCAGCAGACATGGCCCATTGGACGACGGAATTCTGGACCCGTTTGTTGGTGCCCACATGCACATGTGTGCACAAGCAGAGGCACAGTGATTGCAGACCCACATCCTAGAACTGCTGACATGTTCCAAGGAACTCCAGGCAAGGTGAGAATCACAGGGGGGCCACGACACAGCAAAGCTTGCAGCAGGCGAGTTGCACATGCAGGCTTAGTCACAGCACTGAGGGTGAGCTTAGACGAATATTGGTGTTGAAGCACACAATGCAGCTCAGATGTGTTTGTGGACTGATGGCTGTTGATAGTAGGGTTGTCTGGACACATGCAGGGGCAGTGGCACATCCCCTCCGGTACACCAAGGTCCATTGAGGCACTTGTATCAACCATGTAGCCTTCCGAGACATGGAAAGGGGCAGCTCACAGGGACATACAGCAAGGGACATACTCGGGTGCAGTGCATGTCTTTTCCACGTACTTCATGATAAATGCACTGCCAACTTTGTTTCGGTCATGGTGGTACGCAACTTGCTCTGTAGTCATGGCTTGCTATATGGGTCTGTCTGCTTACCCAGGGAACATTGCATGTTGTGTGAATTGTGACACATTGGTGTTCCATTTGCCACGCACCCACCAGCGGCTGACTTACTGCATTGACTGTGTATGACCCGTCACAGGGGTGATGTTATATATGGGTACGAAGCATCGAGCACAGATTGTCTGTTTGTAGAGTAGTTTGTTGCTATGGGGCATGTTTGGTGTTGTGTTTTTGTGTAATTGGCACGTACAGGTTGTTGACTGTGGCTCTCTTTGCAGCATTGCAGTGCTCCTGTAACCGGACCTGAGAGTGCGCAGGCAGGAGGCCAGCACTCAAAACCAGAGCTAAGTGTCTTGTTGTTTTTCTTATGAACTGCTCTGCATAGGCTTGCTGGGGAGTGTACTGATGCATGGATATATGTGTGGTTCAATTTGGTATGTTTTTTCTCCCTAATCACCCGTGATCCTATGCAATTTTGAAACCTGTACCCTCTACCCGGTGTTCCTGCTTCCCGTGCCTATCCAAGCAACGTTCCCTGACCCTCTTTCCCCACTGGGGTTGCGGATGCCTGTGTAAGCCCCGAACTTGCAGGCGCCAAAACCCTAAAGGGGGTGGTTGGTTCGTACAACTCCTGAGTCTGGACTACAGAAGGCCATGACAATGATGTCCAAGTTTGTTTGGATTGTGTATGTGTTCATGCAGGTTGTACATTTTCGTGCATTCCTTAGTTTCATGTGTCATTCCTCCTCCCCTCTCCTGCCACTCATTCCAGTCATCCAGTGTGTCAACACCTGTCCCGACTGCATATCCCTGAACCTCATTCTCCACCAGGGTCTCAGGGGCCTGTGTGAGTTTGACCTTGCAGGCACCCGGGACATGGTGGGGGTGGTTGTTTCGTGACACTCCCGTGCCTGTACAGGGGACCTGTGACAGTACACATCCATTCATGGTGCATCATCCTATGTCATGTACCACACATGTCTCACATCCTGTCGTGACATTGTTTTGCTGTGCTACCTTGGTTGTTGCATCATTGTGGTAGTACTTGGCCTTTGTGAGGTACTGCTACGTCAAGTCATCTACTGGAGGGTGTTCGGGTTCGTTTTTATGCCTTGGATTTTGTGATTTTGGAAATGAGTGTGGATTCTGAGGGTTCAGGCATCTTTTTACACACAAGGTGGGAGATGGTGACGAAGGGTAAAGGTGATCCTGTGGCCAGGTGGAATTGAGGTTTGGAGGCTCCATGACCCAGGTGCAGTTGTTCATGGTCATGGTCATGGTCATTTGTGAGGGAGGAGGGGGTTGTTGTTGATAGTTGCCTTTCCCTGCAGTGTGATGGGAACTCTGACATAGTAATGGTGGTATCCTATGTACATGTTGTGTTCTGCTGATCAATGCCTGTTCATGTGTTGTGTTTTCCTTTCAGGTGCGACGGGATAGTTGTGGTTTGACATGCTGGGGTGTACACATGGTGGATGTTCACATGTGATGTGTAGGGAACACTGATGGTCACTTGAGTGCACATGCATATGTGGAGTGCATGTCCTTGCAGAAACACACACTTGCACTCTGATGCACTGCATGTACTCCCACCCTTGCATATCCATGTGTACACTGTTTGCCTTCTGGTGCCCACTGTGTCCCGGCAGCACATGTTCTGTGACCGATTATGGATCCAGTACATGCCTAATTTGACGTTTGATGTGGTCTTTTACTTAGATGTGATGCTCAGGGTGTGCATCACACACAATGGCTATTCACTGTGCTGTTCGCTGAACAGTGTGATGCAGGAGTAGGACACTGCACACATGAGCTGCAGTGTTGATTTTGCAATGCATAATGTGCATGTAGACAGGCATTCATTGTGATGTTACGTCTACGACTGTTGTAATGCATTTGGAAATGACTTATTTTGGGTGGGAGATTTTGTTGGTCTGTCATTTCATCTGATTCCGGGACAGGCAGCAGTGTCCGATGCCACTGTACATTTAGGACATGGCAATGTGTATCTTATCGTTACTGCGTTGGTGTATGGGTATTGCTTGCCATGTCATTTTGATGTTTGGGAGGGTTTGAGTGACATGACAGTGATGGCCATGGCCTGTTTTGCAGGTGTGTGTGATGCACACCTTGCATGTCTGGGTCATCCGCTTCTCAGAGCAACTAGCTGGGGGTAGATTTCTCTCCGCAGCAGGGCCCTCCCCCTGGAACAGACTTCCGGCCTGACTTGAACTTGAGGGGAACCATCTCCAGTTCTGGAAGCACCTCAAGACCTTCCTCTTTGCTTCTGCTTACTCTCTGCCTCTCCCTTGCAGAATTCTTCACTGGAACTGCACAGGAGCTGCAACTGGGCCACTCTCACCGACCTCGGTCCCTGGCCCAGCCACTCTCCACTTGCACTGCCTCCCTGGCAACCCCTGCACTGCAGTACTGTCTCTCTATCCCTACAGCCCTCCCTTCCCAGCACTTGTCTGCACTTACCTTTGTAGTTGCCACCAGGCGACCTATGTATTAATTTTTTGGGCTACTTCCCCTGTACTGGACTCCCCCCCACCCTTCCCCTTGCACTTTTCCCTTCCCCCTACCCCTGCACTTGCACGGTCTCAATGACACCTGGCCTAGTAGTACCGTTCTCTGTGTTCCCTTGTTCCCCCCTCCCTACCTCATTGCGCCTTGGAATACTTGTGTATGGCCCATATCATGTCATATGCCATTTGGTCACACAGGATAGCTTGTGTTTAAGTAGCTAGGGATGCAGACGATGTGGCACTTCCATGGCAACTATCTCAGGGTGGTAGGGTTGTGACAGTTGACTGTCTCTTTGTCATCATCGATTGTCACCTGGTATGTGCCAGGCCTGTGTGCACTCCGCAGGGGAGGGAGTTTAGGTGAAAAATCTGGCCACAAGCTGGGTCCGGGCTTCCTCACCACGTGCCCTGTCCCCTCCCATGGGCAGCGCCTGTGCCTGTGGTTGGGGATGTGGGGGCACCACCATGTCCACCGGGACGCCCTGCCGTGTTGCAACATTGTGCAGGACACATGCTGCCACAATGATCCTGCACACTACTGGTGGTGCATAGAGTAGTTGCCCACCAGAGCGGTCAAGGGAGCGTAAACGTGACTTGAGCACTCCGAATGTGCGCTCCACTATGCCCCTGGTTGCAATATGGGCGGCGTTGTATCTTACCTGGGGTGGTGTGGTGGGGTTCCGGATTGGCGTCATCATGTGGTTGCTCAGAGGGTAGGCACTGTCCCCTGGGGAGGTGATAATAGTTGAGATTATTAGGGTTTGGATATTTGTCTGTGTGTGACTTGCATGCATGTGCAAGGGCATTTGTACTGACCTAGGAGCCATGTGTCGCCATGCTGTCCAGCTTCCAGGGCCCGGCTCAGGGCGGACATTCTGTATATGAAACTGTCATGGGTGGAGTCAGGGTAGTTTGCATAGACAGAGGTGATGATTCCATTTGCATCACATACCACCTGTACATTGATGGAATGCCAGTGCTTGCGGTTTCGGTAGATGTGCTCAATGGCCCTAGGTGGACGTAGGGCCACATGGGTGCAATCTATGGCACCGAGCACTTTGGGGAATTGTGCCACCCTTAAAAAATCCAGGACAACGGCCTGCCTTTCTGCGGGTGTTCTGGGCATGTATATGTGCCTGCAGACTGAGGGGCGCGCTGTCATGATTGCCAGTACCTGGTGTAGGCAGCGTGACTGCGTGGCCTGTGAGACCCCCCCCCACTATGGCAGTGGTCCGCTGAAATGACCCAGTGGCCAAAAAATGCAGGACATTGAGCAGCTTCTCCAAGGGGCTCAATGCTTGGAAGCAAAGGGTGGGGGATGTGAGGTCATCTTCCCACTCCCTGACCAGGTCTAGGATGATATGGGGTGGAAACCTATACCTGCCGTGGACCTGGTCGTCAAGCATCCCAAAAAGGCTTGTCCGTGGTGCGAAAATGCGTGCCCTGGCTATTCTCCTCCTCCTGCGGTGTCCCACGATCAGTGCAGCGACAAATGGAGCATTCATCGTAGCTGTATATACGCGTTTGTTGTTTGCGCGCACTTTTATGCTATGCGCGGGAACGCCTCCGCCTGCCTTCGTGTGGGCGGACGCGTTGACGCCTGTGCACGTCTTTTGCCGTGCGCGGCTTTCCCGTATTCGGATACGTGGTAAGACTGTAGGTCCGAGTGTCATCGCGTGTGATCGGAGGGGAGTGAGCGTACAGGCGATTGGCCTGGGTATGTGTGTTTCGGGGTGCGCGGGAAGTTCCACACGCGATTAGCCTTGGTACTTGTATTCCGGGGTGCCGGGAACTTTCACACGCGATTGGTGGAAATCCACGTGTGTTCTGTCATCACGTGCAATGAGGGAAACACCCGCGCGCGTCATGTCACAGACGCGCTCACGCGCTAAGGGCCTTTGGTCCAATGAAATCGCATATGCGTGCTGCCGTGCATACGCGCTAAGGGCCTTTCCACGTATTACACGCGGACATGCAGTTTTCCACACGCGCTTACGCGCATGGGTCCTTTCCTCGTATTACACGCGGACGTGCAGTTTTTCATGCGCGCTGAAATGCCCATGCACGTCTGTACGCGTCACATCACAGGGGCGCTTGCGCTTGAGGGGCCTTCTGTCCAATGAAAATGCGTATGCGTGCCGACGCGCTTACGCGCTAAGGGCCTTTCCTCGAATTACACGCTGACGTGCAGATTTTTCACGTGCCAAATCACTCCGTATCAAGCTGGCCACGCGTAAGCACACGGAAGACCACGCTCCTGCCCAGAAGGCCGAACTACTGCCCCCCAGAGCCCCGAGCACGCTCCCACCTGCCATCTGCTGCTGCCTGACTGCCTGCTGCCCACGTGCCCTGCCATTTGCTGCCTGCACATCAGCCAGGGGTGCTGTTGCTGTGACCACCCCTGCTGGAACCGAAGACTCCCGACTGGGATTCCATCGCTCCACAGCCCAGCCCCAGGACCCAGTTGCCCACCCACTCCTGCCTCTGGGGTTGTCATGTCGGGGCAAACACCATCTGAGACCACTGACAACCCCCGGCCAGAGAGGCAGAGGGGCACCAGCTTCAGTGCCACCGAAGTTGGTGTCCTGGTGGAGCAAGTCCTGGGGCAGTATGATGCCCTCTTCGGAAGTTCCCGCGCCGACAAGGAAGGACGGACTCGGATCTGGACTGACATCGTGACTGCCATCAACGCGGAGGGGGTGGCAGTCCGCGACTTAAAACATGTCAAGAAGCGCTGGGAGGACTTCAGGTCCAGGACCCTGAACAAGGCCCGGCACCTCTTGAAGGCAGCGGATGCCAAGGGGCGCCGGGGCCACTTGTCGGAAGAACAGATGAGGGTCCTGGAACGCATATCCCCAGCGCTCCACGTCCAGGTCCTCGAGAGGCAGACCCGTCTGGAGTCGAGCGGTGAGTGTACATGCATCCTGATTGTGAGCAGTGCGTGTGGTGATTATTCAGTAGTGTGCAGGTTGCACATCTGTTTGTATGGGGTCGAGTATGGGTGGGGGTGTACAGGGCCGTGGGGCTGACACATGCGAGGGCTGGAATGTGTGAGACATGGATGGTGCTTGTGTGTGTAGGCTTGCATGCCAAATGCAGTTGTGTGGGCACACATGTTTGGATGAATGTGTATGTAAGTAGACATGTCCATGATGTCACGCATGTATGTTGTTTTTGGCTGCATGTATCAGCACTGTGTACATGTGCATGTGTGTGTATTTGACAAGGGTGCAACAGTGATGCAACATGGATGCATGTGACAGCGGTATGTGGAAGCCTGATTGGCAGATGTGACATGGATGCCCGTCTGAGCACTGCGACACTTGGCAGAGGTGTACACATGCATTGCAGTGTGGTGGTGTGTGTACATGTGTGGTGCACATCCTGTGTTGCATGTGATGTCTGGCTCACCTTTGGCTGCTCATGCTGTTGTATGTGTATGGATGGTGGTGGCAGTTGCGATATGGCTGTGGTATGGCTCATGTGTGCGAGTTGTAATGACATGTGTGTTGGGGATTGTGATGACATGTCTGAGGTTTGCCAATGCCACTCATGTACAACTGTCATGTGTGTATGTGTCCATTGTACAGTGCCCTGATGCCTGTGTTTTGTTTCTCCCTGTCTGCAGCGTCAACTGATGAAGAGGGCGGAGAAGGTGCTGTGGAGCACAGCGGCGGGGATCCCACCGCCAGCCGGAGACGCAAGGCCCTGCTCCCCTCCCATGTTGTGATCTCGTCGGGGAGTGAGGAGTCCGGTGCCGCGTCCCAGGCCGCAGCTGCCGGGGGGAGGTCCAAGAGGCGGAGGTTGGAGTTGGACTCCTCGGCAGAAGAAGGGGCAGCTGGGACCCCACAGGGCACACCAGGGGAAGATGGCATGGAGTCATGCAGGTTGGCGGGGGTTTTGGTGGAGGAGGAGGCCGTGCAAGCACCAGAGACAGGGTCTGGAGGTGGGGATCCCACTGGTGCTAGTGGTGCAGTGCAGGACCAGGGACAGGAGGCAGCACAGGCCGCCGCGGAGGTGCCTGTGTGCAATCCTGTCCCTGATCCTGTCCCTGCATCATCTTGCACCAGCAGGGATGCCTACGTCCAGACCCGTTTTCAGGCAGGGGATGAGCTCACGTCAACTGGCCTTCCTCTGCCTGCGGACGTGGCTATCCAGGTCCGGGTTGAGCCTGTCCTGGCTGGTGTGGCGTTGCGTCAACGGGCCATGCGAGGTGACCTGCAGTCTTTTCATGAAGAGACTGCACGTCATCTCGAATGGCTCGTTGACCACGTCAGCCTGCTGGGACAGGTCACCCAGGCCGGATTCCTCCGTCTGATGGGGCTTGCTACGACCCCCTCCCCAACTGGACAACCTACGCACCAGTCGTCCTGTGTGCCATCTTCCCACCCATCAGTCACCTGGGTGCCCTGTGGAGCTGCCTCTGACGGTGCGGCCAGGCTGGTGGAGGAGGCATCCCTGCCACAGTCTGGAGTTGGACGTCCAGCAGGGGTGGCCACATCTACGACTGCACCCCAGCCAGCGGAGAATGTGCAGGCAGCAGGAGGCAGTGCACGGGCAGAGGCACAGCAGCAGCAGCAACGTGGTGGGAGCCATGAAGGCTCGGGGCCTTCAACATCGGAGGGGCAGGCATCGGCCGGAGGGCAGGAGGACCCAGGACAGAGAGTGTCTTCCGTGTGGCAGCGGTTGGGCCACGCCATAGATGCGGAGCGGCAGCGGGCGGAAGAGGCACGGCTCACAATGGTCAGGGCGGAGAACTCCATGCGGAAGGCCCTGAGGCGGGCCGAGTTCATCGAGGCAATCCGCAGGGGTTTGGAGGTGGAGACGTCGATGGCCCTGCGGACCGTCGGGGCCATGGAGGAGGACCGCCTCCGGGACATTGAGGAGGAGTTCGATGATGCCTTGGCCCGGGACATCCACAAGTGAGCCGTGAAACTAGCCCGCTGCCCTTGTACATAGTTATGTAGGTAGTGTTAGGTTTCATTTTTGTTTTGATTTTATTTGGACCTTTCGGACATTGGCCACATTTTTGTATATAGTTTATTTTATTAGTTAGTGTAGTTAGATAGGTTTCCTTTCTTTTGTTGGGATAATGGACCCTGGCTTGTTCCCATGTACATAGTTCACTGTTGGATTGTATTTTTTTTTCACTTTTTAACCATGGAGCAATGGCTTTCTTTTTTATTTCCCATTGGATTTTGTTTTGTGGACATTGACTTTGGACAACATTACTTTGGAATTTTATTTTTGGTTTTGCTTTTTTTCACGGACATGCTTCTTTTAATTTTTGTACATTCACATTTCTGTTTCTTCATTTTTTATTCTATTTATGTTTCCTTTAATACATATTTTTTTGGTGAACTTCAATGTGTGGTATCTCATTGGTTTCATGCATTTCATGATATGTGTTTTGAGATTCACTGACACCCATTGGGTGTATGTGAGGGAAATGTGTTTGTTTCGGAACTTGCAATTGGTGTTCTGTGATGTAATTGCAAATTATGAGTGGGTGGATGCAATACTCGGGTGGGTGTTTTGCATTTGGAGGCTGACCATAGGGACCAGGGATCTAGATTGTGATGACATTTTGGCTGGGGAACATGAGTTGCACATGGGTGGGGGCCTGCTGGCAGGTGCCCCACAGTGCTGGGGGGTGGGGGTGCTGGGGACATGGGTTGGACATGGGTGGGGGCCTGCTGGCAGGTGCCCCAAAGTGCTGGGGGGTGGGAGGGGTGGGGAACATGAGTTGGACATGGGTGTGGGCCTGCTGGCAGGTGCCCCACAGTGCTGGGGGGTGGGGGTGGTGGGGAACATGAGTTGGACATGGGTGGGGGCCTGCTGGCAGGTGCACCTGCACTGCTGGGGGTGGGGGTGGTGGGAGACATGGGTGGGGGCCTGGTGGAGGCTGCCCCTGCACTGCTGGGGGGTGGGGGTGCTGGGAGACATGGGTGGGGGCCTGGTGGTGGGTGCCCCTGGTGGCTGGGGGGTGGGGGTGCTGGGAGACATGGGTGGGGGCCTGGTGGAGGCTGCCCCTGGTGACTGGGGGGGTGGGGTGGTGGGAGACATGGGTGGGGGCCTGGTGGAGGCTGCCCCTGGACTGCTGGGGGGTGGGGGTGGTGGGAGACATGGGTGGGGGCCTGGTGGAGGCTGCCCCTGGTGGCTGGGGGGTGGGGGTGCTGGGAGACATGGGTGGGGGCCTGCTGGCAGGTGCCCCACAGTGCTGGGGGGTGGGGGTGGTGGGGGACATGAGTTGGACATGGGTGGGGGCCTGCTGGCAGGTGCCCCACAGTGCTGGGGGGTGGGGGTGGTGGGAAACAAGAGTTGGACATGGATGGGGGCCTGGTGGAGGCTGCCCCTGCACTGCTGGGGGCTGGGGGTGCTGGGAGACATGGGTGGGGGCCTGGTGGTGGGTGCCCCACAGTGCTGGGTGGGTGGGGTGGTGGGAGACATGGGTGGGGGCCTGGTGGAGGCTGCCCCTGGTGGCTGGGGGGTGGGGGTGGTGGGAGACATGGGTGGGGGTCTGGTGGAGGCTGCCCCACAGTGCTGGGGGGTGGGGGTGCTGGGAGACATGGGTGGGGGCCTGGTGGTGGGTGCCCCACAGTGCTGGGGGGTGGGGGTGGTGGGGAACATGAGTTGGACATGGGTGGAGACCTGCTGGCAGGTGCCCCTGCACTGCTGGGGGGTCGGGGGTGGTGGGAGACATGGGTGGGGGCCTGGTGGAGGCTGCCCCTGCACTGCTGGGGGGTGGGGTGCTGGGAGACATGGGTGGGGGCCTGGTGGTGGGTGCCCCTGGTGGCTGGGGAGTGGGGGTGCTGGGAGACATGGGTGGGGGCCTGGTGGAGGCTGCCCCTGGTGACTGGGGGGTTGGGGGGATGGGAGACATGGGTGGGGGCCTGGTGGAGGCTGCCCCTGCACTGCTGGGGGGTGGGGGCGGTGGGAGACATGGGTGGGGGCCTGGTGGAGGCTGCCCCTGGTGGCTAGGAGCCATCGGTGGGGGCCTGCTGGCAGGTGCCCCACAGTGCTGGGGGGGTGGGGGTGGTGGGGAACATGAGTTGGACATGGGTGGGGGCCTGCTGGCAGGTGCCCCACCATGCTGGGGGGTGGGGGTGGTGGGAGACATGAGTTGGACATGGGTGGGGGCCTGGTGGAGGCTGCCCCTGCACTGCTGGGGGGTGGGGGTGCTGGGAGACATGGGTGGGGGCCTGGTGGTGGGTGCCCCACAGTGCTGGGGGGTGGTGGGGAACATGAGTTGGACATGGGTGGGGGCCTGCTGGCAGGTGCCCCTGCACTGCTGGGGGGGTGGAGGTGGTGGGAGACATGGGTGGGGGCCTGGTGGAGGCTGCCCCTGCACTGCTGGGGGGTGGGGGTGCTGGGAGACATGGGTGGGGGCCTGGTGGTGTGTGCCCCTGGTGGCTGGGGGATGGGGGTGCTGGGAGACATGGGTGGGGGCCTGGTGGAGGCTGCCCCTGGTGACTGGGGGCGTGGGGGTGGTGGGAGACATGGGTGGGGGCCTGGTGGAGGCTGCCCCTGCACTGCTGGGGGGGTGGGGTGGTGGGAGACATTGGTGGGGGCCTGGTGGAGGCTGCCCCTGGTGGCTGAGGGATACGGGTGCTGGGAGACATGGGTGGGGGCCTGCTGGCAGGTGCCCCACAGTGCTGGGGTGTGGGGGTGGTGGGGAACATGAGTTGGACATGGTTGGGGGCCTGCTGGCAGGTGCCCCACAGTGCTGGGGGGTGGGGGTGGTGGGAGACATGAGTTGGACATGGGTGGGGGCCTGGTGGAGGCTGCCCCTGCACTGCTGGGGGGTGGGGGTGCTGGGAGACATGGGTGGGGGCCTGGTGGTGGGTGCCCCACAGTGCTGGGGGGTGGGGGTGGTGGGAGACATGGGTGGGGGCCTGGTGGAGGCTGCCCCTGGTGGCTGGGGGTGGTGGGGGTGGTGGGAGACATAGATGGGGGCCTGGTGGAGGCTGCCCCTGCACTGCTGGGGGCGTGGGGGTGGTGGGAGACATGGGTGGGGGCCTGGTGGAGGCTGCCCCTGGTGGCTGGGGGATGGGGGTGCTGGGAGACATGGGTGGGGGCCTGCTGGCAGGTGCCCCACAGTGCTGGGGGTGAGGGTGGTGGGGAACATGAGTTGGACATGGGTGGGGGCCTGCTGGCAGGTGCCCCACAGTGCTGGGGGGTGGGGGTGGTGGGAGACATGAGTTGGACATGGGTGGGGGCCTGGTGGAGGCTGCCCCTGCACTGCTGGGGGGTGTGGGTGCTGGGAGACATGGGAGGGGGCCTGGAGGTGGGTGCCCCACAGTGCTGGGGGGTGGGGGTGGTGGGAGACATGGGTGGGGGCCTGGTGGAGGCTGCCCCTGGTGGCTGGGGGGTGGGGGTGGTGGGAGACATGGGTGGGGGCCTGGTGGAGGCTGCACTGTACTGCTGGAGGGTGGGGGTGCTGGGAGACATGGGTGGGGGCCTGGTGGTGGGTGCCCCACAGTGCTGGGGGGTGGGGGTGGTGGGAGACATGGGTGGGGGCCTGGTGGAGGCTGCCCCTGGTGGCTGGGGGGTGGGGGTGGTGGGAGACATGGGTGGGGGCCTGGTGGAGGCTGCCACTGCACTGCTGGAGGGTGGGGGTGCTGGGAGACATGGGTGGGGGCCTGGTGGTTGGTGCCCCACAGTGCTGGTGGGTGGGGGTGGTGGGGAACATGAGTTGGACATGGGTGGGGGCCTGGTGGAGGCTGCCCCTGCACTGCTGGGGGGTGGGGGTGCTGGGGAGACATGGGTGGGGGCCTGGTGGTGGGTGCCCCACAGTGCTGGGGGGTGGTGGGGAACATGAGTTGGACATGGGTGGGGGCCTGCTGGCAGGTGCCCCTGCACTGCTGGGGGGGTGGAGGTGGTGGGAGACATGGGTGGGGGCCTGGTGGAGGCTGCCCCTGCACTGCTGGGGGGTGGGGGTGCTGGGAGACATGGGTGGGGGCCTGGTGGTGTGTGCCCCTGGTGGCTGGGGGATGGGGGTGCTGGGAGACAGGGGTGGGGGCCTGGTGGAGGCTGCCCCTGGTGACTGGGGGCGTGGGGGTGGTGGGAGACATGGGTGGGGGCCTGGTGGAGGCTGCCCCTGCACTGCTGGGGGGGTGGGGTGGTGGGAGACATGGGTGGGGGCCTGGTGGAGGCTGCCCCTGCACTGCTGGGGGGGTGGGGGTGCTGGGGAGACATGGGTGGGGGCCTGGTGGTGGGTGCCCCACAGTGCTGGGGGGTGGTGGGGAACATGAGTTGGACATGGGTGGGGGCCTGCTGGCAGGTGCCCCTGCACTGCTGGGGGGGTGGAGGTGGTGGGAGACATGGGTGGGGGCCTGGTGGAGGCTGCCCCTGCACTGCTGGGGGGTGGGGGTGCTGGGAGACATGGGTGGGGGCCTGGTGGTGTGTGCCCCTGGTGGCTGGGGGATGGGGGTGCTGGGAGACAGGGGTGGGGGCCTGGTGGAGGCTGCCCCTGGTGACTGGGGGCGTGGGGGTGGTGGGAGACATGGGTGGGGGCCTGGTGGAGGCTGCCCCTGCACTGCTGGGGGGGTGGGGTGGTGGGAGACATGGGTGGGGGCCTGGTGGAGGCTGCCCCTGGTGGCTGAGGGATAGGGGTGCTGGGAGACATGGGTGGGGGCCTGCTGGCAGGTGCCCCACAGTGCTGGCGTGTGGGGGTGGTGGGGAACATGAGTTGGACATGGGTGGGGGCCTGCTGGCAGGTGCCCCACAGTGCTGGGGGGTGGGGGTGGTGGGAGACATGAGTTGGACATGGGTGGGGGCTTGGTGGAGGCTGCCCCTGCACTGCTGGGGGCTGGGGGTGCTGGGAGACATGGGTGTGGGCCTGGTGGTGGGTGCCCCACAGTGCTGGGGGGTGGGGGTGGTGGGAGACATGGGTGGGGGCCTGGTGGAGGCTGCCCCTGGTGGCTGGGGCTGGTGGGGGTGGTGGGAGACATAGATGGGGGCCTGGTGGAGGCTGCCCCTGCACTGCTGGGGGCGTGGGGGTGGTGGGAGACATGGGTGGGGGCCTGGTGGAGGCTGCCCCTGGTGGCTGGGGGGTGGGGGTGCTGGGAGACTTGGGTGGGGGCCTGCTGGCAGGTGCCCCACAGTGCTGGGGGTGAGGGTGGTGGGGAACATGAGTTGGACATGGGTGGGGGCCTGCTGGCAGGTGCCCCACAGTGCTGGGGGGTGGGGGTGGTGGGAGACATGAGTTGGACATGGGTGGGGGCCTGGTGGAGGCTGCCCCTGCACTGCTGGGGGGTGTGGGTGCTGGGAGACATGGGTGGGGGCCTGGTGGTGGGTGCCCCACAGTGCTGGGGGGTGGGGGTGGTGGGAGACATGGGTGGGGGCCTGGTGGAGGCTGCCCCTGGTGGCTGGGGGGTGGGGGTGGTGGGAGACATGGGTGGGGGCCTGGTGGAGGCTGCACTGCACTGCTGGAGGGTGGGGGTGCTGGGAGACATGGGTGGGGGCCTGGTGGTGGGTGCCCCACAGTGCTGGGGGGTGGGGGTTGTGGGGAACATGAGTTGGACATGGGTGGAGGCCTGCTGGCAGGTGCCCCACAGTGCTGGGGGGTGGGGGTGGTGGGAGACATGAGTTGGACATGGGTGGGGGCCTGGTGGAGGCTGCCCCTGCACTGCTGGGGGGTGGGGGTGCTGTGAGACATGTGTGGGGGCCTGGTGGTGGGTGTCCCTGGTGGCTGGGGGGGTGGGGGTGCTGGGAGACATGGGTGGGGGCCTGGTGGAGGCTGCCCCTGGTGACTGGGGGGGTGGGGGTGGTGGGAGACATAGGTGGGGGCCTGGTGGAGGCTGCCCCTGCACTGCTGGGGGGGTGGTGGGAGACATGGGTGGGGGCCCATAGTGCTGGGGGGTGGGGGTGGTGGGAGACATGAGTTGGACATCGGTGGGGGCCTGGTGGAGGCTGCCCCTGCACTGCTGGGGGGTGGGGGTGCTGGGAGACATGGGTGGGGGCCTGGTGGTGGGTGCCCCTGGTGGCTGGGGAGTGGGGGTGCTGGGAGACATGGGTGGGGGCCTGGTGGAGGCTGCCCCTGGTGACTGGGGGCGTGGGGGTGGTGGGAGACATGGGTGGGGGCCTGGTGGAGGCTGCCCCTGCACTGCTGGGGGGGTGGGGTGGTGGGAGATATGGGTGGGGGCCTGGTGGAGGCTGCCCCTGGTGGCTGAGGGATGGGGTGCTGGGAGACATGGGTGGGGGCCTGCTGGCAGGTGCCCACAGTGCTGGGGGGTGGGGGTGGTGGGGAACATGAGTTGGACATGGGTGGGGGCCTGCTGGCAGGTGCCCCACCATGCTGGGGGGTGGGGGTGGTGGGAGACATGAGCTGGACATGGGTGGGGGCCTGGTGGAGGCTGCCCCTGGTGGCTAGGAGCCATCGGTGGGGGCCTGCTGGCAGGTGCCCCACAGTGCTGAGGGGTGGGGGTGGTGGGGAACATGAGTTGGACATGGGTGGGGGCCTGCTGGCAGGTGCCCCACCATGCTGGGGGGTGGGGGTGGTGGGAGACATGAGTTGGACATGGGTGGGGGCCTGGTGGAGGCTGCCCCTGCACTGCTGGGGGGTGGGGGTGCTGGGAGACATGGGTGGGGGCCTGGTGGTGGGTGCCCCACAGTGCCGGGGGGTGGTGGGGAACATGAGTTGGACATGGGTGGGGGCCTGCTGGCAGGTGCCCCTGCACTGCTGGGGGGGTGGGGGTGGTGGGAGACATGGGTGGGGGCCTGGTGGAGGCTGCCCCTGCACTGCTGGGGGGTGGGGGTGCTGGGAGACATGGGTGGGGGCCTGGTGGTGTGTGCCCCTGGTGGCTGGGGGGTGGGGGTGCTGGGAGACATGGGTGGGGGCCTGGTGGAGGCTGCCCCTGGTGACTGGGGGCGTGGGGGTGGTGGGAGACATGGGTGGGGGCCTGGTGGAGGCTGCCCCTGCACTGCTGGGGGGGTGGGGTGGTGGGAGACATGGGTGGGGGCCTGGTGGAGGCTGCCCCTGGTGACTGGGTGCGTGGGGGTGGTGGGAGACATGAGTTGGACATGGGTGGGGGCCTGGTGGAAGACAACTAAGCGATGGTAATACTTATGCCAGATTGACACAAGATCCCACATCGGAGATTAAAGAGAATTTGAAGACTTTGTTGGACAAGGCGGAGGAATTGGAGTGGATTAATCACCACACAAAGAAATTCTTGATTAATACACACCCTAAGATACCACACTTTTATACCCTTCCTAAGGTACACAAAGATCTCATCAAACCCCCTGGAAGACCAATCGTAGCAGGGATTAACAGCATACTGGAACCCTTAGGGAAATATGTGGATTACTTCTTACAACCACTGATTCAAAAAACCAGTACATATATCAAGGACTCGACACATTTTTTACAACTCTTGAACGAAACTGTATTCAATTGCAACAACATATGCTTTACTATCGATGTTAAAAGTCTCTACACATCGATCCCGCACGATTTAGGGGGTGAAGCGGTAGAATGGATGCTACTCAATGCTGAAGAGATACCGGCTCAGAAAGAATTTATAATGGTTCTTCTGGAGTTTATTAGTAACAACTCATACTTTCGATATAAGAATGAGTACTATCTCCAAGTGGCTGGGACAGCCATGGGAGCCACCATGGCCCCCTCTTATGCTAATTCATTCATGCATAAATTCGAATCCGAACATATACTACAGAATGAACATTGGTTCCTGAAATTAAGTCTCTGGATCAGGTACATTGACGATATATTCGGAATATGGAAAGATACGGAAGAGGAATACCTAAAGTTCTTCGCACATCTGAACAGCATAGATGCTCGCATCCAATTCACTCAAGAACACTCCCAAACCAACATACACTTCTTGGATGTAGACATTAAGATTACTGACACAGGATATCAGACTACCATCTTTCGAAAACCCACGGATCGTAACAATCTATTACAACGTCTCAGCTTCCATCAACCGAGCCTCATAAAAAATCTTCCATACAGCCAGATGCTCAGGGTGAAAAGATTGGTAAGTGACCCAGAAGACTACAAGCTAGCTATCCGTGAGATGGGGAAAAAGTTCCTGGAAAGAGGATATACAGAAGAGGAAATAAACACAGCAGAATCACGAGTAGCTACACAAAACAGAGAAGAGCTATTGAAGACAAAAACCAGACAGGAATCAGTTCCACCATTAGTGTTTGTGTCTAGATACTCACGACAAAGTAATCGCATTAAGTGCATTATTCAAAAACATTGGAATACTTTATTATGCGATCAGAGAGTTGAACATCTATTTAAGGAAGTACCCACATTTGCTTACCAACGGAGTCAAAACCTAAAAGATAGACTGGTTCAAACTAAACCAGCACCTAAAAAGAAGCTTACAGAAAGAATTGGGACGTTTCCGTGTTTAAGTTGCAGTAATTGCAGCTATGTGATGAGAGGAGAGACAATAAAACATTCACACACAGGAGAGACAATCAGACTGAGAAATTTTGCTACATGTGATTCAACCAACGTGATTTATGCTATCAAATGTCCGTGTGGACTGTACTATGTGGGTCAGACATTGCGAGTAGCAAAAATTAGGTGGAATGAACACAGATCGTGGTGGAGGCTGCCCCTGCACTGCTGGGGGGTGGGGGTGGTGGGAGACATGGGTGGGGGCCTGGTGGAGGCTGCCCCTGGTGGCTGGGGGGTGGGGGTGCTGGGAGACATGGGTGGGGGCCTGCTGGCAGGTGCCCCACAGTGCTGGGGGTGAGGGTGGTGGGGAACATGAGTTGGACATGGGTGGGGGCCTGCTGGCAGGTGCCCCACAGTGCTGGGGGGTGGGGGTGGTGGGAGACATGAGTTGGACATGGGTGGGGGCCTGGTGGAGGCTGCCCCTGCACTGCTGGGGGGTGGGGGTGCTGGGAGACATGGGTGGGGGCCTGGTGGTGGGTGCCCCACAGTGCTGGGGGGTGGGGGTGGTGGGAGACATGGGTGGGGGCCTGGTGGAGGCTGCCCCTGGTGGCTGGGGGGTGGGGGTGGTGGGAGACATGGGTGGGGGCCTGGTGGAGGCTGCCCCTGCACTGCTGGGGGGGTGGTGTGGTGGGAGACATGGGTGGGGGCCTGGTGGAGGCTGCCCCTGGTGGCTGAGGGATGGGGGTGCTGGGAGACATGGGTGGGGGCCTGCTGGCAGGTGCCCACAGTGCTGGGGGGTGGGGGTGGTGGGGAACATGAGCTGGACATGGGTGGGGGCCTGCTGGCAGGTGCCCCACAGTGCTGGGGGGTGGGGGTGGTGGGAGACATGAGTTGGACATGGGTGGGGGCCTGGTGGAGGCTGCCCCTGCACTGCTGGGGGGTGGGGGTGCTGGGAGACATGGGTGAGGGCCTGGTGGTGGGTGCCCCACAGTGCTGGGGGGTGGGGGTGGTGGGAGACATGGGTGGGGGCCTGGTGGAGGCTGCCCCTGGTGGCTGGGGGGTGGGGGTGGTGGGAGACATGGGTGGGGGCCTGGTGGAGGCTGCCCCACAGTGCTGGGGGGTGGGGGTGCTGGGAGACATGGGTGGGGGCCTGGTGGAGGCTGCCCCTGGTGACTGGGAGGGGTGGGGGTGGTGGGAGACATGGGTGGGGGCCTGGTGGAGGCTGCCCCTGGTGGCTGGGGGGTGGGGGTGCTGGGAGACATGGGTGTGGGCCTGGTGGAGGCTGCCCCTGCACTGCTGGGGGGTGGGGGTGCTGGGAGACATGGGTGGGGGCCTGGTGGTGGGTGCCCCACAGTGCTGGTGGGTGGGGGTTGTGGGGAACATGAGTTGGACATGGGTGGGGGCCTGCTGGCAGGTGCCCCACAGTGCTGGGGGGTGGGGGTGGTGGGAGACATGAGTTGGACATGGGTGGGGGCCTGGTGGAGGCTGCCCCTGCACTGCTGGGGGGTGGGGGTGCTGTGAGACATGTGTGGGGGCCTGGTGGTGGGTGTCCCTGGTGGCTGGGGGGGTGGGGGTGCTGGGAGACATGGGTGGGGGCCTGGTGGAGGCTGCCCCTGGTGACTGGGGGGGTGGGGGTGGTGGGAGACATAGGTGGGGGCCTGGTGGAGGCTGCCCCTGCACTGCTGGGGGGGTGGTGGGAGACATGGGTGGGGGCCTGGTGGAGGCTGCCCCTGGTGGCTGGGGGGTGGGGGTGCTGGGAGACGTGGGTGGGGGCCTGCTGGCAGGTGCCCCACAGTGCTGGGGGTGAGGGTGGTGGGGAACATGAGTTGGACATGGGTGGGGGCCTGCTGGCAGGTGCCCCACAGTGCTGGGGGTGGGGGTGGTGGGAGACATGAGTTGGACATGGGTGGGGGCCTGGTGGAGGCTGCCCCTGCACTGCTGGGGGGTGGGGGTGGTGGGAGACATGGTTGGGGGCCTGGTGGAGGCTGCCCCTGGTGGCTGGGGGGTGGGGGTGCTGGGAGACATGGGTGGGGGCCTGCTGGCAGGTGCCCCACAGTGCTGGGGGTGAGGGTGGTGGGGAACATGAGTTGGACATGGGTGGGGGCCTGCTGGCAGGTGCCCCACAGTGCTGGGGGGTGGGGGTGGTGGGAGACATGAGTTGGACATGGGTGGGGGCCTGGTGGAGGCTGCCCCTGCACTGCTGGGGGGTGTGGGTGCTGGGAGACATGGGTGGGGGCCTGGTGGTGGGTGCCCCACAGTGCTGGGGGGTGGGGGTGGTGGGAGACATGGGTGGGGGCCTGGTGGAGGCTGCCCTTGGTGGCTGGGGGGTGGGGGTGGTGGGAGACATGGGTGGGGGCCTGGTGGAGGCTGCACTGCACTGCTGGAGGGTGGGGGTGCTGGGAGACATGGGTGGGGGCCTGGTGGTGGGTGCCCCACAGTGCTGGGGGGTGGGGGTGGTGGGAGACATGGGTGGGGGCCTGGTGGAGGCTGCCCCTGGTGGCTGGGGGCTGGGGTGGTGGGAGACATGGGTGGGGGCCTGGTGGAGGCTGCCACTGCACTGCTGGAGGGTGGGGGTGCTGGGAGACATGGGTGGGGGCCTGGTGGTTGGTGCCCCACAGTGCTGGTGGGTGGGGGTGGTGGGGAACATGAGTTGGACATGGGTGGGGGCCTGCTGGCAGGTGCCCCACAGTGCTGGGGGGTGGGGGTGGTGGGAGACATGAGTTGGACATGGGTGGGGGCCTGCTGGCAGGTGCCCCTGCACTGCTGGGGGGGTGGAGGTGGTGGGAGACATGGGTGGGGGCCTGGTGGAGGCTGCCCCTGCACTGCTGGGGGGTGGGGGTGCTGGGAGACATGGGTGGGGGCCTGGTGGTGTGTGCCCCTGGTGGCTGGGGGATGGGGGTGCTGGGAGACAGGGGTGGGGGCCTGGTGGAGGCTGCCCCTGGTGACTGGGGGCGTGGGGGTGGTGGGAGACATGGGTGGGGGCCTGGTGGAGGCTGCCCCTGCACTGCTGGGGGGGTGGGGTGGTGGGAGACATGGGTGGGGGCCTGGTGGAGGCTGCCCCTGGTGGCTGAGGGATAGGGGTGCTGGGAGACATGGGTGGGGGCCTGCTGGCAGGTGCCCCACAGTGCTGGCGTGTGGGGGTGGTGGGGAACATGAGTTGGACATGGGTGGGGGCCTGCTGGCAGGTGCCCCACAGTGCTGGGGGGTGGGGGTGGTGGGAGACATGAGTTGGACATGGGTGGGGGCTTGGTGGAGGCTGCCCCTGCACTGCTGGGGGCTGGGGGTGCTGGGAGACATGGGTGTGGGCCTGGTGGTGGGTGCCCCACAGTGCTGGGGGGTGGGGGTGGTGGGAGACATGGGTGGGGGCCTGGTGGAGGCTGCCCCTGGTGGCTGGGGCTGGTGGGGGTGGTGGGAGACATAGATGGGGGCCTGGTGGAGGCTGCCCCTGCACTGCTGGGGGCGTGGGGGTGGTGGGAGACATGGGTGGGGGCCTGGTGGAGGCTGCCCCTGGTGGCTGGGGGGTGGGGGTGCTGGGAGACTTGGGTGGGGGCCTGCTGGCAGGTGCCCCACAGTGCTGGGGGTGAGGGTGGTGGGGAACATGAGTTGGACATGGGTGGGGGCCTGGTGGTGGGTGCCCCACAGTGCTGGGGGGTGGGGGTGGTGGGAGACATGGGTGGGGGCCTGGTGGAGGCTGCCCCTGGTGGCTGGGGGGTGGGGGTGGTGGGAGACATGGGTGGGGGCCTGGTGGAGGCTGCACTGCACTGCTGGAGGGTGGGGGTGCTGGGAGACATGGGTGGGGGCCTGGTGGTGGGTGCCCCACAGTGCTGGGGGGTGGGGGTGGTGGGAGACATGGGTGGGGGCCTGGTGGAGGCTGCCCCTGGTGGCTGGGGGCTGGGGTGGTGGGAGACATGGGTGGGGGCCTGGTGGAGGCTGCCACTGCACTGCTGGAGGGTGGGGTTGCTGGGAGACATGGGTGGGGGCCTGGTGGTTGGTGCCCCACAGTGCTGGTGGGTGGGGGTGGTGGGGAACATGAGTTGGACATGGGTGGGGGCCTGCTGGCAGGTGCCCCACAGTGCTGGGGGGTGGGGGTGGTTGGAGACATGAGTTGGACATGGGTGGGGGCCTGGTGGAGGCTGCCCCTGCACTGCTGGGGGGTGGGGGTGCTGGGAGACATGGGTGGGGGCCTGGTGGAGGCTGCCACTGCACTGCTGGAGGGTGGGGGTGCTGGGAGACATGGGTGGGGGCCTGGTGGTTGGTGCCCCACAGTGCTGGTGGGTGGGGGTGGTGGGGAACATGAGTTGGACATGGGTGGGGGCCTGTTGGCAGGTGCCCCATAGTGCTGGGGGGTGGGGGTGGTGGGAGACATGAGTTGGACATCGGTGGGGGCCTGGTGGAGGCTGCCCCTGCACTGCTGGGGGGTGGGGGTGCTGGGAGACATGGGTGGGGGCCTGGTGGTGGGTGCCCCTGGTGGCTGGGGAGTGGGGGTGCTGGGAGACATGGGTGGGGGCCTGGTGGAGGCTGCCCCTGGTGACTGGGGGCGTGGGGGTGGTGGGAGACATGGGTGGGGGCCTGGTGGAGGCTGCCCCTGCACTGCTGGGGGGGTGGGGTGGTGGGAGATATGGGTGGGGGCCTGGTGGAGGCTGCCCCTGGTGGCTGAGGGATGGGGTGCTGGGAGACATGGGTGGGGGCCTGCTGGCAGGTGCCCACAGTGCTGGGGGGTGGGGGTGGTGGGGAACATGAGTTGGACATGGGTGGGGGCCTGCTGGCAGGTGCCCCACCATGCTGGGGGGTGGGGGTGGTGGGAGACATGAGCTGGACATGGGTGGGGGCCTGGTGGAGGCTGCCCCTGGTGGCTAGGAGCCATCGGTGGGGGCCTGCTGGCAGGTGCCCCACAGTGCTGAGGGGTGGGGGTGGTGGGGAACATGAGTTGGACATGGGTGGGGGCCTGCTGGCAGGTGCCCCACCATGCTGGGGGGTGGGGGTGGTGGGAGACATGAGTTGGACATGGGTGGGGGCCTGGTGGAGGCTGCCCCTGCACTGCTGGGGGGTGGGGGTGCTGGGAGACATGGGTGGGGGCCTGGTGGTGGGTGCCCCACAGTGCCGGGGGGTGGTGGGGAACATGAGTTGGACTTGGGTGGGGGCCTGCTGGCAGGTGCCCCTGCACTGCTGGGGGGGTGGGGGTGGTGGGAGACATGGGTGGGGGCCTGGTGGAGGCTGCCCCTGCACTGCTGGGGGGTGGGGGTGCTGGGAGACATGGGTGGGGGCCTGGTGGTGTGTGCCCCTGGTGGCTGGGGGGTGGGGGTGCTGGGAGACATGGGTGGGGGCCTGGTGGAGGCTGCCCCTGGTGACTGGGGGCGTGGGGGTGGTGGGAGACATGGGTGGGGGCCTGGTGGAGGCTGCCCCTGCACTGCTGGGGGGGTGGGGTGGTGGGAGACATGGGTGGGGGCCTGGTGGAGGCTGCCCCTGGTGGCTGAGGGATAGGGGTGCTGGGAGACATGGGTGGGGGCCTGCTGGCAGGTGCCCCACAGTGCTGGGGGGTGGGGGTGGTGGGGAACATGAGTTGGACATGGGTGGGGGCCTGCTGGCAGGTGCCCCACAGTGCTGGGGGGTGGGGGTGGTGGGAGACATGAGTTGGACATGGGTGGGGGCCTGGTGGAGGCTGCCCCTGCACTGCTGGAGGGTGGGGGTGCTGGGAGACATGGGTGGGGGCCTGGTGGTGGGTGCCCCACAGTGCTGGGGGGTGGGGGCGGTGGGAGACATGGGTGGGGGCCTGGTGGAGGCTGCCCCTGGTGGCTGGGGGTGGTGGGGGTGGTGGGAGACATAGATGGGGGCCTGGTGGAGGCTGCCCCT
Source organism: Ambystoma mexicanum (assembly GCF_040938575.1). Lineage (NCBI taxonomy): Eukaryota > Metazoa > Chordata > Amphibia > Caudata > Ambystomatidae > Ambystoma > Ambystoma mexicanum. The sequence goes on along the minus strand of NC_090921.1, from coordinate 12,153,953 downwards.
GCACTGCTGGGGGGGTGGGGGTGGTGGGAGACATAGGTGGGGGCCTGGTGGAGGCTGCCCCTGGTGGCTGGGGGGTGGGGGTGCTGGGAGACATGGGTGGGGGCCTGCTGGCAGGTGCCCCACAGTGCTGGGGGTGAGGGTGGTGGGGAACATGAGTTGGACATGGGTGGGGGCCTGCTGGCAGGTGCCCCACAGTGCTGGGGGGTGGGGGTGGTGGGAGACATGAGTTGGACATGGGTGGGGGCCTGGTGGAGGCTGCCCCTGCACTGCTGGGGGGTGGGGGTGCTGGGAGACATGGGTGGGGGCCTGGTGGTGGGTGCCCCACAGTGCTGGGGGGTGGGTGTGGTGGGAGACATGGGTGGGGGCCTGGTGGAGGCTGCCCCTGGTGGCTGGGGGGTGGGGGTGGTGGGAGACATGGGTGGGGGCCTGGTGGAGGCTGCACTGCACTGCTGGAGGGTGGGGGTGCTGGGAGACATGGGTGGGGGCCTGGTGGTGGGTGCCCCACAGTGCTGGGGTGTGGGGGTGGTGGGAGACATGGGTGGGGGCCTGGTGGAGGCTGCCCCTGGTGGCTGGGGGGTGGGGGTGGTGGGAGACATGGGTGGGGGCCTGGTGGAGGCTGCCACTGCACTGCTGGAGGGTGGGGGTGCTGGGAGACATGGGTGGGGGCCTGGTGGTTGGTGCCCCACAGTGCTGGTGGGTGGGGGTGGTGGGGAACATGAGTTGGACATGGGTGGGGGCCTGCTGGCAGGTGCCCCACAGTGCTGGGGGGTGGGGGTGGTGGGAGACATGAGTTGGACATGGGTGGGGGCCTGGTGGAGGCTGCCCCTGCACTGCTGGGGGGTGGGGGTGCTGGGAGACATGGGTGGGGGCCTGGTGGAGGCTGCCACTGCACTGCTGGAGGGTGGGGGTGCTGGGAGACATGGGTGGGGGCCTGGTGGTTGGTGCCCCACAGTGCTGGTGGGTGGGGGTGGTGGGGAACATGAGTTGGACATGGGTGGGGGCCTGTTGGCAGGTGCCCCACAGTGCTGGGGGGTGGGGGTGGTGGGAGACATGAGTTGGACATGGGTGGGGGCCTGGTGGAGGCTGCCCCTGCACTGCTGGGGGGTGGGGGTGCTGGGAGACATGGGTGGGGGCCTGGTGGTGGGTGCCCCTGGTGGCTGGGGAGTGGGGGTGCTGGGAGACATGGGTGGGGGCCTGGTGGAGGCTGCCCCTGGTGACTGGGTGCGTGGGGGTGGTGGGAGACATGGGTGGGGGCCTGGTGGAGGCTGCCCCTGCACTGCTGGGGGGGTGGTGTGGTGGGAGACATGGGTGGGGGCCTGGTGGAGGCTGCCCCTGGTGGCTGAGGGATGGGGGTGCTGGGAGACATGGGTGGGGGCCTGCTGGCAGGTGCCCACAGTGCTGGGGGGTGGGGGTGGTGGGGAACATGAGCTGGACATGGGTGGGGGCCTGCTGGCAGGTGCCCCACAGTGCTGGGGGGTGGGGGTGGTGGGAGACATGAGTTGGACATGGGTGGGGGCCTGGTGGAGGCTGCCCCTGCACTGATCGGGGGTGGGGGTGCTGGGAGACATGGGTGGGGGCCTGTTGGTGGGTGCCCCACAGTGCTGGGGGGTGGGGGTGGTGGGAGACATGGGTGGGGGCCTGGTGGAGGCTGCCCCTGGTGGCTGGGGGGTGGGGGTGGTGGGAGACATGGGTGGGGGCCTGGTGGAGGCTGCCCCACAGTGCTGGGGGGTGGGGGTGCTGGGAGACATGGGTGGGGGCCTGGTGGAGGCTGCCCCTGGTGACTGGGAGGGGTGGGGGTGGTGGGAGACATGGGTGGGGGCCTGGTGGAGGCTGCCCCTGGTGGCTGGGGGGTGGGGGTGCTGGGAGACATGGGTGGGGGCCTGGTGGAGGCTGCCCCTGCACTGCTGGGGGGTGGGGGTGCTGGGAGACATGGGTGGGGGCCTGGTGGTGGGTGCCCCACAGTGCTGGTGGGTGGGGGTTGTGGGGAACATGAGTTGGACATGGGTGGAGGCCTGCTGGCAGGTGCCCCACAGTGCTGGGGGGTGGGGGTGGTGGGAGACATGAGTTGGACATGGGTGGGGGCCTGGTGGAGGCTGCCCCTGCACTGCTGGGGGGTGGGGGTGCTGTGAGACATGTGTGGGGGCCTGGTGGTGGGTGTCCCTGGTGGCTGGGGGGGTGGGGGTGCTGGGAGACATGGGTGGGGGCCTGGTGGAGGCTGCCCCTGGTGACTGGGGGGGTGGGGGTGGTGGGAGACATAGGTGGGGGCCTGGTGGAGGCTGCCCCTGCACTGCTGGGGGGTGGTGGGAGACATGGGTGGGGGCCTGGTGGAGGCTGCCCCTGGTGGCTGGGGGGTGGGGGTGCTGGGAGACGTGGGTGGGGGCCTGCTGGCAGGTGCCCCACAGTGCTGGGGGTGAGGGTGGTGGGGAACATGAGTTGGACATGGGTGGGGGCCTGCTGGCAGGTGCCCCACAGTGCTGGGGGTGGGGGTGGTGGGAGACATGAGTTGGACATGGGTGGGGGCCTGGTGGAGGCTGCCCCTGCACTGCTGGGGGGTGGGGGTGGTGGGAGACATGGGTGGGGGCCTGGTGGAGGCTGCCCCTGGTGGCTGGGGGGTGGGGGTGCTGGGAGACATGGGTGGGGGCCTGCTGGCAGGTGCCCCACAGTGCTGGGGGTGAGGGTGGTGGGGAACATGAGTTGGACATGGGTGGGGGCCTGCTGGCAGGTGCCCCACAGTGCTGGGGGGTGGGGGTGGTGGGAGACATGAGTTGGACATGGGTGGGGGCCTGGTGGAGGCTGCCCCTGCACTGCTGGGGGGTGGGGGTGCTGGGAGACATGGGTGGGGGCCTGGTGGTGGGTGCCCCACAGTGCTGGGGGGTGGGGGTGGTGGGAGACATGGGTGGGGGCCTGGTGGAGGCTGCCCCTGGTGGCTGGGGGGTGGGGGTGGTGGGAGACATGGGTGGGGGCCTGGTGGAGGCTGCCGCTGCACTGCTGGGGGGGTGGTGTGGTGGGAGACATGGGTGGGGGCCTGGTGGAGGCTGCCCCTGGTGGCTGAGGGATGGGGGTGCTGGGAGACATGGGTGGGGGCCTGCTGGCAGGTGCCCACAGTGCTGGGGGGTGGGGGTGGTGGGGAACATGAGCTGGACATGGGTGGGGGCCTGCTGGCAGGTGCCCCACAGTGCTGGGGGGTGGGGGTGGTGGGAGACATGAGTTGGACATGGGTGGGGGCCTGGTGGAGGCTGCCCCTGCACTGCTGGGGGGTGGGGGTGCTGGGAGACATGGGTGAGGGCCTGGTGGTGGGTGCCCCACAGTGCTGGGGGGTGGGGGTGGTGGGAGACATGGGTGGGGGCCTGGTGGAGGCTGCCCCTGGTGGCTGGGGGGTGGGGGTGGTGGGAGACATGGGTGGGGGCCTGGTGGAGGCTGCCCCACAGTGCTGGGGGGTGGGGGTGCTGGGAGACATGGGTGGGGGCCTGGTGGAGGCTGCCCCTGGTGACTGGGAGGGGTGGGGGTGGTGGGAGACATGGGTGGGGGCCTGGTGGAGGCTGCCCCTGGTGGCTGGGGGGTGGGGGTGCTGGGAGACATGGGTGTGGGCCTGGTGGAGGCTGCCCCTGCACTGCTGGGGGGTGGGGGTGCTGGGAGACATGGGTGGGGGCCTGGTGGTGGGTGCCCCACAGTGCTGGTGGGTGGGGGTTGTGGGGAACATGAGTTGGACATGGGTGGGGGCCTGCTGGCAGGTGCCCCACAGTGCTGGGGGGTGGGGGTGGTGGGAGACATGAGTTGGACATGGGTGGGGGCCTGGTGGAGGCTGCCCCTGCACTGCTGGGGGGTGGGGGTGCTGTGAGACATGTGTGGGGGCCTGGTGGTGGGTGTCCCTGGTGGCTGGGGGGGTGGGGGTGCTGGGAGACATGGGTGGGGGCCTGGTGGAGGCTGCCCCTGGTGACTGGGGGGGTGGGGGTGGTGGGAGACATAGGTGGGGGCCTGGTGGAGGCTGCCCCTGCACTGCTGGGGGGGTGGTGGGAGACATGGGTGGGGGCCTGGTGGAGGCTGCCCCTGGTGGCTGGGGGGTGGGGGTGCTGGGAGACGTGGGTGGGGGCCTGCTGGCAGGTGCCCCACAGTGCTGGGGGTGAGGGTGGTGGGGAACATGAGTTGGACATGGGTGGGGGCCTGCTGGCAGGTGCCCCACAGTGCTGGGGGTGGGGGTGGTGGGAGACATGAGTTGGACATGGGTGGGGGCCTGGTGGAGGCTGCCCCTGCACTGCTGGGGGGTGGGGGTGGTGGGAGACATGGTTGGGGGCCTGGTGGAGGCTGCCCCTGGTGGCTGGGGGGTGGGGGTGCTGGGAGACATGGGTGGGGGCCTGCTGGCAGGTGCCCCACAGTGCTGGGGGTGAGGGTGGTGGGGAACATGAGTTGGACATGGGTGGGGGCCTGCTGGCAGGTGCCCCACAGTGCTGGGGGGTGGGGGTGGTGGGAGACATGAGTTGGACATGGGTGGGGGCCTGGTGGAGGCTGCCCCTGCACTGCTGGGGGGTGTGGGTGCTGGGAGACATGGGTGGGGGCCTGGTGGTGGGTGCCCCACAGTGCTGGGGGGTGGGGGTGGTGGGAGACATGGGTGGGGGCCTGGTGGAGGCTGCCCTTGGTGGCTGGGGGGTGGGGGTGGTGGGAGACATGGGTGGGGGCCTGGTGGAGGCTGCACTGCACTGCTGGAGGGTGGGGGTGCTGGGAGACATGGGTGGGGGCCTGGTGGTGGGTGCCCCACAGTGCTGGGGGGTGGGGGTGGTGGGAGACATGGGTGGGGGCCTGGTGGAGGCTGCCCCTGGTGGCTGGGGGCTGGGGTGGTGGGAGACATGGGTGGGGGCCTGGTGGAGGCTGCCACTGCACTGCTGGAGGGTGGGGGTGCTGGGAGACATGGGTGGGGGCCTGGTGGTTGGTGCCCCACAGTGCTGGTGGGTGGGGGTGGTGGGGAACATGAGTTGGACATGGGTGGGGGCCTGCTGGCAGGTGCCCCACAGTGCTGGGGGGTGGGGGTGGTGGGAGACATGAGTTGGACATGGGTGGGGGCCTGGTGGAGGCTGCCCCTGCACTGCTGGGGGGTGGGGGTGCTGGGAGACATGGGTGGGGGCCTGGTGGAGGCTGCCACTGCACTGCTGGAGGGTGGGGGTGCTGGGAGACATGGGTGGGGGCCTGGTGGTTGGTGCCCCACAGTGCTGGTGGGTGGGGGTGGTGGGGAACATGAGTTGGACATGGGTGGGGGCCTGTTGGCAGGTGCCCCACAGTGCTGGGGGGTGGGGGTGGTGGGAGACATGAGTTGGACATGGGTGGGGGCCTGGTGGAGGCTGCCCCTGCACTGCTGGGGGGTGGGGGTGCTGGGAGACATGGGTGGGGGCCTGGTGGTGGGTGCCCCTGGTGGCTGGGGAGTGGGGGTGCTGGGAGACATGGGTGGGGGCCTGGTGGAGGCTGCCCCTGGTGACTGGGGGCGTGGGGGTGGTGGGAGACATGGGTGGGGGCCTGGTGGAGGCTGCCCCTGCACTGCTGGGGGGGTGGGGTGGTGGGAGACATGGGTGGGGGCCTGGTGGAGGCTGCCCCTGGTGGCTGAGGGATGGGGTGCTGGGAGACATGGGTGGGGGCCTGCTGGCAGGTGCCCACAGTGCTGGGGGGTGGGGGTGGTGGGGAACATGAGTTGGACATGGGTGGGGGCCTGCTGGCAGGTGCCCCACCATGCTGGGGGGTGGGGGTGGTGGGAGACATGAGTTGGACATGGGTGGGGGCCTGGTGGAGGCTGCCCCTGGTGGCTAGGAGCCATCGGTGGGGGCCTGCTGGCAGGTGCCCCACAGTGCTGGGGGGTGGGGGTGGTGGGGAACATGAGTTGGACATGGGTGGGGGCCTGCTGGCAGGTGCCCCACCATGCTGGGGGGTGGGGGTGGTGGGAGACATGAGTTGGACATGGGTGGGGGCCTGGTGGAGGCTGCCCCTGCACTGCTGGGGGGTGGGGGTGCTGGGAGACATGGGTGGGGGCCTGGTGGTGGGTGCCCCACAGTGCTGGGGGGTGGTGGGGAACATGAGTTGGACATGGGTGGGGGCCTGCTGGCAGGTGCCCCTGCACTGCTGGGGGGGTGGGGGTGGTGGGAGACATGGGTGGGGGCCTGGTGGAGGCTGCCCCTGCACTGCTGGGGGGTGGGGGTGCTGGGAGACATGGGTGGGGGCCTGGTGGTGTGTGCCCCTGGTGGCTGGGGGGTGGGGGTGCTGGGAGACATGGGTGGGGGCCTGGTGGAGGCTGCCCCTGGTGACTGGGGGCGTGGGGGTGGTGGGAGACATGGGTGGGGGCCTGGTGGAGGCTGCCCCTGCACTGCTGGGGGGGTGGGGTGGTGGGAGACATGGGTGGGGGCCTGGTGGAGGCTGCCCCTGGTGGCTGAGGGATAGGGGTGCTGGGAGACATGGGTGGGGGCCTGCTGGCAGGTGCCCCACAGTGCTGGGGGGTGGGGGTGGTGGGGAACATGAGTTGGACATGGGTGGGGGCCTGCTGGCAGGTGCCCCACAGTGCTGGGGGGTGGGGGTGGTGGGAGACATGAGTTGGACATGGGTGGGGGCCTGGTGGAGGCTGCCCCTGCACTGCTGGAGGGTGGGGGTGCTGGGAGACATGGGTGGGGGCCTGGTGGTGGGTGCCCCACAGTGCTGGGGGGTGGGGGCGGTGGGAGACATGGGTGGGGGCCTGGTGGAGGCTGCCCCTGGTGGCTGGGGGTGGTGGGGGTGGTGGGAGACATAGATGGGGGCCTGGTGGAGGCTGCCCCTGCACTGCTGGGGGGGTGGGGGTGGTGGGAGACATGGGTGGGGGCCTGGTGGAGGCTGCCCCTGGTGGCTGGGGGGTGGGGGTGCTGGGAGACATGGGTGGGGGCCTGCTGGCAGGTGCCCCACAGTGCTGGGGGTGAGGGTGGTGGGGAACATGAGTTGGACATGGGTGGGGGCCTGCTGGCAGGTGCCCCACAGTGCTGGGGGGTGGGGGTGGTGGGAGACATGAGTTGGACATGGGTGGGGGCCTGGTGGAGGCTGCCCCTGCACTGCTGGGGGGTGGGGGTGCTGGGAGACATGGGTGGGGCCTGGTGGTGGGTGCCCCACAGTGCTGGGGGGTGGGTGTGGTGGGAGACATGGGTGGGGGCCTGGTGGAGGCTGCCCCTGGTGGCTGGGAGGTGGGGGTGGTGGGAGACATGGGTGGGGGCCTGGTGGAGGCTGCACTGCACTGCTGGAGGGTAGGGGTGCTGGGAGACATGGGTGGGGGCCTGGTGGTGGGTGCCCCACAGTGCTGGGGGGTGGGGGTGGTGGGAGACATGGGTGGGGGCCTGGTGGAGGCTGCCCCTGGTGGCTGGGGGGTGGGGGTGGTGGGAGACATGGGTGGGGGCCTGGTGGAGGCTGCCACTGCACTGCTGGAGGGTGGGGGTGCTGGGAGACATGGGTGGGGGCCTGGTGGTTGGTGCCCCACAGTGCTGGTGGGTGGGGGTGGTGGGGAACATGAGTTGGACATGGGTGGGGGCCTGCTGGCAGGTGCCCCACAGTGCTGGGGGGTGGGGGTGGTGGGAGACATGAGTTGGACATGGGTGGGGGCCTGGTGGAGGCTGCCCCTGCACTGCTGGGGGGTGGGGGTGCTGGGAGACATGGGTGGGGGCCTGGTGGAGGCTGCCACTGCACTGCTGGAGGGTGGGGGTGCTGGGAGACATGGGTGGGGGCCTGGTGGTTGGTGCCCCACAGTGCTGGTGGGTGGGGGTGGTGGGGAACATGAGTTGGACATGGGTGGGGGCCTGTTGGCAGGTGCCCCACAGTGCTGGGGGGTGGGGGTGGTGGGAGACATGAGTTGGACATGGGTGGGGGCCTGGTGGAGGCTGCCCCTGCACTGCTGGGGGGTGGGGGTGCTGGGAGACATGGGTGGGGGCCTGGTGGTGGGTGCCCCTGGTGGCTGGGGAGTGGGGGTGCTGGGAGACATGGGTGGGGGCCTGGTGGAGGCTGCCCCTGGTGACTGGGTGCGTGGGGGTGGTGGGAGACATGGGTGCGGGCCTGGTGGAGGCTGCCCCTGCACTGCTGGGGGGGTGGTGTGGTGGGAGACATGGGTGGGGGCCTGGTGGAGGCTGCCCCTGGTGGCTGAGGGATGGGGGTGCTGGGAGACATGGGTGGGGGCCTGCTGGCAGGTGCCCACAGTGCTGGGGGGTGGGGGTGGTGGGGAACATGAGCTGGACATGGGTGGGGGCCTGCTGGCAGGTGCCCCACAGTGCTGGGGGGTGGGGGTGGTGGGAGACATGAGTTGGACATGGGTGGGGGCCTGGTGGAGGCTGCCCCTGCACTGCTGGGGGGTGGGGGTGCTGGGAGACATGGGTGGGGGCCTGGTGGTGGGTGCCCCACAGTGCTGGGGGGTGGGGGTGGTGGGAGACATGGGTGGGGGCCTGGTGGAGGCTGCCCCTGGTGGCTGGGGGGTGGGGGTGGTGGGAGACATGGGTGGGGGCCTGGTGGAGGCTGCCCCACAGTGCTGGGGGGTGGGGGTGCTGGGAGACATGGGTGGGGGCCTGGTGGAGGCTGCCCCTGGTGACTGGGAGGGGTGGGGGTGGTGGGAGACATGGGTGGGGGCCTGGTGGAGGCTGCCCCTGGTGGCTGGGGGGTGGGGGTGCTGGGAGACATGGGTGGGGGCCTGGTGGAGGCTGCCCCTGCACTGCTGGGGGGTGGGGGTGCTGGGAGACATGGGTGGGGGCCTGGTGGTGGGTGCCCCACAGTGCTGGTGGGTGGGGGTTGTGGGGAACATGAGTTGGACATGGGTGGGGGCCTGCTGGCAGGTGCCCCACAGTGCTGGGGGGTGGGGGTGGTGGGAGACATGAGTTGGACATGGGTGGGGGCCTGGTGGAGGCTGCCCCTGCACTGCTGGGGGGTGGGGGTGCTGTGAGACATGTGTGGGGGCCTGGTGGTGGGTGTCCCTGGTGGCTGGGGGGGTGGGGGTGGTGGGAGACATAGGTGGGGGCCTGGTGGAGGCTGCCCCTGCACTGCTGGGGGGGTGGTGGGAGACATGGGTGGGGGCCTGGTGGAGGCTGCCCCTGGTGGCTGGGGGGTGGGGGTGCTGGGAGACGTGGGTGGGGGCCTGCTGGCAGGTGCCCCACAGTGCTGGGGGTGAGGGTGGTGGGGAACATGAGTTGGACATGGGTGGGGGCCTGCTGGCAGGTGCCCCACAGTGCTGGGGGTGGGGGTGGTGGGAGACATGAGTTGGACATGGGTGGGGGCCTCGTGGAGGCTGCCCCTGCACTGCTGGGGGGTGGGGGTGCTGGGAGACATGGGTGGGGGCCTGGTGATGGGTGCCCCACAATGCTGGGGGGTGGGGGTGGTGGGAGACATGGGTGGGGACCTGGTGGAGGCTGCCCCTGGTGGCTGGGGGGTGGGGGTGGTGGGAGACATGGGTGGGGGCCTGGTGGAGGCTGCCCCTGGTGGCTGGGGGGTGGGGGTGGTGGGAGACATGGGTGGGGGCCTGGTGGAGGCTGCCACTGCACTGCTGGAGGGTGGGGGTGCTGGGAGACATGGGTGGGGGCCTGATGGTTGGTGCCCCACAGTGCTGGTGGGTGGGGGTGGTGGGGAACATGAGTTGGACATGGGTGGGGGCCTGCTGGCAGGTGCCCCACAGTGCTGGGGGGTGGGGGTGGTGGGGGACATGAGTTGGACATGGGTGGGGGCCTGGTGGAGGCTACCCCTGCACTGCTGGGGGGTGGGGGTGCTGGGAGACATGGGTGGGGGCCTGGTGGTGGGTGCCCCTGGTGGCTGGGGGTGGGGGTGCTGGGAGACATGGGTGGGGGCCTGGTGGTGGGTGCCCCTGCACTGCTGGGGGGTGGGGGTGCTGGGAGACATGGGTGGGGGCCTGGTGGAGGGTGCCCCTGGTGACTGGGGGTGCAGGGGGACATGCGTTGGTGGGCAGTAGTGCAAGTTGACATGTGGGTTGGCTGGGGGTCATGGCCATGGTGGATGGTGTGCCTGCAGGACATGTGCAGGGTAGGCCCCTGTGGTGTGAGCCACATGCAGGGGCCGTGGAGGGTGTAGAGGGAACACCTCGGAGGACCCACACGTGCAATTCACGTGTGGTGCTCCCCGCGCACCCCTGTAATACACGTACTCTGATGGAATCGCGTGTGGAACTTCCCGCGCACCCCTGAAATGCGCGTACCCTGCTCGCACAGGCCCAATCGCGTGTGGAACTTCCCACGCACCCCTGGAATACACGTATCCTGATGGAATCGCGTGTGGAACTTCCCGCGCACCCCTGGAATACACGTACCCTGCTGATGTCGCGTGTGAAACTTCCCCCGCACCACGAAATACACGTACCCTGATGAGATCGCGTGTGGAACTTCCCGCGCACCCCTGGAATACACGTACCCTGCTGATGTCGCGTGTGAAACTTCCCCCGCACCACGAAATACACGTACCCTGATGAGATCGCGTGTGGAACTTCCCGCGCACCCGTGAAATACACGTGCCCTGCTGATGTCGCGTGTGAAACTTCCCCCGCACCCCAAAATACACGTACCATGATGAAATTGCGTGTGGAATTTCCTGCACACCCCTGAAATACACCTACTCTGCTGAAATCGCGTGTGGCACTTCCCGCGCACCCCTGAGATACGCGTACCCCCAATCGCGTGTGGAAATTCCCGCGCACCCCTGAAATACACATACCCTGCTGAAATCGCGTGTGGTACTTCCCGCGCACCCCTGAGATACGCGTACCCTGCTCGCACGGGCCCAATCGCGTGTGGAAATTCCCGCGCACCCCTGAAATACACGTACCCTGCTGAAATCGCATGTGGCACTTCCCGCGCACCCCTGAGATACGCATACCTTGCGGAAATCGTGTGTGGAACTTCCTGCGCACCCCTGAAATACACGTACCCTGCTCGCACGGGGCCAATCGCGTGAGGTACTTCCCGCGCACCCCAGTGATACACGTAGCCCGCTTGCCGTGCTGGTACAGGGTTAGCGCAGCCCTTTGCGCTGGATTGGGTATATTGATGGCTTTTCCCTGCGCGAGAGGCGTTCTTGGGGCGTAACTGGCGCTGCTGCAGGGTCGCTGCGCCACTGTGCGCCAAGGCTGGTTTTGGTGGCTGGAATCCATGAATACGCTGTGTGCGGAAATGGGTTTTAGGGCACGCGGCTGGCGCAGGGATTCGCACGCGCACACTGTGCGCCAGCCGCGTGCGCCACTTGTGCGCTGAATTCTATGAATTACCCCCATAAACTTCTTCTCCACAATCATGAAAGCTGATTGAATAATCCCTTATGTCTGCGGACGTTCGTGACTGCCTGCAGTCTCTGCAGTCCTCTTTCCATGCAGGGTAACCTCAAAAAAAACGGATGGCACGTGCAGGTCAGCGGGCTATCATGGACGTCCACGTGCACTGTCTCACAGGGCATCCCTTCTAACCTTTTTAGTTTTATGTGTTTAACATTCCTAACTGGCCACTTTCAGTCACACAGCCATCCACCAATTTCACCCATAAACTCTATATGCAACCCTGTCAGCTCAGTTCAACACTTTGATGTACATTTCAACTCTCAAAGTAAATGTCTCCTGACATTCACAGCCTCCTGCTTCAAAAACTACTGCGAAACTCTCCAAGATTTCTATTTGCATATTCAACAATATCTACTTCTAACAAGACATAGAACAGGTATGGCTGTATTTTTAAAAGTAATTTATTCCACACCTTATATGCAGGGTTGCTGCCACTTGCCCTGTAATAAGCATGTCAATAAGCAAATGCTCTTTTTGTCGTTGGATTGTATTTTATTAAATGTATAAAGCACCTTTCACCAAAGGCACTGAACAATAAAGGATCATCCAAAAACAGTACAAATCGAAATGGTACAAATGCAGTATGAGTAAAGGTCACATCTGCAGAGGGAGAAAGCAAACACATTTTAAGAAGAAAGAGACAAAAGAAAGTAGAGTTTAAGATTTGTTTGGAAAATGCAAAGAGATGAGGAGGAGAAAAGTGAGAGGGGAAGAGCAATCCAGTGTTAAGGAGCCAAAAGAATGAAGGAGCGGAAATGAGATGAGGCACAGCAAGGCTTAGGAACAGTTAAAATAAATAGATTCTGAGATGCAAGGTGCGTGGAGGGACAGAGAAGAGGTAGGGCAGGCCAGGCAATGAGTGCATTTGAAAACATCAAGAGAAAATGATACAAAGATGGGATTGGGAGAGATAGTAGATGGGGAAAGAACAGAACCTCAGGAATTAAGATGTAGAAAATGGGAAGACATCCAGTTCTGGACAGCTGAAAAACTGCTTCAAAGTGTAGATCACAATAACCACTGATATCAAATGCCATGTATTGCAACATTCTGCACCTGCTCACATTAAGTGTCAGGTTCTTGCATGTACTGCAAACATATTGCACCTTCTCTCACTAACTACCACTTAACAGTGTTCTACAAATCTTTTGCAACTGCATTTGCATTACTTGTACAAAAACGTTACAAATAGTGCAGCTTTTTCTATTTCCAACAAAATGGTCCTAAAAAGAAACATTTTTAAAAGAACCGTGTTTTTCGTTACGCATAAATGTCCTATTTTGCAACCTTTGCCATCACATCCTTTATAGTGCACCATTCTCCACCAGTTCACTTATATCTGCATAGTGCCATTGTATGTATACATTGTTCCCTTTCATTAAATTCCTACTACAAACAGGTAAACCTAAATGTAACACTAGTCCGTACATAAAAAGACTAGCCTTACTCATCACTACTACAACACAATATATACTAACAACATACACTACTGCAACATTATTATCATTAGGCCACAGTTTGCCCTACTTGTTGAAAACACTGCAAACACTACTACAACACACCATATACTAACAATATACACTACTGCAACTGCAAAGTTCCACCGTATTACCATTAGGCCACAGTTTGCCCTACTTGTTAAAAACAATGCAGCCACTACTTCCAACACACCATATGCTAACAACATACACTACAGCAACTGCAAAGTTCCACTGTATTACCACTAGGCCACAGTTTGCCCTACTTGTTAAAAACACTGCACCACATTACAAATCCATTGCACCACAACAAGTGCACTTTCTATATTAAAAGCACCGGGACAACAATTTCTCTACTGCAAAAGATACATTTTTCATGCATTTCTGTATCAAGGTGCACTTTGCTGTAGAGCTAAAACCCTTCTATATTAGTCCCACTGCAAACGTTCCTGTGCTGCAAAAATGCATGAATTATGCATCCTTTTTTACACTATGCCAATGTTTACCCTGTTCCTTATAAAACGCCAAAGTTCACATGTCATAGTGCAATCATTCTAACAACATAGTTAAAATACTTTAGCACTCCACATATAACACAACTTTATTCACTCTTTTATCCAATAACTCCTCCCTCCTAAGTAATAACAACCTTCACTACTAGACTACTTCACCATTTCCGCATTTACCAACTTTCTTTTACAATTACATGAAAAAAAGAAGATTTACAAAGACAGCTACCGAACAAAGCAAACTCTTCACGTCCTACAAAGTAAGTATATTAATATAGTACGTATATCTCTCTAATTGAAATAACATACTTTGCATTATCTGTGAAGACATTGTGAAGTAAGATACAGACAACAGATTCACTTTTCTAAAATGTATGGTTTATTTCTCAAATGTCAGGATGGAGCAAGAACTAACTTGCCCAATGGTAAGGTGGGATTTCCCTACCTAAAGAAACTTAGGATAGTCTGTGTCATAAAGTTCAACTCAAAAGTCTGTCTCTGTCCAAAACGTATACTTGACCTCACAGCTAAAGATCTTCAACGTGTAGTGATGTCAGCAACCAAAGAAGCAGTGCTCAACATAAAGTGCTGAACTTCCTCCAGCTGAAGGTGTGCTTTTCAGCTTCCCCTTCCCCAAGTGCAAAACAGTTCCACAAAAATACCAAATTCAACACAGTACCAAAAGGCCTACAGGGTTCCCCCCCCAAGAAGGCAGCTCTTCTGGTTTCAAATTCACAATCAATGTATCTTTATCTGCCTTCAATAACTTTGCAATCTTTCAGACTTTGCAACAATTCACTTAGCTGGCTTTCTTCTTTAGTCGCTTTAACACACTTAGCTTTCTTATCTCTTTTAGTCACTTTAACACGTGTTAGAAAAAACAGGTACATTCTCTTGACTTTCTTTGGTTCACTCCAAGTTGGAGTTTCTCGGTCTAGGCGCAGTTGTCGGACCACACGGTTCACCCATCAACGGTCACGCAACTGATAACCCTTGGCACTTTGTAATGTTCATTGATTCTCATTGGACTTTCTTGCCAACACAAGCTTCCTCTCTGCCTCTGTGTCATCTCGCGCTCTCCGCATGCATCAATCAGTGAAATCAGCTGTTCTGTAATCGCGGCAATGACCTACAGCTGCGTACCATCATCTAGGTAAACCTCATGGCCCCCAACATTGCCACAGGCATCTTGCATCGTCTGAACTAAGAATAGATTGTTTCTTGATTTTTTTGGGCATTTTATTGTGCATCACACTAACCCACAGCCGTAAATGTAAATAAGCATGTGTTTTTTGTGTACATTGTGCTGCGTGTTGTCTGAATTGGCCCATATGAAGAGCATTTGTTCATGATTGAAGCAGCCCTCACCCACTTCCAAGATGGCTGCATGCTTCTGAGGCTACCTGCTTAGCATTGCCACAGTCCCCCCGCCATTGGATACCTTGACTTAATCAGCCAATCGGTGGGACCGGGAGGCATGAGCCGGCCCATTGTACAAAGGCCCACTTATGGCCCCTGGATCATCATTTTTTTTCTCCTCGCTTCCTGCATACAAGTCATCTCGCACTATCTGCGCGCATCATTCAGTGAAATCAACTGTTCTGCAATCGCAGCAATGACCTGCAGCTGCGCACCATCATCTAGGTAAGCCTTGTGGCCCGCAACATTGCCACAGGCCTCTTACATCATCTAAATTAAGGAAAGCCCATTTCTTGATTTGTATGCGCATTTTATTGTGCATCGTGCTAAACCACACCCGTAAATGTAAATAAACATGTGTGCTCAAGCACGTGTTTTTTGTGTACATTGTGCTGCGTGTGGTCTGAATTTACCCATATTAAGAGCCTGATTGAAGTAGCCCTCACCCACTTCCAAGATGGCTGCATGCTTCCGAGGCTACCTGCTTTGCCTTGCCTGGTCCCCCCACCATTGGCTTCCTTGACTTAATCAGCCAATCGGTGGGACGGGGTGGCGGGAGCCTGGACATTGTACAAAGGCCCACTTCTAAGGCCTCTGTCCGCTACCAGAACGCTACTTGGGGTATTTTCTACACCCCAGAACTGAATATCCATGATGCTGTTACTTCACTCTTCACAGAAATCCAGACTACCTTGACATTCATTCTTCCTTAACCATGGGTTAGTTCCCACCTTCTGGACTCACTCCTACCCTCTTTTGACTTTCACTATCCCTCTCTGCTTGTTTCTCCAATGTTTACATTCTCAATTGCGTTGCGTCTTTACACCCTATGCTAGCATCTGAATCCAACTGTAAAAGTCAATTCCTACTGTGTTCGCATTTTTTGTTGAAAAGTCAATTCCTGATGTGTTTTGCATTTTGGTGAAAAGTCAGTTCCTGCTGTGTTTTGCATTTTGGTTATAAGTCAATTCCTGGTGTGTTTTGCATTTTGTTTAAGCGTCAAATCTGCTGTTTTGTAACTAACTTGCTCTGCACCTGCTTGTACTGTTGCTTCTCTGTAACTTGCTGGCCCAGTGACTTCACCGTTCTCTTTCTTCCAATTGTTCCTGCTTGCTTCTCCCCTTTTTCTTGCTACCACACCTATGACGCTTTCTGTTTCTCCTATCTTCTCCAACTGCAACTCCATTGACCATCCTTCCCTTCTCACTAAGTCTGGTAGGAAAATGTTCAAAAAGGATATCTTGGCCTCCAACCA
Organism: Ambystoma mexicanum; assembly: GCF_040938575.1. Lineage (NCBI taxonomy): Eukaryota > Metazoa > Chordata > Amphibia > Caudata > Ambystomatidae > Ambystoma > Ambystoma mexicanum. The sequence continues at coordinate 12,137,993 of NC_090921.1, read as the reverse complement.
TGGTCTCCCTATCGCGGATACCTACTCCAACACTTCCTCCAGACAAACCATCATGAAATCCTCTTTGTCGTTTCTTGGCCAGATCTATGGACTCTTCATATGATCTGTGTGCTCTGTCCTGTCTCCTCCTCTCCCATTAATGGTGGCACCCGCTGGGAAGTTCTCATGGCTCCCTTCGGCTCCTCTAAATTCATCATTAATGTCTACCTTCATGGTCATGGTTCAAGGCCCTCAGGCCAATCTCCTCCCCTTGATAGGCGCTTCCCTCGCCTCATCAAATTCCTTTCATCTCCTGCTGCCCACCCCCCTTTTGGTTACCTTGCCCTGCCTTACCTCCTCTTCTGCCCCACCTCGGGCTCCTTCTTCACCTCTGCAGGGTGTACCTCTGATTGGTACCACTCCCTGGAAGGCCTTTAAGGCTGGCAACCTTCTTCATCTTGCCACTCACAACTCTTGCTCTGCTGTCAAACACTCCTCTGACATCTGCCGCCTCCTGGAAGAACTTTACCTCGATATCCTCAGTTTTACCGAGATATGGTTCACAACCAGCTCTGTCACAAGCTTTGACATTCTCCTCCGTGATGGCTACAAGATCCTCTCCTTTCTCCTGGCCTCAACCACTGAATTCCTCCTTCTAGGTGACCTCAATATCCATCTAGACTCTCCTTGTTCTTCCTCTGTACTCTTCCGTGACCTCTGTGATTCTCTCTCCCTTTCTATCCTCCCCTCTGGCCCGACTCACTCTGCAGGGCACACACTTGATGTCTTGACCTAATCTGACCTCACCCTCTCCATCTTTCTGACAACTCCTCTCTCTCTCTGGAGCGATCACTCCCTCCTCTCCTCTCATCTCCCCCTCTTTCACCCCAGGCCAAGCCTACCCCAACACTGCCACCTACCTTCTCAGACATCTGGCTCATGAAGCATGTGTCAGTTGAGGCTTTTGCCGCCACCTTCTCTCACCCCCCTCCGCACTTGGCTGACCCACATCCTGACACAGCCCTCTCCATGCTCTACTCTTCTATTTCTGATACTCTTGATGCTCTTGCCACTGTCAAGAGCATCCATTTGAAGCATGACCTAGCCTGCTCCAAAGGCAATACCAACTCTCTGTCCACACCAAGAAGAGAGCCCACATCCAAGCCTGTGTCTCTGCGGCATCGAACAACTCGGGCGAAATCTTTAAAATCTGAAAGGAGCTGGCCAACCCTGCTGCAGTCTTTACCTCTCCTGTCGCCTCCCAGGCCCTTTGCACGACCCTTGCCTCTCACTTCATCTCTAAAACCCAGGCTATCCTGTCCACCCTCTCACCCCCTCCTCCTCTTCTCCCCTCTCCGTCTGTGAACTCTGGCCCTTCTACAGCCACCCCCCACCCTCTTTTTCATCCTTTCCTCTTTTCTCCCCTGACAAGGTCTCTAGACAAGTCAGATCTATGAAAGTTTTGTCAAAACAGGTTCCTCCCTGTTCTTCCAAAACCATTAAGGACCACATTGACACCCTTGCTCCTGCCCTTGCTGATTTCTGCAACCTCTGCTTCACCTGAGTAGTCTTCCCCTCCCCTCTGAAGCACTCTCTTGTGCACCCTCTGATCAAGAAACCCACTGCTGACCCTTCCTGCCTGGCTATCGCCCAATCTCGATCACTCCTTTTCTGGGAAAACTCCTGGAAAAGCCGGCCATCTCGCAGCTTAACCTTCACTCTGATTCTGTTGGTTGTCTCCATAACCATCAGTCTGGCTTTAGAGAGGCCAGAATCACGGAAACTGCTCTCCTGAACATCCGTGAAGATCTGCTCTCCAACCTCGACTCTAACATCCCTTCTGTCCTCATCCTACTCGATCTCTCTGCTGCCTTCGGCACGGTCACCATACCACCCCACTCAACCGTCTCCGTGACAACTTGGGTATCACCGATCAGGTTCTGGCCTGGCTGACCTCTTTCCTCTCTGATCAACCCTCCCAGGTCAAAATTGGGTCATCCTTTCATCTATCTCCCTTTCCACCTGCGGTGTTCCCCAGGGGTCTAAACTCTCACCCTGGCATTTCCACCAATACCTGGCAACCCTCGCCCACCGCATTGCCATTTTCTGCTCCCATTTTCAATGCTATGCCTATGACACTTAACTCATTTTCAGGTTTCCCTCGGCCACCTCTTCTCCTTTTCTCATCTCTGATTGCCTATCTGCCATTCAGGATTGGTGTGCCGTCAACGATCTCTGCCTGAATGCCAGTAAGACAGAGATCCTCCTCATCAGCACACCTTCACCCTCCTTTCCTGTCACTCTCTGGCTTGCCTCCCTTGGCCCTCCTGCTACCCCCACCTACGAGGCTAAGGACCTCTGGGTCATCTTTGACTCCACGCTTTCCTTCTCCGCCCACATCTCTGATGTCTCAAAAATGTCAAATTTCCAAATGCACCTCCTCAGAGGGACTTGGCCTTTCCACACCCTCCCCCAGAAGCTCACTGTCTCTCAAGCCTTGGTTCTCTCTGGGTTGAATTACTGCAACAGCCTCTTTGGAAATCTACCTACTTCTACTCTCCGCCCTATGCAACTCATCCAGAACAGGACTGCAGTACTTGTCATAGGCCTCATATCTCTCCACTGGCTCCCAGTGGCTGCAAGGATTACATTCAAGACCCTTTGCATTGTCCATAAGGCTTTCTGGTACCTGGGGCCAAAATACCTTCAGCTGTCCCTCTGTAAATACCTTCCCTCCCAAGCTTTTCACTCCTATACCTCTAACTCCCTCGGGGTCAGTCGTTCTTCAAAGAAACAAGCTGGGGGTAGATCTGTCTATGGCCAGGGCCTCCTTGTGGGACATCCTCCCTACCACTCTGAAACTTGAGGAGAATCGTCCTTTTTGCTTCTGCCTTTGATCCTCCTCTCCCCTGCTGATCTGCTCTGTCTCGGCATTGTGCACCTAGTTACCCTCTGACTTTCGGGCCCAGATACCTGCTCACCCTGTCACCCACTAGCACTGCCTCTTGGCAATCCCTTGCACTGAGGGTCTGTAACAGTCTCCCCGCTTTTTCCTGCACTTATCAGACACACCCTGTCTGTTGCCTTAAACCTAGCACTTGCCACTTTGCTGGCTGCACTACTACTGTTTGTTGCTTTTATTATTTATTTATTTATTTACTATTTATTTTGTATTCCTTTGCTCAGCACTTTCCAATTCTCCCCCCCCATGCACTTTCACCTTTCCCTTTCCCATGCACCTATGCGTTCTCAATGTCACTGGGCCTAGTAAGATCGTTGTTTTGTTCTCCCTTGTTCCCTTCCCTTGCCTCATCGCGCTCTGAAACACTTGTGTACAAGCGCAATACAAATAAAATATCAATATCAATTAGTCCATGTGTACTGTTGTCTCACTCAGTCTATTGACTTTGCCAACAAGTGCACACAACACTTTGTGGTGTTTGTTCCTTGTCGCCACCTTGCTTTCACACTATCCAATAGCGCTTATCATTAGTTTCATATACTCTAATTAGTGGCTTTCACTTGGTTTGTACTTTCACATTAGTCCATAAAGGCTTTTATCTTGTTATAACTTTGTTCGTGAATGCATATCACTCCCTTTTCATTTGTGTGATACTTTCATATATTTTGTATATCTTTTCCTTAGTTCGTATTCAATAACTCATTAAGTACTTTGCAGCTTTTTCGGTATTCAATATTTTCCCTTCGGTCTCCAGACCCATTCATGACAAGTTGTCACTCTCTCGGCATCTTCCTTTGCCCACAACAAGCCCCTGGAGCGCCCCAGCATGAGTGTTCTCTCTCTGTCACTCACCAGTGTATGGCTGCTCCTCCGGATGCTTTCACTTTCCTCTCTGGCTCTCGCTCGATTCCCTTTCTCTCTTCGGGAGCTCCAGTGAGCAGCGCTCGCCTCTTCTGAATCTTTTTATTTTAATTTTTTTTTAAAACATTTTTGATTAAATATTTAAACATACAATACAAACCAAACTTGGAGTGCGTACAATAACATTTCAATTATACATCACTTGATTGTGTTCACTGCTTCCCCTATCCCACCCCGGTTACAAGCCCACTTCCTCTAATGCTCTGGACCTTCGTCTTGCGACAGGGTGTTCCTTTCCATGGGTTCCGCTGGGTCTA